>NW_008357141.1:41428-47666 GCF_000622305.1 Nannospalax galili
TGTGCCATCACAATGCTCAGTCTGCTCTCAAAATGTACCAAAATTCCATCAAAATTCCACATTAGCCATCACAATGCTTCATTATGTCTAAAAAATACTACGCTTTGCCAACATAATCTTCAGTGTGCTATCACATTTAATCAATATCATATTACAATGCTCCATTGTGGCATCACCATATTCCATGTGTTACCACAATGCTCCAGTATGTCTTCAACATACTCCATTTTGACATCACACTCCTAAGTGTGCATAAGAATGCACCAATGAGTTATCACAGGTCTAAATGTTCCTTCAGAATGCCCCAAAGTGTCATCACGATGCTCCAATGTGACAGCAAAATTCTCCCATGCGGAACAACACTCCAATGGGACATCACGATGCTCACTTTGCCAACACAGTGCAGTAGTGTGTCATCACAATGCTCAGTGTGCCAAAACTCTCCTCCAGTGTGTCATCATGATGTTCAAATGTGACATCCCAATGCTAAGGGTGGCGTAACACTGCATCAATGTGTCATCACAATGCCCCAATGTACCAAAACAATGTTCAATAGGCCATCACAATGCTGCAATATGGTATAGAAACGTTTCAGTGTGCCCCCAAATCCCAACTGTGCCATCTCAGTGCTCAATGTGCCATCATATTGCTCAAATATGTCTTCAGAATGCAAAACTGTGACCTCAAAATTCTACAATATGTCTTCACAATGCTTCATTCTGCCATCGCACTCCTTAGTGTGCCATACTAATGTGTCAATGTGTCACCACAATACTCAGTTTGACATCAGAATACCCCATTGTGCCATCTCAATGATCCAATATGATATTACTGTGTTTAATATGTTATCACAGTGCTCAGTGTGTCTTAGCAAAGCACTAACATGCCATGAAAAACCTCCAATGTGATGTCACAATGCTCACTGAGATATTACAATACCCAATATGCCATCACAGTGCTAAAGTGCTCACAAAATTCACCAATGTGCCATCACAATGCTACCCTATGCCATTATAATGCTCCAGTATGTCTTCACAAGCTTTCATTGTGCCATCAGATGCCTCAGTGTGCCGTAAAAATATACCAATGTGTCCCCCTATCACAATGCCCCAATGTGTCATTACAGTGTTCCAATGTGCTATTGCAATGTTTCATGTGTCACCAGATTGCTAAGTGTGCCATTACAATACACCAATATGTCATCACAGTGCTCCAATGTGATGTCACAATGGTCAGGGAGACATTACCATGCTCCAAATTGAAATAACAATTCTCCAATATGTGTTCAAAATGCTCGATTTTGCCATCTCAGTGTGCCATAAGAGTGCAGCAATGTGTCATCACTTTGAAACAATGTATCATCAACATGCTCAATGTGACATCACAATGCCCAAATGTGTCATCACATTGCTCTAGTGTGCTACTACAATGTTCCATGTAACATCACAATGCTACAATGTGCCATCACAGTGACCCAATGTACCATCAACATGCTCGATTAGGAATTAAAAAATTTCCATTGTGTCATTACAATGTTCAGTGTGCCATCACAAATAACAAATGTCTCATTACAATGCTCCTCTGTGGGATCACCATACTCCATGTGCCATCACAATGCTCCAATATGTCTGCAAAATGCTCCATTTTGATGTCACACTCCTCGGTGTGCCATAACAATAAACCAGTGAGTCATCACAATGCTCAATGTTCCTTCAAAATGCCATCACATGTGATGCTACAATGTGAATTCAAAATACTCCAATGTGTCATCATCAAAATGCTCCAATGTGATGTCACATTGTTCAGTGTGCCATCATTGTGACCCAGTTTGTTATGATAATTCTTAATGTGCCATCACTCTCTTCCAATGTGTCATCACAATGCTCAAATATGACATGACACTGCTCAGTGTGCCATCACAGTGCATTAATTTGTCATCACAATGCCCCTATATGCCATCACAATGCCCCAATGCATCACAACAATGTTCAATAGGCCACAAAAATGCTCCAATATGGACGCAAAATGTTTCAATGTGCCCTCAAATCACAACTGTGACATCCCAATGCCCAAATATGCCATCACAATGCTTGACTATGTCTTCAGAATGCCCAACTCTGGCATCACAATGCTCCAATATGTTTTCACAAAGCTCCATTTGGAAATCACACTCCTCAGAGTGCCTAACAATGCAACAATGTGTCACCACAATATGCAGTGTGACATCACAATGCCCCAAGTGTCATCACCGTGCTCCAATGGGCTATTACAATGTTTCATGTGTCACCACGATGCTCAGTTTTCCGTAACAATGTACGAATGTGGCATTACAACGCTCCAATGAGCCATCACAATGCTCCTGCATGTCTTGAAAATGCTTTAGTTTGACATGATAATCCTCAGTGTGCAATAGCAATGCATGAATGAATCATCCCAATGATGAATGTTCCCTCACAATACCCCAATGTGCCATTTCAGTGCTCCACTGTGATATCACAATGCTCACTGTGTCCACATAGTGTTCCCTTGTGACATCACAATGCTCAGTGTGCCTTCACTCTCTTCCAATGTGTTATCACAATGCTCAAATGTGCCATCTCAGTGCTCAGTGTGCCATAACAGTGCACCAATGTATCATCATAATGTCCCTATGTGCCATCAGAAAACACAAATGTACCACAACAATATTCAATATGCCATCAAAATTCTTCTATAAGTAATCATAATGTTTGAATGTGCTCTCATCTCCCCGTTTTGCTATCACAGTGCACCAATATGATATCACAACACACAAATATGTCTTAAAAATGCCCCACTGTGACATCATAAAGCTCCAATATGTCTTCACAGTGCTCCACTGTGCCATCCCAATTCTCCAATTTGTTAAGTGTATGCCTCAGTGTGATATCACCATTCTCCAGTGTGTCATCACAATTTCCCAAAGTGACAGCACAGTGCTCAGGTGCCATCACAATGCTCCAATATGTCACAACAATGTTCAGTGTACAATCACAATGCTACAATATGTCTCCAAAATGCTCCATTTTAACATCACACTCCCCACTGTGCCATAACAATGCACCATTGAATCATCACTATGCTCCATGTTCCTTCAGAATGCCCCAAAATGCCGTCACAATGCTCCAATGTGACACCAAAATTCTCCAATGTGTCATCACAATGCTCCAATGTGATATCACCACAGTGCTCCAATGTGGCATCACAATGCTCCAATGCTTCATCACAATGCTACAATGTGACCTCACACTATTCCAATATGCCACCAAAATGCTCTAATGTGTCATAACAATGCTCAGTGTGCCATCAAAAATGCTCTGTGTCCCCTCACAATGCCCCAATGTGCCATCACAATGCTCAATGTGCCAGCACAATGCTCCAATATGTCTTCACAATGCTCCACTGTGCCATCACACTCCTCAGTGTGCCATAACAAGGCACCAATGTGTCACCACAATACTCACTGTGACATCACAAAGCCCCAATGTGTCATCACAATGCTCCAGTGCTATTACATTGTTTCATGTGTCACTGCAATGCTCAGTGTGTGGCAAAAATGTACCCCTATGTCAAAACAATGCTCCAATGTGATGTCACAATGCTCAGTGAGACATTACAATGCTCGAATTTGTAATAACAATTCTTACTGTGCCATCACAATGCTCAGTCTGCTCTCAAAATGCACCAAAATGCCAACAAAATTCCACATTAGCCATCACAATGCTTCATTATGTCTAAAAAATACTACGCTTTGCCAACATAATCTTCAGTGTGCTATCACAGTTAACCAATATCATATTACAATGCTCCATTGTGGCATCACCATACTCCATGTGTTACTACAATGCTCCAGTAAGTCTTCAACATACTCCATTTTGAACATCACACTCCTCAATGTGCATAACAATGCACCAATGAGTTATCACAGGTCTAAGTGTTCCTTCAGAATGCCCCAAAGTGTCATCACAATGCTCCAATGTGACAGCAAAATTCTAACATGTGGAACAACACTCTAATGGGACATCACAGTGCTCACTGTGCCAACACAGTGCACTAGTGTGTCATCACAATGCTCAGTGTGCCAAAACTCTCCTCCAATGTGTCATCATGACCATGTGCCATTATATTGCTCCAGTGTGCCATCACAATGTTACAATATGACTTCAATGTTTTCCATTCTGACATCACAATGCTCCAATGTACCAACACTATCGCGCCTTGTGCCATTATATTGCTCCTATGTGCCATCACATTGTTACAAAATGTCTTCACAATGTTCCAATGTGACATCACAATGCTGGAATCTGACAACACAATGCTCCAGTGTAACATCACTATTGCCTCATGTGCCTTTATATTGCTCCAATATGCCATCACAATGTCACAGTAGGAATTCTAATGTTCCAATGTGTCATCACAATGCTCCAATGTAACAATAGTATCGCCACATGTGCCTTTATATTGCTCCAATGTTCCATGACTATGTTACAAGATGACTTCATAATGTTCCTTAGTCATTTCACAATGCTTCATTTTGATGTCACAGTGCTCCAGTATGCCAAAACTATTGCCCCACGTGCCATTATATTGCCCGAATTTGGAATCACAATATTAAAATATGACCTCACAGTGTTCCATTGTGACATCACAATGCTCCAATGTGAAATCACAGTGTTCCAATGTGACAACCCTAACCCCACATGTGCCATTATATTGCTCAAATATGCTATCACGATTTTGAAATATTACTTCTCAATGTTCCACTCTGCCATCACAACTCACGTATATGCCATCACAATGCTCATTATGCCAACATGATGCGAAATTATGTCATTACCGTGATCCACTGTGTCGTCATCATGCTCAATATTCAAACACGATGCTCAATGTCCCCTCACAATCCTCAAATTTGACCGCACAATTCTCCATAATAATATCACAATGTTAAATATGTCTTCACAGTGTTCCATTTTGACATTACAATGCTCCAATGTACCAACACTATCTCCCCATGTGCCATTATATTGATCCAATGAGCCATCACAATGTAACAATATGACTTCACAATGTGACTTCACAATACTTCAATGTGCCAACACTGTTGCCCCATGTGCCATTATATTGCTACAATGTGACACCACAATGTTACAATATGACTTCACAATGTTCCAATATGACATAACAATGCTGCACTATAACAACACTACCTCCCACATGCCTTATATTGCTCAAAAGTGCCATGACAATGTTACAATATGACTTCACAATGTTCCATTGTGACATCATAAGGCTCATTGTGCCATCACTACATACATTTGTGTCATTAAAATGATACATTGTGCCATCGTTATGCTCAATATGCAACATGGTGCTCAATGTCTCCTCACAGTCCCCCAATGTGACCTCCAAATGATCCATGGTGCCATCACAATGCTACAAGAAGACTTCATAATGCTCCATTGTGACATAACAATGCTCCGTGGTGCCTTCACAAAGTTGTAATATGACTTCACAATGTTCCAATATGACATCACAATGCTCCAATGTGAAATCACAATGCTCCAATGTGCAAACACTAACCCCACATGTGCCATTATATTGCTCAAATGTGCCATCACAATTTTATAATATGGCTTCTCAATGTTCCATTGTGCCATCACAATGCAACTATATGACATCACGATGCTCATTGTACCAACATTATGCATATTTGTGTCATTACCATGATCAATTGAGTTGTTGTGATGCTCAATCTGCAAACAAGATGCTCAATATCCTCTCACAATACACACATTTGATCCCACAATTCTCCATAGTACCATCACAATGTTACAATATGAATTCACAATGATCCATTTTGACGTTACAATGCTCCAATGCACCAACACTCTCTCCCCATGTGCCATTATATTGCCACAATGTATCATCATGATTTAACCATATGACTTCACAATGTGACATTACAGTACTGCAATGTGCCAACACTATCGCCCCATGTGCCATTCTATTGCTCCAGTGTGCCATCACACTGTTACAAATTGACTTCACAATGCTCCAATGTGACGTCACAATCCTCCACTGTGACATCACAATGCTTCAGTATCACAATGCTTCAGTCATCACTATGCTCCATTTTCCTTCAGAATCCCCCAAAGTGCCATCACAATGTTCCAATGTGACACCAAAATACTCCAATGTGACATCACAGTGCTCAGTGTGC
>NW_008357141.1:47712-66795 GCF_000622305.1 Nannospalax galili
CACAGTGTTTCTTTGTGACATCAAAATGCTCATTGTGCCACCACAATGCAACATCGTGTTGTTACAATGATCCATTGTATTGTCACCATGATCAATATGGAAAACGGTGCTCAATATCCCCCCACAATCCCCCTGTGTGACATCAAAAGCTCTAATGTGACAACAAAATGCTCCAATCAGCGAACACTTTGGCCACATGTGCCATTATATTGCTCCAATGTGCCATTACAATATTACAATATGACTTCACAATGTTCCACTGTGAGATCACAATGCTCCAATATGACTTCACAATGCTCCAAAGTGGCATCACAATGCGTCAGTGTTCAAAGACTATCACTTCATGTGCCATCACAATGCACTATGGTGCCATCACAATGTTACTATATGACTTCGAAGTGTTCCATTTTGATATCACAGTGATCAAGTGTGACATCACAATGCTCAAAGGTGGCATTACAGTGCTCCAATGTGCCATCACAATGTTCCAATATGATTTCACAATGTGCCAAAGTGATTTCACTATGCTTCAATGTAACATGACAATTCTCCAATGTGCCAACACTGTCTCCCCATGTGCTATTATATTCCTGAAATGTGTGATCACAATGTGACAATATGAATTCTCAATGTTCCATTTGGAAATCACAATGCTCCAGTGTGATATTACAATGCGCCAAAGTTACAACACAATTGCCCCATGAGCGATTATATTGCTCCAATGTGCCATCACGAGGTTACACTATGACTTCATAATATTCCATTCTGGCATCACAATTCTTCAATGTGCCAACATTATTGCCCCATATGATATTATATTGCTCCAATGAGCCATTAAACATTACAACATGACTTCCCAATGTTCCATTCTGACATAAAAATACTCCAATCTTACATCACAATGCTCCAAAGCCAACACTATCGACACATGTGCCATTAATTTTACTCCCATGTGCCATCACAGTGTTACAATATGACTTCACAGTGTTCCATTTGGACATCACAGTGACCCAATGTGACAACACAAATCTCCAATGTGATATCACAATGCTCCACTTTGCCATCATAATTATAAAATATGACTTCACAATATTCCATTCTGACAAGACAATGCTCCATTGTGACATCATAATGCTCCATGGTGCCCACACAATGTTTTATAACATGACGTCACTTTTTTCTATTGTGATATCAAAATGATATAATGTTCAAACGCTATCACCCCATGTGCCAATGTATTGGTACAGTGTGCCTCCGTAATGTTACAACGTGACTTCACAATGCTCCAATGTGACCTCAAAAATACTCCAGGGTGTCATTACAACACTCCAATATAAAATCCAGGTGCGCAGTGTGCAGTAACTGTGCATCAGTGTGTAATCACAATGCCCCTCTGTGCCATCATAATGCCACAGTGTACCACAACAATGTTCAGTTGGCCATCACAGTGCTTCTGTAGTGGATTCCAAATGTTTCAGGATGCCCTCATATCCCAACTGTGCCATTAAAATGCCCCAATATGCCATCACAGTGCTCAACTATGTCTACAGAATGCCCAACTGTGACATCACAATGCTCCAATAGATGTTCCCAATGCTCCATTGTGCCATCTCTCTCATCGGTATGCCATAACAATGCACCAATGTGTCACCAGAATACTCAATGTAAGTTTACAATGCTACAAGTGTCATCACAGAGCTCCAATGCGCTATTACAATGTTTCTTGTGTTACCACTATGCTCAGTCTGCCATAACAATGCACCAATGTGGCAATACAATGCTCCAATGAGCCATCACAATACTCCTGTATGTCTTGAAAATGCTTCATTTTGACATGATAATCCTCAGTGTGCAATAACAAAGCACGAATGAATCATCACAATGCTGACTGTTTCTTCACAATGCCCCAAAGTGCCATGTCAATTCTACACTATGACATCACAATGCTCAGTGTGTCCACATAGTGTTCCAGTGTGACATCACAATGCTCAATGTACCATCACTCTCCTCCAATGTGTTATCACAATGCTCAAATGTGCCATCTAAATGCTCAGTGTGGCATAACAGTGCACCAATGTGTCATCATAATGTACCTATGTGTCATAATAATACTCCAATGCACCACAACAATATTCAATATGCCATCAAAATGCTTCTATATGTAATCATAATGTTTGAAGGTGCTCTCATCTCCCCGTTTTGCTATCACAATGCACCAATATGATATCACAACACGCAAATATGTCTTAAGAATGCCCCACTGTGAAAACATAAAGCTCAAATATGTCTTCACAGTTCTCCATTGTGCCATCCCAATGCTCCAATTTGTTAAGGGTATGCTCCAGTGTGATATTACCATTCTCCAGTGTGTCATCACAATTTCCCAAAGTGACAGCATAGTGCTCAGGTGCCATCGTAATCCTCTAATATGTTATAACAATGTTCAGTGCACAATCAGAATGCTCCAGTGTGTCTTAAAAGTGCTCCATTTTGACATCACACTCCTCAGTGTGCCATAACAATGGACCAATGAGTCATCACTATGCTCCATGATCCTTCAGAATGTGCGCCAAAGTGCCGTCAATGCTCCAACAGGACACCAAAATACTCCAGTATTTCATCACAATGCTCCAATGTGACATCACAGTGCTCAGTGTGCCATCACAATGCCCAAGTGTGTTATCACAATGTTCAATATGCCATCACACACCTCCAACGTGTCACCATAATGCTCAGATGTGCCATGCACATGCACATTGTTCCATAACAGTGCCTCAATATGTCATTACAATGCCTCAATATACTACCACAATGTACAGTAGGCCATCACAGTGCTCCAATATGGAATGAAAATATTTCGGTGTGCCCTCAAATCTCAACTGTACCCTCACTTTGCTCCAACATGCCATTACAATGCTGAATGCTGAAATATGTCCTCAGAATGCCCACCTGTTAGAGCACAATGCTCCAACATGTCTTCAGAATGCTCCATTGTGCCATCACACTCCTCAGTGTGCCATAACAATGCACCAACATATCACCACAATACTCACTGTGATATCAAAATGCCCCAATGTGTCATCACAGTGCTCCAGAATAATTACATTGCTTCATGTATCACTGCAATGCTCAGTGTGCTGTAAAAATGTACCACTATGTCAAAACAATGCTCCAATGTGATGTCACAATGCTCAGTGAGACATTACAGTGCTCGAATTTGTAACAACAATTCTCAATGTGCCATTACAACGCTCCATCTGCTCTCAAAATGCCCCAAAGTGCCGTCATAATTCCCCATTATGCCATCACAATGCACCATTATGTCTTAAAAATGCTCCACTTTGCCATCCCAATCTTCAGTGTGCCGTCACAATTAATCAATGTCTTATTATAGTGCTCCATTGTGGCAACACCATACTCCATGTGTTACCACAATGCTCTAGTATGTCTTCAACATGGTCCATTTTGACATCACACTCCTCAGTGTGCATAACAATGCACCAATGTGTTATCACAGGTCTAAATGTTCCTTCAGATTGCCCCAAAGTGTAACAACAATGCTCGAATGTGACATCAAAATACTCCCATGTGGGACAACGCTCCAGTGGTACATCACAGTGCTCACTGTGCCAACAAAGTGCCCCAGTGTGTCATCACAATTCTCAATGTGCCAAAACTCTCCTCCAATGTGTCATCATGACGCTAAAATGTGACATCCCAATATTAAGTGTACAATAACAGTGCATCAACGTGTCATCACAATGCCCCAATGTGCCACAACAATGTTCAATAGGTCATCACAATACTGCAATATGGAATAGAAATGTTTCAGTGGCCCATCAAATCCCAACTGTGCCATTTCAGTGCCCCAATATGCCACCACAATGCTCAAATATGTGTTCAGAATGCATGAATGTGACATCAAAATTCTACAATATGTCTTCACAATGCTTCATTCTGCCATCTCACTCCTCAGTGTGCCATAACAGTGTGTCAATGTGTCACCACAATGCTCAGTTTGACATCACAATACCCCATTGTGTCGTCTCAATCATCCAATGTGCTATTACAATGTTTCATGCATCACCACAGTGCTCAATGTGTCATAGCAAAGCACTGACATACCATCAAAAACCTCCAATGTGATGTCACAATGCGCACTGAGATATTACAATGCTCAATATGCCATCCCAGTGCTTAATGTGCTCACAAAATTCCCCAATGTGCCATCACAATGCCACTATATGCCGTTATAATGCTCCAGTATATCTTCACAATATTTCACTGTGCCATCACACTCCTCATTGTGCCAAAACAATGCACCAATGTGTCCCCATATCACAATGCCCCAATGTATTACTACAGTGTTCCCATGTACTATTGCAATGTTTCATGAGTCACCACAATGCTAAGTGTGCCATTACAATGCAGCAGTGTGTCATCACAGTGCTCCAATAAGAAGTCACAATGGTCAGGGACACATTACAGTGCTCCAATATGAAATAACAATGCTCCAATATGTCTTCAAAATGCTCGATTTTGCCACATTGGTGTGCCATAAGAGTGCAGCAATTTGTCATCACGGTGCAACAATGTGTCATCAACATTCTCAATGTGCCATCACAATATCCAAATGTGCCATCACAATGCCCTAGTGTGCTACTACAATGTTCCATGTAACATCAAAGTGCTACAATGTGCCATCAGAGTGACCCAATGTACAATCAAAATGCTCGATTATGAATTCACAAATCTCCACTTTGCCATCACAATGTTCAGTGTACCAAAACAATGAACCAATGCCTCATCACAATGCTCCATTGTGGGATCACCATAGTCCATGTGCTGTCACAATGCTCCAATAGGTCTGCAAAATGCTTCATTTTGACATCACACTCCTCAGTGTGCCATAACAATAAACCAGTGAGTCATCACAATGCTCAATGTTCCTTCAAAATGCCATCACATGCGATGCTACAATGTGAATGCAAAATACTCCAATGTGTCATCAAAGGCTCCAATGTGACATCACAGTGTTCAGTGTGCCATGATAGTGCTCCAGTGTGTTATCACGATTCTCAATGAGCTATCACTCTCCTCCGATGTGTCATCATTATGCTCAAATGTGACATGACATTGCTCAGGGTGCCATTACAGTGCATTAATTTGTCATCACAATGACCCTATGTGACATCACAATGTCCCAATGCATCACCACAATGTTCAGTAGGCCATAACAATGCTCCAATATGGATTGAGAATCTTTCAGTGTGCCCTCAAATCACAAGTGTGCCATCCCAGTGCCCAAATATGCCATCACAATGTTCAACTATGTATTCAGAATGCCCAACTCTGACATGAGAATGCTCCAATATGTTTTCACAAAGCTCCATTTGGAAATCACACTCTTCAGTGTGCCTAGCAATGCACCAATGTGTCGACACAACATGCATTGTGATATCACAATGCCCCAAGTGTTATCACAGTGTCCAATTGGCTATTACAATGTTTCATGTGTCACCACGATGCTCAGTTTTCCATAACAATGCACCAACGCGGCATTACAATGCTCCAATGAGCCATCCCAACGCTCCAGTATGCCTTCAACATGCTCCATTTTGACATAACACTCCTCAGTGTGCATAAGAATGCACCAATGTGTTTTCACAGGTATAAATGTTCCTTCAGAATGCCCCAAAGTGTCATAACAATGCCCCAATGTGACATCAAAATACACCCATGTGGAACAACGCTCCAATGGGACGTCACAGTGCTCACTGTGCCAACACAGTGCCCCAGTGTGTCATCACAATGCTCAATGTGCCAAACTCTCCTCTAATGTGTCATCATGATGCTCAAATGTGACATACCAATGATAAGTGTGCCATAACAGTGCATCAATGTGTCATCACAATGCCCCAGTGTACCACAACAATGTTCAATAGGCCATCACAATGCTGCAATATGGAATAGAAATGTTTCAGTGTGCCCTCAAATCCAAACTGTGCAATCTCCATGACCCAGTATTACATCACTATCCTCAAGTATGTCTTCAGAATGCCCAACTGTGACATCAAAATTCTACAATATGTCTTCACAATGCTTCATTCTGCCATCGCACTCCTCTGTGTGCCATAACAATGTGTCAATGTGTCACCACAATACTCACTTTGACACCACAATATACCATTTTGTCATCTAAATGATCCAATATGCTCTTACAGTGTTTCATGTGCAATCACAGTGCTCAATGTGTTATAGCAAAGCACTAACATGCCATCAAAAACCTCCAATGTGATGTCAAAATGGTCACAGAGATAATAAAATGCTCAATATGCCATCCAAGTGCTTAATGTGCTCACGAAATTCCCCAATGTGCCATCACAATGCCACCATATGCCGTTATAATGCTCCAGTATGTCTTCACAATGTTTCTTTGTGCCATCTCACTCTTCAGTGTGCCATAACAATGTACCAATGTGTCCTAATATAACAATGCCCCAATGCGTCATTACAATGTTTCAATGTGCTATTGCAATGTTTCCTGTGTCACCAGAATGCTAAGTGTGCCATTACAATGCACCAGTATGTCATCACACTGCTTCAATGTGACATCGCAATGGTCAGGGAGACATTACAGTGCTCCGATATGAAATAACAATACTCCAATTTGTCTTCAAAATGCTCCATTTTGCCACCTCAGTGTGCATAAGAGTGCAGCCATGTGTCATCACGGTGCAACAGTGTACCATCAACATGCTCAATGTGCCATCACAATGCCCAAATGTGTCATCACAATGCCCTAGTGTGCTACTACAATGTTCCACATAACATCACAATGCTACAATATACCATCACAGTGACCCAACGTACCATCAAAATGCTAGATTATGAATTCACAAATCTACATTGTGCCACATCAGTGTTCACTGTCCCATCACAATGAACCTATGTCTCATCACAATGCTCCTTTGTGGGATGACCATACTCCATGTACCATCACAATTCTCAAATATGTCTGCAAAATACTCCAGTTTGACATCACACTCCTCAGTGTGCCATAATAATAAACCAGTGAGTCATCACAATGGTCAATGTTCCTTCAAAATGCCATCACATGTGATGCTACAATGTGAATTCAAAATACTCCAATATGTCATCTAAATGCTACGATATGACATCAAAGTGTTTAGTGTGTCATCACAGTGCCCCATGTTGTTATCACAATTCTCAATGTGCCATCACTCTCCTCCAATATGTCATCATAATGCTCAAATGTGATATTACACTGCTCAATGTGCCATAACAGTGCATTAATTTGTCATGACAATGTCCCTATATGCCATCACAATGCCGCAATGCACCACAACAATGTTCAATGGGCCATAACAATGCTCCAATATGGATGTAAAATGTTTCAGTGTGCCCTCAAATCACAACTGTGCCCTCTGATTGCCCAAATATGCCATCACAATGCTCAGCTATGTCTCCAGAATGCCCAACTCTGACACCACAATGCTCCAATATGTTTTCACAAAGCTCCTTTTGTAAATCACACTCCTCAGTGTGCATAACAATGCACCAATGTGTCACCACAATATGCACTGTGGAATCACAATGCCCCAAGTGTTATCACAGTGCTCCAATGGGCTATTACAATGTTTCATGTGTCACCACGATGCTCAGTTTTCCATAACAATGCACTAATGTAGAATTACAATGCTCCAATGAGCCATCACAATGCTCCTGTATGTCTTTAAAATGCTTCATTTTGACATGGTAGTCCTCAGTGTGCAATAACAATGCACCAATGAATCATCACAATGCTGATTGTTCCTTCACAATGCCCAAAAGTGCCATATCCATGCTACACTGGATATCACAATGCACAGTTTCTCCTCATAGTGTTCCAGTGTGACATCACAATGCTCAGTGTGCCATCACTCTCCTCCAATGTGTTTTCACGATACTCAAATGTGCCCTCTCAATGCTCAGTGTGCCATACCAGTGCACCAATGTGTCATCATAATGTCCCTATGTGCCATCACAATACCCCAATGTACCGCTAAAATATTCAATATGCCATCAAAATTCTCCTGTATGTAATCATGTTTGAATGTGCTCTCATCACCCTGTTTTGCTATCACAATGCACCAGTATGATATCACAACACTCAAATATATCCTAAGAATGCCCCACTGTGAAATCATAAAGTCCAATATGTCTTCATAGTGCGCAATTGTACCAACCCAATGCTCCAATTTGTTAATGGTATGCTCCAGTGTGATATCACCATTCTCCAATGTGTCATCAAAATTTCCCAAAGTAACAGCACAGTGCTCAGGTGCCATCGTAATGCTCCAATAAGTTATAACAATGTTCAGTGTACAATCACAATGCTCCAGTATGTCTTAAAAATGATCCATTTTGACATCACACTCCTCAGTGTGCCATAACAATTTACCAATAAGTCATCACTATGCTCCATGATCCTTCAGAATGCCCCAAAGTGCCGTCACCATGCCGCAACATGACACCAAAATACTCCAGTGTTTCATCCCAATGTCCCAATGTGTCATCACAATGCTCCAGTGTTATTACATTGTTTCATGTGTTACTGCAATGCTCAGTATGCTGTAGAAATGTACCACTATGTCAAAACAATGCTCCAATGTGATGTCACAATGCTCAGTGAGACATTACAATACTCGAATTTGTAGTAACAATTCTCAATGTACCATTATAATGCTCCGTCTGCTCTCAAAATGCCCCAAAGTGCCATCGTAATTCCCCATTATGCCATCACAATGCACCATTATGTCTTAAAAATGCTCCACTTTGCCATCATAATCTTCAGTGTGCCATCACAATTAATCAGTGTCTCATTACAATGCTACATTGTCACAACACCATACAGCATGTGTTACCACAATGCTCCAGTATGTCTTCAACATGCTCCATTTTGACATCACACTCCTCAGTGTGCATAACAATGCACCAATGTGTTATCACAGGTCTAAATGTTCCTTCAGAATGCCCCAAAGTGTCATCACAATGCCCCAACGTGACATCAAAATACTCCCATGTGGAACAACGCTCCAATGGGACATCACAGTGCTCACTGTGCCAACAAAGTGCCCCAGTGTGTCATCACAATTCTCAATGTGCCAAAACTCTCCTCCAATGTGTCATCATGACGCTAAAATGTGACAACCCAATGTTAAGTGTACCATAAGAGTGCATCAATGTGTCATCACATTGCCCCAATGTACCACAACAATGTTCAATAGGCCATCACAATGCTGTAATATGGAGTAGAAATGTTTCAGTGTGCCCTCAAATCCCAACTGTGCCATTTCAGTGCCCCAATATGCCACCACAATGCTCAAATATGTGTTCAGAATGCATGAGTGTGACCTCAAAATTCTACAATATGTCTTCACAATGCTTCATTCTGCCATCGCACTCCTCAGTGTGCCATAACAGTGTGTCAATGTGTCAGAACAATGCTCCGTTTGACATCACAATACCCCATTGTGTCATCTCAATCATCCAATGTGCTATTATAGTGTTTCATGCGTCACCACAGTGCTCAATGTGTCATAGCAAAGCACTGACATACCATCAAAAACCTCCAATGTGATGTCACAATGCTCACTGAGATATTACAATGCTCAATATGCTATCACAGTGCTTAATGTGCTCACAAAATTCACCAATGTGCCATCACAATGCCACTATACGGTGTTATAATGCTCCAGTATGTCTTCACAATATTTCACTGTGCCATCACACTCCTCATTGTGCCACAACAATGCACCAATGTGTCCCCATATCACAATGCCCCAATGTATCATTACAGTGTTCCCATGTGCTATTGCAATGTTTCATGAGTCACCACAATGCTAAGTGTGCCATTACAATGCAGCAGTATGTCATCTCAGTGCTCCAATAAGAAGTCACAATGGTCAGGGACACATTACAGTGCTCCAATGTGAAATAACAATGCTCCAATATGTCTTCAAAATGCTCAATTTTGCCATCTCAGTGTGCCATAAGAGGGCAGTAATTTGTCATCATGGTGCAACAATGTGTCATCAACATGCTCAATGTGCCATCACAATACCCAAATATGTCATCACAATGCCCTAGTGTGCTACCACAATGTTCCATGTAACATCAAAGTGCTACAATGTGCTATCACAGTGATGCAATGTACCATCAAAATGCTCGATTATGAATTCACAAATCTCCATTGTGCCATCACAATGTTCACTGTGCCAAAACAATGAACCAATGCCTCATCACAATGCTCCATTGTGGGATCACCATAGTCCATGTGCTGTCACAATGCTCCAATATGTCTGCAAAATGCTCCATTTTGACATCAGTCTCCTCTGTCTCCCAGTGTGCCATAACAATAAACCAGTGAGTCATCACAATGCTCAATGTTCCTTCAAAATGCCATCACATGCGATGCTACAATGTGAATGCAAAATACTCCAATGTGTCATCAAAGGCTCCAATGTGACATCACAGTGTTCAGTGTGCCATGATAGTGCTCCAGTGTGTTATCACGATTCTCAATGAGCTATCACTCTCCTCCGATGTGTCATCATTATTCTCAAATGGGACATGACACTGCTAAGTGTGCCATTACAGTGCATTAATTTGTCATCACAATGCCCCTATGTGCTATCACAATGCCCCAGTGCATCACCACAATGTTCAATAAGCCATAACAATGCTCCAATATGGATTGACAATGTTTCAGTGTGCCCTCAATTCACAACTGTGCCATCCCAGTGCCCAAATATGCCATCACAATGTTCAACTGTCTTGAGAATGCAGAACTCTGACATGAGAATGCTCCAATATGTTTTCACAAAGCTCCATTTGGAAATCACAATCTTCAGTGTTCCTAACAATGCACCAATGTGTCACCACAATATTCAGTGTCATTTCACAATGCTCCAAGTATTATCACAGTGCTCCAATTGGCTATTACAATGTTTCATGTGTCACCACGATGCTCACTTTTCCATAACAATGCACCAATGTGGCATTCCAATGCTCCAATGAGCCATCACAATGCTCCTGTATTTCTTTAAAATGCTTTATTTTGACATGGTAGTCCTCAGTGTGCAATAACAATGCACTAATGAATCATCACAATGGTGAGTGTTCCTTCACAATGCCAAAAAGTGATCACAATGGTGAGTGTTCCTTCACAATGCCAAAAATGCCATATCAATGCTCCACTGTGACATTACAATGCTCAGTGTGTCCTCATAGTGTTCCAGTGTGACATCACAATGCTCAGTGTGCAATCACTCTCCTCCAATGTGTTTTCACGATACTCAAATGTGCCCTCAATGCTCAGTGTGCCATACTAGTGCACGAATTTGTCATCATAATGTCCCTATATGCCATCACAATACCCCAATGTACCTCAAAAATATTCAACATGCCATCAAAATGCTTCTATATGTAATCACGTTTGAATGTGCTCTCATATCCCCGTTTTGCTATCACAGTGCACCAATATGATATCACAAATATGTCCTAAGAATGCCCCACTGTGAAAGCATAAAGCTCCAATATGTCTTCATAGTTCTCCGTTGTGCCATCACAATGCTCCAATTTGTTAAGGGTATGCTCCAGTGTGATATCACCATTCTCCAATGTGTCATCACAATTTCCCAAAGTAACAGCACAGTGCTCAGGTGCCATTGTAATGCTCCAATAAGTTATAACAATGTTCAGTGTACAATCACAATGCTCCAGTATGTCTTAAAAATGCTCCATTTTGACATCACACTCCTCAGTGTGCCATAACGATGGACCAATGAGTCATCACTCATGCACTATGATCCTTTAGAATGCCCCAAAGTGCTGTCAGCATGCCCCAACATGACACCAAAATACTCCAATGTTTCATCCCAATGTCCCAATGTGTCATCACAGTGCTCCAGTGCTATTACATTGTTTCATGTGTCACTGCAGTGCTCAGTGTGCTGTAAAAATGTACCACTATGTCAAAACAATGCTCCCCTGTGATGTCACAATGCTCGGTGAGACATTACAATGCTCACATTTGTAATAACAATTCTCAATGTGCCATCACAATGCTCAGTCTGCTATCAAAATGCCCCAAAGTGTCATCATAATTCCCCATTATGCCATCACAATGCTCCACTGTGTCTTAAAAATGCTCCACTTTGCCATCATATTCTTCAGTGTGCCATCACAATTATCCAATATCTCATTGCAGTGCTCCATTGTGGCATCACCATAATCCGTGTGTTACCACAATGCTCCAGTATGTTTTCAAAATACTCCATTTTGATATCACACTCCTCAGTATGCATAACAACGCACCAATGTGTTATCACAGGTATAAATGTTCCTTCAGAATGCCCCAAAGTGTCATAACAATGCCCCAATGTGACATTAAAATACACCCATGTGGAACAACGCTCCAATGGGACGCCACAGTGCTCACTGTGCCAACACAGTGCCCCAGTGTGTCATCACAATGCTCAATGTGCCAAAACTCTCCTCCAGTGTGTCATCATGATGCTCAAATGTGACATACCAATGATAAGTGTGCCATAACAGTGCATCAATGTGTCATCACAATGCCCCAATGTACCACAACAATGTTCAATAGGCCATCACAATGCTGCAATATGGAATAGAAATGTTTCAGTGTGCCCTCAAATCCAAACTGTGCCATCATTGACCCATTATTCCATCACTATCCTAAATATGTCTTCTGAATGCCCAACTGTGACATCAAAATTCTACAATATGTTTTCACAATGCTTCATTCTGCCATCGAACTCCTCACTGTGCCATAACAATATGTCAATGTGTCACCACAATACTCAGTTTGACATCACAATACCCCATTGTGTCATCTAAATGATCCAATATGCTCTTACAGTGTTTCATGTGTAACCACAGTGCTCTGTGTGTCATAGCAAAGCACTAATATGCTATCAAAAACATCCAATGTGAGGTCACAATGGTCACTGAGATAATACAATGCTCAATATGCCATTCCAGTGCTTAATGTGCTCACAAAATTCCAGAATGTGCAATCACAATGCCACCATACGCTATTATAATGCTCCAGTATGTTTTCACAATGTTTCTTTGTGCCATCACACTCTTCAGTTTGCCATAACAATGTACCAACGTGTCCCAATATCAGAATGCCCCAATGTGTCATTACAGTGTTCCAATGTGCTATTGCAATATTTCATGTGTCACCACAATGCTAAGTGTGCCATTACAATGCACCAATATGTCATCACAGTGCTCCAATTTGACATCGCAATGGTCAGGGGGATATTACAGTGCTCCGATATGAAATAACAATACTCCAATATGTCGTTAAAATGCTCCATTTTGCCACCTCAGTGTGCCATAAGGGTGGAGCCATGTGTCATCATGGTGCAACAATGTGTCATCAACATGCTCAATGTGCCATCACAATGCCCAAATGTGTCATCACAGTGCCCTAGTGTGCTGTTACAATGATCCATATAACATCATAATGCTACAATATACCATCACAGTGACCCAACATACCATCAAAATGCTCGATTATGAATTTACCAGTCTCCATTGTGCCACATCAGTGTTCACTGTCCCATCACAATGAACCAATGTCTCATCACAATGCTCCATTGTGGGTTGACCATACTCCATGTGCCATCACAATTCTCCAATATGTCTGCAAATACTCCAGTTTGACATCACACTCCTCAGTGCGCCATAACAATAAACCAGTGAGTCATGACAATGCTCAATGTTCCCTCAAAATGTCATCACATGTGATGCTACAATGTGAATTCAAAATACTCCAATGTGTCATCTAAATATGCCAATATGACATAACAATGTTCAGTGTGCCATCACAGTGCCCCATTTTGTTATCACAATACTCAATGTGCCATCACTCTCCTCCAATGCGTCATCACAATTCTCAAATGTGACATTACACTGCTCACTGTGCCATAACAGAGCATTAATTTGTCATCACAATGCTCCTATATGCCATCACAATGCCGCAATGCACCACAACAATGTTCAATAGGCCATAACAATGCTCCAATATGGATGCAAATGTTTCAGTGTGCCCTCAAATAACAACTGTGCCCTCCCAGTTCCCAAATATGCCATCACAATGTTCAACTCTGTCTCCAGAATGCCCAACTCTGCACCACAATGCTCCAATATGTTTTCACATGCTCCTTTTGGAAATCACACTCCTCAGTGTGCCTAGCAATGCACCAATGTGTCACCACAATATGCAGTGTGGCATCACAATGCCCCAAGTGTTAGCACAGTGCTCCAATGGGCTATTACAATGTTTCATGTGTCACCACGATGCTCACTTTTCCATAACAATGCACCAATGTGGCATTCCAATGCTCCAATGAGCCATCACAATGCTCCTGTATTTCTTTAAAATGCTTTATTTTGACATGGTAGTCCTCAGTGTGCAATAACAATGCACTAATGAATCATCACAATGGTGAGTGTTCCTTCACAATGCCAAAAAGTGCCATATCAATGCTCCACTGTGACATTACAATGCTCAGTGTGTCCTCATAGTGTTCCAGTGTGACATCACAATGCTCAGTGTGCAATCACTCTCCTCCAATGTGTTTTCACGATACTCAAATGTGCCCTCTCAATGCTCAGTGTGCCATACCAGTGCACCAATGTGTCATCATAATGTCCCTATGTGCCATCACAATACCCCAATGTACCTCAAAAATATTCAATATGCCACCAAAATGCTTCTACATGTAATCACGTTTGAATGTTC
The DNA here is from genome assembly GCF_000622305.1 of Nannospalax galili. Lineage (NCBI taxonomy): Eukaryota > Metazoa > Chordata > Mammalia > Rodentia > Spalacidae > Nannospalax > Nannospalax galili. Next base: position 62,558 of record NW_008357141.1, read on the forward strand.
TCTCATCTCCCCGTTTTGCTATCACAATGCACCAATATGATATCACAACACTCAAATATGTCCTAAGAATGCTCCACTGTGAAAGCATAAAGCTCCAATATGTCTTCATAGTTCTCCATTGTGCCATCCCAATGCTCCAATTTGTTAAGGGTATGCTCCAGTGTGATATCACCATTCTCCAATGTGTCATCACAATTTCCCAACGTGACAGCACAGTGCTCAGGTGCCATCACAATGCTCCAATAAGTTTTAACAATGTTCAGTGTACAATCACAATGCTCCAGTATGTCTTAAAAATGCTCCATTTTGACATCACACTCCTCAGTGTTCCATAATAATGGACCAATGAGTCATCACTACGCTCCATGATCCTTCAGAATGCCCCAAAGTGCCATCACAATGCTCCAACATGACACCAAAATACTCCAGTGTTTCATCCCAATGTCCCAATGTGTCATCGCCGTGCTCCAGTGTTACATTGTTTCATGTGTCACTGCAATGCTCAGTGTGCTGTAAAAATGTACCACTATGTCAAAACAATGCTCCCATGTGATGTCACAACGCTCAGTGAAACATTACAATGCTCGAATTTGTAATAACAATTCTCAATGTTCCATCACAATGGTCAGTCTTCTATCAAACTGCCCCAAAGTGTCATCATAATTCCCCATTATGCTATCACAATGCTCCATTGTGTCTTAAAAATGCTCCACTTTACGATCATATTCTTCAGTGTGCCATCACAATTATCCAATATCTCATTGCAATGCTCCATTGTGGCATCACCACTATCCATGTGTTACCACAATGCTCCAGTGTTTTCAACATGCTCAAATTTGAAATCACACTCCTCAGCGTGCATAACAACGCACCAATGTGTTATAACAGGTATAAATGTTCCTTCAGAATTCCCCAAAGTGTCATCACAATGCTCCAATGTGACATCGAAATACTCCCATGTGGAACAACACATCAATGGGACATCACAGTGTTCACTGTGCCAACACAGTGCCCCAATGTTTCATCACAATGCTCAGTGTGCCAAAACTCTCCTCCAATGTGTCATCACGATGCTCAAATGTGACATCCCAATGCTAAGTGTGCCGTAACAGTCCATCAATGTGTCATCACAATGCCCCAATGTACCAAAACAATGTTCAATAGGCCATAACAATGCTGCAATATGGAATAGAAATGTTTCTGTGTGCTCTCAAATCCAAACTGTGCATTCTCAGTACCGCAATATGCCATCACTATGCTCAAATATGTCTTCAGAATGCCCAACTGTGACATCAAAATTCTACAGTATGTCTTCACAATGCTTCATTCTGCCATCGCAGTACTCAGTGTGCCTTAATAATATGTTAATGTTTCACCAGAATACTCAGTTTGACATCACAGTACCCAATTGTGTCATCTCAATGATCCAATGTGCTACTACAGTGTTTCATGTGTCACCACAGTGCTCAGTGCGTCATAGCAAAGCACTAACATGCCATCAAAAACCTCCAATGTGATGTCACAGTGCTCCCTGAGATATTACAATGCCCAATATGCCATCGCAGCGCTAATGTACTCACAAAATTCCCCAATGTGCCATCACAATGCCAGCATACGTTGTTATAATGCTCCAGTATGTCTTCCCAATGTTTCATTGTGCCATCACACTTCTCAGTGTGCCATAACAATGCACCAATCTGTCCCCATATCACAATGCTCCAATGTGTCATTACAGTGTTCCAATGTGCTATTGCAATGTTTCATGTGTCACCACAATGCTAAGTGTGCCATTACAATGCACCAATATATCATCACAGTGCTCCAATGTGACGTCACAATGGTCAGGGAGACATTACAGTGCTACAATATCAAACAACAATGCTCCAATATATCTTCAAAACACTCCATTTTGCATCTCAGTGTGCCACAAGAGTGTAGCAATGTGTCATCATGGTGCAACAATGTGTCATCAACATGCTCAATGTGTCATCACAATGCCCAAATGTGTCATCACAATGCCCTAGTGTGCTACTACAATGGTCCATGTAACATCATAATGCTACAATGTGCCGTCACAGTGACCCTACGTACCATCAAAATGCTCAATTATGAATTCACAAATCTCCATTGTGCCATATCAGTGTTCACTGTGCCATCACAATGAACCAATGTCGCATCACAATGTTCCACTGTGGGATCGCTGTACTCCATGTGCCATCATAATCCTTCAATATGTATACAAAATGCTCCATTTTGACATCACACTCCTCGGTGTGCCATAAGAATGGACCAATGAATCATCACTATGCTCCATGTTCCTTCAGAATGCACCAAAGTGCCATCACAAAGCTCGAACATGACACCAAAACACTCCAGTGTTTCATCACAATGCTCCAATGTGACATCACAATGCTCAGTGTGCCATCACAGTGCCCAAGTGTGTTATCACAATGTTTAATATGCCATCACTCTCCTCCAACGTGTCATCATAATGCTCAAATATGCCATGCTCATGCACACTGTTCCATAAGAGTGCCTCAATATGTCATCACAATGCCCGAATATACCACCGCAATGTACAGTAGGCCATCACAGTGTTCCAATATGGGATCAAAATATTTAAGTGTGCCCTCAAATCTCAACTGTATCTTCGCTATGCCCAATATACCATCATAATGCTGAATGCTAAAATATGTCCTCTGAATGCCCAGCTGTGACAGCACAATGCTCCAATATGTCTTCATAATGCTCCATTGTGCCATAACACTCCCCAGTGTGCATAACCATACACCAATGTCTTATCTCAGGTATAAATTTTCCTTCAGAATGCCCCGAAGTGTCATCACAATGCTCCAATGTGACATCAAAATACTCCCATGTGGAACAACGCTCCAATGGGACATCACAGTGCTCACTGTGCCAACACAGTGCCCCAGTGTGTCATCACAATGCTCAATGGGCCAAAACTCTGCTCTAATGTGTCATCATGATGCTCAAATATGACATCCCAATGCTAAGTGTGCAGTAACAGTGCATCAATGTGTCATCACAATGCCCCAATGTACCACAACAATGTTCAATATGCCATCACAATGCTGCAATATGGAATAGAAATGTTTCAGGGTATTCTCAAATCCCAACTGTGCCATCTCAGTGCCCTAATACGGCATCACAATTCTCAAATATGTGTTCAGAATGCCCAACTGTGACATCAAAATTCTATAATATGTCTTCACAATGCTTCATTCTGCCATCGTACTCCTCAGTGTGCCATAACAATGTGTCAATGTGTCACCACAATACTCAGTTAGACATCACAATGTCCCATTGTGTTATCTCAATCCTTCAATGTGCTCCATTGTGGGATCACCATACTCCATGTGCTATCACAATTCTCCAATATGTCTTCAAATTACTCCAGTTTGACATCACACTCCTCAGTGTGCCATAACAATAAACCAGTGAGTCATCACAATTCTCAATGTTCTTTCAAAATGGTATCACATGTGATGCTACAATGTGAATTCAAAATACTCCAGTGTGTCATCTAAACGCTCCAATATGACATCACAGTATTCAGTGTGCTATCATAGTGTCCCGTTTTGTTATCACAGTACTCAATGTGCCATCACTCTCCTCCAATGTGTCATCATAATGCTCAAATGTGACATTACACTGCTCAGTGTGCCATAACAGTGCATTAATTTGTCATGACAAGGCCCCTATATGCCATCACAATGCCGCAATGCACCACAACATTGTTCAATAGGCCATAACAATGCTCCAATATGGATGCAAAGTGTTTCAGTGTGCCCTCAAATCACAACTCTGCCCTCCCAGTGCCCAAATATGCCATCACAATGCTCAACTATGTCTCCAGAATGCCCAACTCTGACACCACAATGCTCCAATATGTTTTCACAAAGCTCCTTTTGGAAATCACACTCCTCAGTGTGCCTAACAATGCACCAATGTGTCACCACAATATGCAGTGTGACATCACAATGCCCCAAGTGTTATGACAGTGCTACAATGGGCTATTACAATGTTTCATGTGTAACCACAATGCTCAGTTTTCCATGACAATGCAACAATGTGTCATTACAATGCTCCATTGTGCCATCAAAATGCTCCAATATGACTTCAAAATGCTCCATTTTGACATCACAATCCTCAGTGTACAATAACAATACACCAATGAGTCATTGCAATGCTCAGTGTTCCTTCACAATTCCCCA
>NW_008357141.1:67572-68859 GCF_000622305.1 Nannospalax galili
CTCCAGTGTGATATCACAATTCTCCAATATGTCATCACAATGTGCCAAAGTGACATCACAGTGCTCAAGTGCCAACACAATACTTCAATATGTCATAACAATGTTCAATGTACAATCACAGTGCCCTAATGTGTGTTCAAAATGCTCCAATATGTCATCACAATGCTCAAATATGACGTCAGAATGATCAGTGAGACATTACAATGCTCCAATATGCCATAACAATGCTCAATGTGTTCTCAAAATGCCCCAATGTGCCATCACAATGCTCCAGTATGTATACACAATGCTCCATTTTGCCATCCCAGTCCTCGCTGTGCCATCAGAGTGCAGCAGTGTGTCATCATAGTGCAGGAATATGTCATTACCTTACTCGATGTTCCATCTCAATACCCAAATGTTTCATCACAATGCCTTAATGTGCTACTGTAGTGTTTCATGTGACATCACAATGCTCCAATGTGTCATCACTGTGCTCCAATATGCCATCAAAATGCTCGATGATTAATTCACAGTTCTCCATTGGGCCATCACAATGTTCAGTATCCCATCACAATGGACAATGTCTCATCACATTGTGCCATTGTGGCATCACCATACACAATGTGTCATCACAATGCTGTAATATATCTTCAAAAAGCTCCATTTTGACATCGCACTCCTTAGTGTGCCATAACAGTGCACCAATGCGTCATCACAATGTTCAATGTTCCTTCATAATGCCCCAAGGTGATATCAAAATGCTCCAGTGTGACATCAAAATACTCCAATGTGTCATAATCAAAATGCTGCCATGTGACATCAAAACACTCTACTGTGTAATCACAACGCAGTGTGTCATCAGAGTACAGCAGTGTGTCATCACAGTGCAGCAATATGTCGTCACCATGCTGAATGTGCTATAACAATGCTCAAATAGGTCATTGCAGTGCCTTAATATGGTACTACAACATTTCATGTCACACCACAATGCTCCAATGTGCCATGATAATGTTCCAAGGTGCCCTCAAATCCCCATTGTGCCATCACAATGACCCAATGTCCCGTCACTATTCTCAAATATGTCTTCACAATACCCCAGTGTGACATTACAATGCCTCAATGTGCCATCACAATGCTCCAATGTGTCATCACCTTGCCCAGGGTGCCAACACAATATCCCATTGTGTCCTTACAATGCTCCCATTTGCTGTTACAATGTTTCATTTGACATCAGAATGCTCCAATGTACAATCGCAATGCTCTAATACGTCATCACAATGCTCAGTGTTTCTTAGCAGTGCCCCA
>NW_008357142.1:0-279 GCF_000622305.1 Nannospalax galili
TGCATGTATTGCCTGTATGTAGGTAAGTGCACCTGTGTTGTGCAATGCACAAGAAGGTCAGAAGAGGCTGTCGGATCCCTTGGGACTGGAGTTACAGACAGCTGTTAGCTGTCATGTGGGTGCTGAGATTCAAACCCAGGTCTCCTGCAGGAACAGCCAGTGTTCTTAACCGCTAAGCCATCTTTCCAGCCCCAATAAATATTTTTAAACAAGAAATCTGTTCTTTTATGACTGTTTCCCTGGCTGCATAATGACTCTTTGGGAAGACACTGGGCAGTT
>NW_008357143.1:0-447 GCF_000622305.1 Nannospalax galili
GAGTTGAACAGAGAGTTCTCAAAAGAAGAAGTAAAGATGGCTATGAAGCATTTTTAAAGATGTTCAACATCACTAATAATTAGTGAAATGCAAATTAAAACCACTCTAAGATTTCATCTTACCCCATTCAGGCTGGCTAAGATCAAGAGAGCAAATGATACCGTATGTTGGAGAGGATGTTGGGAAAGGGGAACACTCATCCACTGCTGGTGGGGCTGAAACTTGCTGAACCCGTATGGAAAGCAGTGTGGAGAACTCTTGGAAAATACAAATGAACCTACCATTTGACCCAGTTATACCACTCCTTGGCATATACCCAAAGAACTCATCCTATTGCAGAGACAGTTGTACATCCATGTTTGTTGCTGCTCTTTTTGCAATGCTGAGAGATGGAAACAACCCAAGTGTCTCTTAATTGATGAGTCAATAATGAAAATGTAGTTCATT
>NW_008357144.1:0-935 GCF_000622305.1 Nannospalax galili
GAGCCTTGGGAAGCAGAGGTTTGGTATCGATGTCCTGTTTAGGCATAAGCACTCTGCAGCCTCTTATTCTTGTGGCCCGTTGGGGTCTCTGTGTTCATCACCATCTGTTGCAGAAGGAAGCTTCTCTGGTGAGAGCTGAGAGATTCATTAATCTACAAGTTTAACAGTAAGTCATTAGGTGTCAGTTTAATACCATGTCTATTTAACAAAATGATAATATTAGGTTGTCCCCTACCACCTGTGACCTGTCTAGCCACAGGTCCCTAGGCCTGATATCAATGTCAGGTATGGGTTCTATCTTGTCAGGTGGACCTTAAATCCAGTCAGAAAGTGCTTGGTTACATCCATAATATTCATGCCACTATTGCACCAATGGACGCACCTTGCCAGGCCAGTTGTTGTAGCTCACAGGGTTCACAGCTGGGCAAGGTTGAGAATTAAATTCTCTTCCAGTAGCAAGCACAGCACCTTCCAGCACCAGGAAAGCTAGCAAGTGAGAGATGAAGCTTTGGATCAATCATCCTGGGTGAAGTAACTCAGACCCAGAAAGACAAATGTCACACGTTCTCTCTCATAAGTGAATGCTGGCTCTGGATCCTTAGATATGGGTGCTTCGAATAGAAAATCCATAGAGGTCATGAAACTACAAATGACCACGGGAGGAGGCTCAGTGGGAAGGGAGTTAGAATGCAGTGATAAAGGAGGAAAGAGGAATAATGGAGGAAACAGAGTTAAAGGGGGCGGGGAATGGAAGGGCGAGGCAGAGGAGAGCAGGTAACACTAAAGGACTTTCGAAAAGGTCATGTGGAAACCTACCACTATAGAAGCTACTTAAAGTATATCTATGTACAATACAAAAAGAACAAGAGTCCCTGAAGAGGACACCTGCTTCAAACCTCTGCCTCCCAAGGCTCGGGGATCATTGTGGAAGAGAC
>NW_008357145.1:0-822 GCF_000622305.1 Nannospalax galili
AAGGAACTCTAGATAGGCTGACTGGATTCAGTGGATGGACAAGCACTGGGGCATGGCTGGGGGTGCCGACAACATAGTGGACAGGGATGACAGAGTATACAGTCTCCAGTGGGTGGGGGGGAGGAGTGTATGGGAGGGTGCCATTTGAGATGTGGGTATATAGATGAATAAGATTGTTTGGGATGTTCTCTATGAAATATGCACACACAAAAAATGAACAAATAAAAAAATGAGTTATGTTTGAGGAAGAAGCATAAAAATTTGCTTCATGTTAATTAGTAGAGGTGAAAAACATTATCATTGAAATCTACCGGATGATTTTATATCCATGCTCAGGTGCCAAGGATCTCAGAAAGTAATCAACTGTAACTAGTAACAGATACGTAGAGATTAGAGACGCATATGTAAACATCTAAATGTTAGTAGCGTTAAAAATGAGTTTTTTCTGGCCAGGTGTGGTGGCAAATGTCTTTAATCCCAGCACTCGGGAGGCAGAGGCAGGTGGCTATCTGTGAGTTCGAGGCCAGTCTGGTCTACATAGTAAGTTCCAGGACAGCTGGGGCTACAAGGAGACCATGTCTCAAAAAGACCAAAAAAAAAAAAAAAAAAAAGAGTTCTTCTGTATGAAACTGTGTATTTTAAAATGACATGGAGATCTTTTTTAAAGGTTAAAATCTCATTCAATTCTATGTCTTATAGGGTTTATACTGAGTTTAATATTGTATAACTGTATTAATTCAATTCAACTGTGAACCTAAAACTTTACAGCCAATTATGAAAGAGATATATCTTTGCTCTGGAAATTGTTATTGAGTATGTTAA
>NW_008357146.1:0-402 GCF_000622305.1 Nannospalax galili
ACTAAGGTCCCTGAGCCTTGGAGGGGGTGACAGATGTAGGGCGATCTCTCTCTTGTATCATGGTGAGATAGTGGCTTCTTGGGCCTCCCTATTAGTCGTCTTCAGGCCATGGCCACTGATCTATCTCAGTGGTGTTTCTTCTACTATAAAGACAAATGGAGGGAAATAGACACATTTAAACAAACATGAATGTAAATACAGATGCCTGGAAGATATCCCAGTAGGTGCACTATATTCATTAAACAGTATACTTGTGATGGCTTCCCCACTAAGGCATGTAGCCCTTCTCGACACAAGGCGTTGGCCTGGTCTACAACACCAGGTGTGTATTCCACCCCTAGGAGCAGGCCCTATCCAATTAGAAATTTGTCAGTTGTATGTATGTTGGTTGAGCCATTATTG
>NW_008357147.1:0-289 GCF_000622305.1 Nannospalax galili
CCTGGAGGAAGCACGACACTAGGGGTGGGATTAGAGAGTTCTTAAACCTTGTCATATCTCCAGTTTCTCTCTTGCTTCCTGTTCCTGTGTGATGATGAGTGCTTGGCTTCTGCTGCTCCTGCTCCAGACACCTCCAGCCACCATGCCTTCCTGCCATGATGGACTGTAATTCCCCTGGAACCATAAGCTCAAATAAACCTTCCCTCTATTGAAAAAAAAAAAAAAAAGGATCCATAGTCGCTCAGTCCAGGAGGCTGGATGTCTCAGTAGTCCCAATCTGGCACTGAAG
>NW_008357148.1:0-366 GCF_000622305.1 Nannospalax galili
TACAAATGGCTGCCTAGTCTATGATTTTTTTAGCCTCAATATCTGTACCAGAGTAATAAATGTACAATCCAGTTTTCAAACATAGCAAATTACTACCTCAACACAATCCAGTGACTCTTTATATATTGTTCTCATATAATAGGGATATGAAACCCAAATGCTGGCTGGGATTGCATGGAGAGCATTATTCAACACTAATGGCAATTCCATCCCCTAGCTAAAGCTAAAGATGGTCATAATTGTCCATCTAGCAATGCAATATTTATAATAGCAGCTGAAATAAGTGCAATCTCCATAAATGCCATAGAAAGAAAACACATTGTGTATTGAGATCAGACTTTGTCTTGCCCTAAGTTACTCTATACT
>NW_008357149.1:0-1033 GCF_000622305.1 Nannospalax galili
CCCACACCAATTTCTCCTTTTAGAACTTGGTGGAATGCATCACTCCAAAATCAGAACCATCTCTGGGTTGGTAGCTTGCAAATTCTCTTCCCCCAGCCAAGAGTGTGTTTCACCAGCATGCAGGCTGGAGTGACAGAATGGGGTTAGGACGGAAAGAGTGACATGATTTATTTTCCTCTTTTTTAAATTTCAATCTGAGGCACTGCAGAAGGGAAGGCGGCAAGAATCCAACGGTGATAACATCCCGGAATGAGGCAAGTGGGACATGCGTCTATGGGTGAGGATGTGGGGTCATGGAGCACAGGGGCTCAGAGTCTATAGAGGGGCTCCACCTCAGGGCTGGGGATGCAGCTCAGTGGCAGAGAACCTGTCTATCATGCTTGATGCCCTAGGTTCAGTTCCCACAACTGAAAAATAATAAGAGAAGGAGGAGAAGGAAGAGGAAGAGAGGATGTAAGAGGAAGAGGAAGGGGTAGGGGGGTGGGAGGTAAGACTGAACGCTGGAACTATAGCTCAGCAGCAGAGCAGTTCCCTAGCACGCAAAACGCAACAGATTCGTAGAAATAAAATGGTGGAGGAGGAAGAGGAGGAGCTGGGGAGAAGAGGAAGGAGGGGAGTGGGAGGAAGAGGAGAAGAAGGAGGAGGAGAAGAAAGAGGAGGAGGAGAAGGAAGAAGAGGAGGAGGAGGAAGAGAAGGAGGAGAAGAGGAGGAAGAGGAGGAGAAGGAAGAGGAGAAGAAAGAGGAGGAAGAGGAGGAGGAGGAAGAGGAGGAGGAGGAAGAGGAGAAGAGGGAGAGGAAGAGGAGGAGGATGAGGATGAGGAGGAGGAGAAGGAGGAGGAGGAGTAGAAGAAGAGGGAAAGGAAGAGGGGGAGGAGAAGGAGGAGGAGGAAGAGGAGGAGGAGAGGAGGAGAAGAGGGGGAGGAAGAGGAGGAAGAGGAGGAGGAGAAGAGGGGGAGGAGGAGGAGGAGAAGAGGGGGAGGAAGAGGAGGAGGAGGAGGAAGAGAAGGAGGAGAAGAGGAGGAAGAGGAGGAGA
>NW_008357150.1:0-726 GCF_000622305.1 Nannospalax galili
CCTACCCCAATGCCTAACTGTTTCTCTTGTGCATCCAGTAATAGCCTTTTTGTAACAGCAGTACCAGCTACCACCCTTCTCTACCCAGGAGCAGAAAAAGACCTCAATGACTCTCATCTAAGTGGATTCAAACATCTAGCTAACTATTACATTTCAGGTTTGAGAAGCTTTTTTCTCCTATACAGCTGCTAGCAGAGAGATCTTCCTACCCCTGCTGGCAGAGACCGAACTTACACTGGATGCTGGAGATGTTGCTATGACAACAAGCTGCATCTGATTCTGCTCTAAGCTGAGACAAGCTGTGACATCAGTGACTGACAGCCTGAAGTTTCTCCAACAACAAATAAACTTTCTCACCAAGACTATACTTCACAATAAAAGAACATTGGACTTGATAACTGTTGAACATGGGGACTATGTGATATTGGGAAAGATGCTGTTTCTCTGTAAATGAATCAAATGTTGTTGAAACCAATGTTAACACTCTCAAAAACTTTGTAATCTATTGGCTTAGCAACCCCTTGTTTTGCATGGCTCCTATTCCCTGTTGATAATACTGTGTACTATTTTGATACTTGCTCACCGTTTTTAAGATTTCCGCATGGCCCCTATCCCTTATTGCTCTCTGATGATACTGTGTATTCTCCTTGCTCACTGCTCCTTAAGATTTCTTTCCTGATTGTTACTGCCATTTGCTAAAATCACCACAGGAAACAGGTCATGGTC
>NW_008357151.1:0-1722 GCF_000622305.1 Nannospalax galili
CATCACAATGCTCCAATGTGATATCACAATTCTCCCATATGTCAGCACTATTTCCCCATATGCCATTATATTGCTCCAATGTGCCATCACCATGCTACAATGTGATTTCACAATGTTCCATGGTTACATCACAATGCTCTATGGTGAAAACAGCATGTTACAATATGACTTCCCAATGTTCCACTGTGAAATTACAATGGTCAAATGTAACATCACAATGCTCCAATGTGCCTACACTACAGCCATATATTCCATCATATTGCTCCAATGTGCCATCACAATGTTACAGTATTACTTCCCAATGTTCCACTGTGACATCACAATGCTCCATTGTGACATCACAATTCTGCAGTATGCCAAAACTATAGCCCCATATGCCATTACATAGCTCCAAAATTTCATCACACTGTTACAATGACTTCACAATGTTCCATTGTGACATCACTATGTGCAATTGTGTAATTACCATTATCCATTGTGTTGTCATCGTGTTCAATATGCAAACACGGTGCACAGTGTCCCCTCACAATACCCCAATGAGACATCACAGTGCTCCATGTTGCCCTCAAAATGTTATAATATGGCGTCCCATTGTTTCATTGTGATATCACAAGTCTCCAATGTGAAAAACGCTATTGCCTCATGTGCCAATATATTGGTACAGTGTGCCATCATAATGTTAGGAGGTGACTTCACAATGCTCCAATGTGACATCACAATGCTCAAATGTGCCAACACTATGGCCCCATGTGCCATCACAATGCTCTCTGGTGCAAGGTGCCATCACAGTGTTACAATATGACTTCACAATGCTCAAATGTTACTTCACAATGCTCCAATGTTCCAATACCATGGCCCCATGTGCCATTATATTCCTGCAATGTTCCATCACAATGTTACAATAAGACTTGACAATGTTCCAATTTGACATCACAAAATTCCATGTGAATCCAACATGCTCCAATGTTGAGCACTATCACCCCATGTTCCATCATATTGCTACACTTTCTCATCAAAATGTTACAATACAACTTCACAATGTTCCACTGTGACATCACAATGCTCCAATGTGCCAAAACTATCTCCCCATGTGCCTTATCTTGCTCCACTCTGCCATCACAGTGTTACTATATGAATTCATAATGGTCAATTGTGACATCACAATTCTCCAATGTGCCAACACCACTTGTCCAGTTATACTGTTTCTATGTGCCATCACAGTGTTAGACTACGACTTCACAATTTTCCAATGTGACATAACAATGCTCCAATGTAACAACACTATTGCCCCATGTGCCTGTATATTGTCCAATGTGCCATCACAATGTTACAATATGACATCACAATGCTCCAATGTGCCAACATTATTGTGCTATGTGCAATTATATTGCTCCATAGTGACATCAAATTGGCACAATATGAATTCAAAATGTTTCTTTGTGACATCACACGTCTCCAATGGGATATCATAGTGCTCCAATAAGCCAGCACTATCACCCCATGTGGCAAAATATTCCTCCAATGTACCATCACAATGCTACAGTATGACTTCTCAAAGTTCCATTGTAAAATAATAATTCTCCAATGTGCCAACACTATGGATGCATGTGCCATTATATTGCTCCAATGTGCCATCACAATGTTAAAGTATGATTTTGCAATGTTCCATTTTTACATCACAATACTCCATGGTGCCATCAGGAGGGGAAATTTCCAGGTGCC
>NW_008357152.1:0-461 GCF_000622305.1 Nannospalax galili
ACAAACTCTGTCCTATAACATTTGGAGGTTCCACTGAGATCCGGAGGACTTTTGAGCCCGGCAGCTTCGGGAAACTCCCTGAGAAGGGAGCTGCCTGGCAGTATTCTGAGGAATCCCCAGGAGGGGACCTGCATCAGCCTCAGCTGTCAGACAGTACCGCAAACTCCCTGCAAGGGGGCTTGCATCAGTCCCGGCTGCTTCTGCTTCCCCAGACAGACCTCTGGTTTCTCCCCCCTACACCACCGGCAAGGTAAGAGAGCACTCGAGAAACCACTTTTGATTTTGGTTTCTCTCCTGGTTTTGGCTAGCTGGCGATCTGTCACCATCTGGTTCTGGGCTCTGATCAGAGAAACTAGGTGGGAAGCTGGACACAGCAAATCTCCCCATAGTCGGGTTCCGGAGGAGAAGTCCCCTGGACCCACCTGGCCGTGAGCCCAAAAGCTTGTCTTTTGGGACCTGGA
>NW_008357153.1:0-917 GCF_000622305.1 Nannospalax galili
ACAAGGTAAGTTTAAGTGGATGAATAAAGGGCCCAGGTGAGAGGACCTTAGCAAAGAAGGATAAAGACCTGGAAATGGGTTTGCCGCAGTCTATTTCATGAGAAAGAGATTCTGATAATTCCTGTCATCCATGAGATTTTTTACATCATAACCTTCCATCTCATAGTTCAGTATTGTCATTATCTGTTAGTCTCTGAGCCCCATGGATACTAGACTGAAACCTTTAAAGATGGAGCCAAAGTTTAATGTTAATCTGATGAATAATTTTTCTCAATTGTAGATCACATGAAAACAATCCACAATGGACTGTGTGGTAATATTAGAGAAAATAGATAAAATTCAGTTTCAAATTTGAAATAAGCTAAAATCATAGAGATTACCTTATTTGCAAAGCATGGTGGTACATACCTTTAATCCCAGCACTTGAGAGGAAAAGGCAGATTGATCTCTGTAAGCCAGTCTCATCTCACTAGTGAGTTCCAGGACAGCTGAGACTACAGGGAGACGCTGTCTCAAAAAGTTTGAAAAAGAAAAGATTAGTTATCACTATACATTATCCTTGGAAAATAACAAGAGAATGAATGTAATAGGCTCTGATCAAAGAATTCTAATAATGTGAAGAAGGGTACATGTTCACTACAGAGCATGAGTCATGTACAGTGTGTTCTTCATACATCATGATGTGCATCACAAATTCATAGCGCATTTCACAAAATAAATAAGTTATCATAATTAAAGTGTGAACTGTCTTTACCTATAAACTCTTTTTGAAGGGGGGAGGGATTTGTTCAAATGTATTCAACCACTTCAGGCACTCAAGTCGATTACACATGTTATACGTTTTTTCTTTAATTGAACAATTCTTTTTCCTTTTAACTTAAACAAGCTGTATTTTTTATTATTTTCTTAGAAAATTT
>NW_008357153.1:975-7172 GCF_000622305.1 Nannospalax galili
TGTTTTGTTTTGTTTTGTTTTTGGTCTTTTTGAGACAAGGTCTCCCTGTAGCCCCAGCTGTCCAGGAACTCACTGTGTAGACCAGGCTGGCCTTGAACTCACAGAGATCCACCTGCCTTTGCCTCCCGAGTGCTTGGATTAAAGTCATTCACCACCATGCCTGGCTGCCAATGAGTTTTTAAATTCTATTCAGTTATTCATTGTGAGTCATTGTTAAGATTAGAAATCGACAGTTGTGTGGGTGCATGCCTTTATTCCCAGCACTAGGGAAGCAGAGGCATGCAGATCTACATGAAATCGAGGACAACCTGGTCTACCTATGTAGATGGATCCAGTCTAGATGGGGCTCCAGAGAGAGACCATCTCAAAAAGATCAGAAAAAAAAAAAAGGAATACACACTATAAATGTCCCACATGACTCTTCCCATTAAATACTTGATCCATCTCTCTGTTTCTGCTATTCAGCCATTCAGCATGCTTTGGGAAAGTGGCTGTCTCCATATTATTTCCTGTATTGTTCCTATGGAGTTTCAGAATGATTATAGTTTTTTTGGTTTGTTTTATTTTTTTATTTTAATTTTTTTCCATCTTTTTCATATAGGGTCTCTCTTTAGCCCAAACTGGCCTGGAACTCTCTTTGTAGCCCTGTAGACCAGCCTTGCCTTGACCTCATAGAAATCTGCCTACCTCTGCCTCCTGAATGCTAGGATTAAAGGTTTGACCCAACATGCTGAGCTTATTACAGGTATATTTTTTAAGTTTACCACTGAAATATTTTTACACATATTCATGTGTAATTTTACATATATTTTATGTCATGTGCCACTTCTGAGTATCTGCAGCAGATACTTCAATATATTCAGTGTTTTTCTTGCGAACATGTCTGTGGGCATCTTCTTGATTATTGAGTGATGTGGGAGGGTCCAGCCCATTCTGGATGCTGCCATTCCTGGGGAAGTGGGCTTATGTTGTATAAGAAAGGAGGTTCAGCAAGGGCCAGGGGAGCAAACAAGTAAGCAGCATTCCTTGATGGCCTGTGCTCCAGCTCCTACCTCCAGTTTCCTGCTCTGAGTTGCTACTTTGGACTCCCTGGTGAACTGTGACCTGGGAGATGTTAGCTAAATAAAACCTCTCCTCCCTCAGTTGGTATTGGTCAGAGTATTTTTTCACAGCAATGGAGAAACAAACTACAATAGTGTATGAGGGTACTGCTTGCATATATATAAGTGCTTTGGCGTCCTGCACTGCCCTTGGATTTCAGAAGAGGGTATGGAATCCACTGGAAGTGGAACTGTAGTCAAGGACATTTTTACCCACCACGTGGGTGCTGGGAACTCCATTGGGTAAATCTACCATATTTTCATTATATACTCACAAGTTGAAGGACACTTAGGTTGCTTCCATCTCTTAGCAATTATGAAAAGAGCAGCAACAAACATGGATGTACAAATGTCTCTGTAATAGGACAAATCCTTTGTGTATATGCCAAGGAGTAGTATAACTGCATCAAATATGTTCATTTTTAGTTTTATGCATTTTCCATACTGAGCTCTCTTGAGCTCAGCCTGTCTGACTTAGGTAAGATGAAATTTTAAAGTGTTTTTAATTTGCATTTTCCTAATTACTAGTTATGTTGAACACCTTTTAAGATGTTCTTAGCCATCTTTATTTCTTCTTTTGAGAACTCTCTGTTGAGTTTCTTAGCCAATCATTAAATTGGGTTACTTCCTTTCTGGATTCTTTGTTTTTTGAGTTCTTTGTATATTCTGGATGATAAAACTCTGTCAGAAATGTTACTGATGAAGATTTTCTCCCAGTTTGTGGATTTTCTCTTCATTTCCTTGGTTACTTCTTTAGATGTACAGAAGCTTTTTAGTTTAATGAGTTCCCATTTGTTCATTCTTGACCTTATTTCCTGAGCAATTGATGTCCAATTGAAAAAATCCTTTCTTACACCTATATCTAGTAGGTTATTACCAATGTTTTCTTCTAACAACTGATGAAGATTTTCTCCCAGTTTGTGGATTTTCTCTTCATTTCCTTGGTTACTTCTTTAGATGTACAGAAGCTTTTTAGTTTAATGAGTTCCCATTTGTTCATTCTTGACCTTATTTCCTGAGCAATTGATGTCCAATTGAAAAAATCCTTTCTTACACCTATATCTAGTAGGTTATTACCAATGTTTTCTTCTAACAGTTTTATGTTTCAGGCTTCACATTGAGGTCTTTGATCAATTTTGAGTTGACTTTTGTGCAATGTGAAAGACAGGGGTTTAGTTTCATTCTTATTTTTTAATGTAGGCACTTAGAGCTATAAACTTCCCTGTAAGGACTGCTTTCAATGTGTCCCAGAGGTTTTTTTGTGTTATATTGTCAATTTTATTGACTTCCAGGACTACTTTTACTTCTTTCTTAATTTCTCCTTTGACCTATTCATCATTCAGGAGTGTGCTCTTTAATCTCCATGTGTTCATGTAGTTACCAGAGTTTCTTCCAGTGTTGATTTTAAGCTCTATTGCATTGTGGTCAGATAGAATGCATGGAATTTTTTCAGTCTTTTTGTGTTTGTTGAGTCTTGTTTTTTGCCCCTCTATGTGTTCGATTTGGGAGAAAGGTCCATGTGGCGCTGAATGGAAAGTATAATCTTTGGTGCTTGGGTGGAGTATTCTGTAGATATATGTTAGGTCCATTTGAGAAATGGTTTTGTTTAATTCAGATGTCTCATCTGTCCTGTGGTCCTATCTAATGGAGATGATGGCATTTTGAAGTCCCCTACTTTTAATGAGCTGGGATTCATCTGGATATTAATGTCCTGTAGTACTGTTTTTCTGAAGTTGGGTACCGCAGAGTTTGTTGAGTATATGTTCATGATTGTAATATTTTCTTGGTCAAGTGTTCTATTGTCAGAATGAAGTGATCAACTTTGCCTCATCTGATTAGTTTTAGTTTGAGGTCTATTTTCTCAGATATTACAATTGCAGCCCTTGTTTTTTGCTTCACACCATTTTCTTGGAATAGTTTTTTTCCATTCTTTCAACCTTAAGGTACTGCCTGTCCTTGAAAGTGAGATGTGTTTCTTGCAGACAACAAAAAGATGGGTTTTGTTTCTTTGTCCATTCAACTACTCTGTGTCTTTTGACTGGAGAGTTCAGTCAATTGATATTGAAAGTTATTAATGAAAAATGTGGATTGAGTCCTCTTATTTTGATTTTTGTTCTCATTCTTGGTGTAATAGTGCATTTTCACTGTTATACCTTGATTAAAATTCTTTCTGGTATGCCTGGGGTATAGTTGTTCCTTTCTTCAGTTCTTTGTATTGCTTCAACAACTCTCTGAAGGGCTGGTTTTGTAGAAATGAATTCTTTCAGCCTATTTAGATCATGGATGATTTTTCTTTCCCCTTCGACAATAATATACATTTTTGCTTGGTAAAGTAATCTGGGTTGGCATCTATGGTCATTTAGAACCGGAAATACTTTGGTCCAGGCTCTTCTGTCTTTCATAGTTTGAACTGAAAAGTCAGCTGTAATTCTGAATAGGCTTTCTTTTATATGTGACTTATTGTTTTTCTATTTCAGCTTTCAGTATCCTCTCTTTGTTCTGTACATTTAGTGTTTCTACGGTGATGTACTGTGGAGAGTTTCTCTTTTCGTCCTGTCTATTTGGTTTTCTGTATGCTTCTTGTATTTGTATCTGCTTGTCTTTCTTCAATTTTGGGAAATTTCCTTCTACAATCCTGTAAAGATCTGGTCCATACTATTGTCCTGAGGCTTTTCTCCTTCCTCTATGCCTATGATGTGTAAGTTTGGTCTTTTTATGCTGTCACAAAATTTTTGCATATTCTAGTCCTGTGTTTTCTTAAATTTTTTATAATCTTTCCTGGAGTCATCTAATTTGTCCACTTTCTCTTCTAATCTTGATATTCTGTTTTCTATTTCATTCATCCACTGGTGAGGGTTTCTCCTGCCATTTCTAATTGGCTTATTGAGTGTTTCACCTCCTTCTTTTCAGCCTGGGTATTCTTCAATATTTCTAACTCTTTTCTGAATTTATTCAGAAGTTTATCCCTATCTTCTTTCAGTTCTTTGATTTCTTTGTGTGTCTGTAATTTCACTGAATTCTTTTAACATGTGTATAATTGTTCTTTTGAATTCCATGGCCTGTGTTATATCTATGAAGTTCTCAATGTACTCCTCTATAGGATCACTGGTACTTGGTGGGGGTATATTATTTGGGTTTTTCATATTATGTTTTTGCTGTGACTTTGACATGTGGATTTCTTTTGTAGTTTCTAATTCTTGTATGAAACTCAAGGCTTCCTTTGTTGAGTGTAGGTCTCCTCACCAGAGCTGGGATCATAGGCTAAGGGTACTGTCAAGGGAGAAATGGGGAAAATGTGGGCACTTTAAATAGGGAAACCATGGTAGAAGTGTAAGGTGGAGACAGAGATAAATAATGCATAGATACTTTTAAAAAGCCAGAGTGAACCATATTAGTCCAACAACCTACTGACAAATTATACACACAACTAGTTCAAGGAGAAAAATATATGTCTAGTCAAGGTTTATTTGAGAAGGTTTTGTTTTTGCTCAAGCTTTGCCTACATAGAACATGGTAATGAAAAGTATGAGGCTGGAAGAACTAACCTTCTTGGATGTTGAACAGCCACACTTTGAGTCTTATACTAATCTGGCCAAGGGACTTAAAAGGCAGTTTTTTTCTCCTTGCCCTTCATGGTCGACTAAGTTCCATGGGACTATGGAGCATCTCTGAAAATGTCCTGTAACCATGGTGAGTCACCTGTCGTCTTGTTCAGGGAGTCCATGGAAACCCCACCAGATGGATTTGAACCAGTGTCCAGTTTACAAAGAGGAAGGTCAAATCAGAGGAAACATTTCATCCATGCTTCCAAGTGAAGCCAATCATGGTCCAGCAGGATGTTTGACTTATCTTCATATATATGAAACTGTTAAAAGAAAGGAGCCAGGGTCACCTCCCAACCCATGTGACCCCTGAGGAATAGCTCCTCAAAATACTTAAAGGTAAAAATATATTGGTTTATTTGGGCTAACTCTATGTTCTTAAACACCCAAAAGGAATGTATAACCAAAGATTAAACTGATCAGTATATTTCTTTAAGAATTTATGTGTATAGCTAAAGGCTACATAAGAGGATTCTTAAAATAATATAGACTATTGCTATAGTCATTAGTTACCTCCCAGAACTTGAAGGTAAGACCCTACTGCTGAAGACAGAATATACTTCTGAAACAGGATTTGGAGAAATAGAGCTGCAACTGATCTGGAAGCCACTTCCCCTGAAGGTGCAGGTCTCATAGCTTTGGAGAATGCTATGAAAGTGCCAAGGGAAAATATCAATAGATGATCCAGAACCAGCTTCAAGACCGAATAACCATATCAACGGCCACCACAGCGTACTCCATTGGCACAGTAATGTCACTTTTTTTCTTGGGGGCAATTAACAACTACCTGATTTGACTAAATGCCCACTCAAAGGGAAGCTCAACTGTGGTACTGTAGCATAACCTAATACACATGGCCCGCATAGTCATAGATCTTAGAGAGAACCACAAAACTCTAACATCACTAGACTAATTTGATTTCTTAGTATGTGCAAAATATGTATCCTTATATTTACAGGCAATTACTCCAGTCACAAGTCATGAAAGAAGCTAATTTTGAAGCAGTCAGAGACTAATACCAAATACCACAACTGGTCACACATAGACATTGTTTATTAATTGCCGAAGCCTAAGGGACCCATCTTCAAAGCAACCTGTACACATAAGGCTCATGGAACATAGAACAGGGATAAAGAAAAGGACACTAAGGAATCGGTTCTCAATAATGAAGCTCCTTCATGCAGTTGAGGGCCAGGAACACACAGTCACAAATGGCCAAACTGTAGAGATCAAGAGTCTGCTACATAGTGGTCCTTGGACAGGGCACCTTTATTAAACTTCATCCACCCAAGGTTCAGGGACCATTGTGGAAGAGGGAGCAGAGAGATTGTAAGAGCCTGGGAGGATGGGCATAACTCTGGAAACAGGGTCCTAGGAGCTCCTGGGAACCTGCTTAAATGATTCTATGGCTAAGATGTCAGCATACACAAGTCCGAGCATCGAACAGACAGTAACCCAGCATAGAACTAGGAAAATGAAGAACAGACTCCAATCT
>NW_008357153.1:9182-10294 GCF_000622305.1 Nannospalax galili
TGGAGCTGGGCACAAATTCCAGCCCTTGGTCAGGAGCTATTGGTAATTGATAAGTGCAGGGTCAGTGTTCTTCAAGGGTGTGGCCTCAGGTATGTCACCCTCTCTCCATGGATGGCCCCATATTCAAGTATTTATGATCAGTTCCGTGAAAATTTTATATTTAGGTAAAAAAAAATCTGAGAAGAAAATATTGGGTAGGTCGTGAAGGGATGCACTTGCAAGGACTTCTAGGAGTGAAGGGCAATTTGATAAAAATTCTTTGAAATTCTCATAGAACTAATAAAAAGTGTGGGAAAAATAAAAAAAGTGTATATCATATGCCATTATCAGTCCTCCTCTATTTGAATCCTAACAAATATAATATACAAATTAAAACATAAGTATTGAAACATGGGTAATGCCTGAACTGTATGTATCTGTATTTTTTATTCATTTGTTTCCCAACTATACTGTTAAGTAAATGAAAAAAAAAATTATGAGATAACAGTATTGATCCCATCTAGACTCGGGCTGTCATTCCTTGGAGATATTGAATTGCTGCTTCATTTTTGTTCTTTTGCATTTAATGTTGACAGGTCAAATGTCTTTAGGAATTCATGCATGCTGCACTAAGTGGGAGGGGATGGGCACTTTTAAATGTTAAGTCCCAAAGGTAAAGTCCTTGAGAAAATTTACTCAAAGACAAGCAGTCACATGTTTGTTCTTGTAGGTGGGCAAGCAAGCAGTTAAATCAAAACCCTTGTTTTAGATGACGCTGGCTTTGCAGCCCATAATGTGATGTTTTATAGAATAATATGAATTTTTTTCATTCTTACTTCATTTAACAGTCATTGAAATCTTGTTTTTCTATGAAATAATTCAGATCTTGAGGATTTTTTGACATTGCTAACTGTTATTATATCAGAATCAATTTTCAGGTTTTTTTCTACTTGATTTTTTATGATAAAATTAGGAATCATAATAATACGTACAAAAAATTTACAATTGTTCTCTATAAAAATTTCTTTCTACTAATATGTACTGATCATTTTATCTCTTCTATCTATCTTTCCTTGCAGTATGTTTTATGATCTATGGAAATTGATATTCCATCTTGTTTGTATATTCTTTTA
>NW_008357153.1:10591-11392 GCF_000622305.1 Nannospalax galili
AACATGGTGTATTTATCACTTCCTCCTTACAGTTGAATTCTGACTTCTGTTCCCGTGAATGAGAGCGTCTTTTTCCTCTGTGTATCATGTTTGCTTCCATAAATTCTAAAGTGATGACCTTCCTGCCTTGAATTAGTAAATTTCTTCAGATGAAGTTCTTCCTCCATCAATGTTTTTAATGAAAAGCACCTCAATTTTTTTATTATTCCAGTGCCATATGATGAATATAGAATCCTGTGGTTGAGAGAATAAATAGGAAAGTTTAATGCAATTTAGATTTTGAATTGTACACATTTTGTTTAGGCTAGAATGACATTTTAATAGTAAAAAGCAAATTCACATGCATGGGAAATTTGGCCAATCTAGAACACGCCATCCTTGGTGGCTCTCTAGTATTTGCTTCATGATGAAGCTCAGTTAATACTTATTTCAACTTTCTAAATGACTCTCTTGTGATTGGATATGTATGTAGTACTGTGTATTGCTGTATTTTTCATATATTTTCCAATTTATTTTGATTGAATAAACTTCATCATTTAGTTTTGATTTCATCTCCCTCTTTTACTCCATAGATTTTTATTTTTGTTCATTTGAATATTTCTCAAGGTTGGAAATTTTACCCATGCGTATTACATGTTCTTTATGGATCTGTGAGTGTGATTGTTTCAGCCTTATTCTCCATGTTGAAATATTTTCTTCTCTTTTGTTCTGCCTGGAGAACTCAGCTCTTAGAAGACATCAGAGGGTGTATAACGTAGAGAACCCCTGCAAATGTGAAGAATGTGAAAAGTCCAATACCCA
>NW_008357154.1:0-721 GCF_000622305.1 Nannospalax galili
CAGGTGACACGACCATCTTTACGGCAGAGGGGGCAGGTGACACGACCGTGTGCATGTCAGGCGGGGCATTCGACACAACCATGTGAATGTCAGAGGGGGCAGGTGACATCACTGTCTGCCCGTCAGATGGTCATGTGACACGACCATCTGCACGTAAGAGGGAGCAGGAGCGGCAGTTGACAATAACATCTTTACATCAGAGGGGCAGGTGATACGACAATGTGCACGTCAGAGGGCAGGTGACACGACCATCTGCACGTCAGAGGGGCAGGTGATACGACAATGTGCACGTCAGAGGGCAGGTGACACAACCATCTGCACGTCAGAGGGGCAGGTGATACGACAATGTGCACGTCAGAGGGCAGGTGACACAACCATCTGCACGTCAGAGGGGCAGGTGATACGACAATGTGCACGTCAGAGGGCAGGTGACACAACCATCTGCACGTCAGAGGGGCAGGTGATACGACAATGTGCACGTCAGAGGGCAGGTGACACAACCATCTGCACGTCAGAGGGGCAGGTGATACGACAATGTGCACGTCAGAGGGCAGGTGACACAACCATGTGCACATTAGAGAGAGCAGGTGACAGGACCAACTGCACTTCACAGGGGGCAGGTGGCATGACCATCTGCACGTAAGAGGGAGCAGGTGCGGCAGTTGACAATAACATCTTTACATCAGAGGGGCAGGTGATACGACAATGTGCACGTCAGAGC
>NW_008357155.1:0-414 GCF_000622305.1 Nannospalax galili
TGACATCACAATGCTCCAATGTGTCATCACAATGCTCCCATGTGGCATCCCGATTCTCCAGTTTGCCAACGCTGTGGCCACATGTACCATTATATGGCTTCAATGTGCCTTCACAGTGTTACAATATGACTTCACAATGTTATATTCGGCAAACACAATGCTCATTGTGCCATCACAAGGTGCCATTGTGTAATTACTGTGGTTCATTGTGTCGTCACCATGCTCATTATACAAACGCAGTGCTCAATTTCCCCTCACAAACACCCAATGTCATATCACAATGCTCCAACTTGCCATCACAACGTTACAATATGACTTCACAATGTCGCATTGTGAAATCACAGTGCTCCAATGTCCTACACAATAGCCTCCTGTGCCATGATATTGTTCCAATGTTCATTCAATATGTTACAA
>NW_008357156.1:0-559 GCF_000622305.1 Nannospalax galili
TTAAGGCCATACAGTTGACCCAGATAAACCAATTTATTTTTACTCAAGGTCGTTGGAGGATCTGTTCCTCAGCGGTCACATGGGCTTGGGAGGAGCCCCTGGCTCCTTTTACAAGTTCCACCTTTGGGAAGATAAGTCAAAGGTCCTGCTCGACTATGGTGGGCTTCGTTTGGAAGCATGGAGGAAATGATTCCTCTGTGTTGACCCTCCTCTTTGTAGACTGGACACTGGTTCAAGTCCATCTCATGGGGTCTTCTCGGTATCCTTGATCAAGAGGACAGGTGAACCACCACAATTACAGGACATTTTGAGAGATGCTCATAGTTCCCTGGAACTAGTTGACCTAGGAGGGTAAGGAGCAAAAACTGTCCTTTATCTAAATTACTATAGGCCTCAAAGTGTGTCTGTTAATCAAATCCAAGAAGGTTAGTTCCACCAGTCTGGTACTTTTAATTACTGTGTGTGTGTAGATAAATCGATGGGCAAAGACCAGTTGTTCTCAGATAATCCTTATGTAGACATATATTTCTTGATCTGGTATGTATAATTTGTCAGTAGG
>NW_008357157.1:0-975 GCF_000622305.1 Nannospalax galili
AAATAGCTTGAAAAGTTGCATAATAACAACTTAATCATGCACTTGAAAGCCCTAGAAAAACAAGAACAAGACCCCCCCACAAAAAACCTAGATGAGAAGAGATAACAAAATTCTGGCTAAAATCAAATAGAAATGAAAAAAAATACAAAGAATCAATGGGATGAAGAGTGAGTTCTTGAATAGATTAACCAGATTGACAAACCTTCAGTCAATTTAACTGAAAGAAGACTCAATAAAATCATAGATGCAAAAGGGAAACGTTACAAGAGATACTGAAGATTTTCAGAGAACCAGAACTTACTTTCTTGGCCTGTATTCCACAAATTCAAAAACCTAATAGAAATGAATGAATTTCTAGATTTGTATGGCCTACCAAAATTAATCCAAGATGAGATAATTTAAATAAACCCATAAAATCAAGTAAGATATAAGCAATATTTTCAAATCTCCCAAGTTAAAAAGAAAATCCCAGGACATCATAGATACAGTGAATAATTCTGTCTGTCTTCAAAAAAGAACAAATTTCAATACCCATCAAATTCTGCAAGACAGAAAAGGAAGGAACACTTTCAAATCATTTTGATGAAACCACTATTAACCTGATATCAAAACCGAACACCAAAGAAAAAACAAAATTACTCTGATGAATATTGATTCAAAAATTATCAAGAAAACACTTGCAAAGAGAATGCAAGATCACATTAAAAAGATTATTCACCACAGTCAAGTAGGTTTCATCCCAACGATGCATGTATGATTCAACATGTATAAATCAATAAATGTAATCTTCCACATAATCAGACTCAAGTACCAAAACAAAATGATCATCTCATTAATTGCAGAAAAGGCCTTTGATAATATCCAACATCCTATGATGATAAAAGTCACGGAGAATCCAATGATAGAGAGGACATAATTCAGCACAATACAGACAATATACAACAAGCGCACAGCTAACATCATACTAACTGAAGA
>NW_008357158.1:0-284 GCF_000622305.1 Nannospalax galili
GGGTTGGCATCTGTGGTCATTTAACACTGGGAATACTTTGTTCCAGGCTCTCTGTCTTTCATCGTTTGCATTGAAAAGTCAGCTGTGATCCTAATGGGTTTTCCTTTATATGTGACTTGTTGTTTCTCTTTTGCAGCTTTCAGAATTTTCTCTTTGTTTTGTGCATGTAGTGTTTTTACTACGATGTGCCGTGGAGAGTTTCTGTTCCGGTCCTGCCTGTTTGGTGTTCTCTGTGCTTCTTGTATTTGTATGGGCATGTCCTTCTTTAAGTTTGGGAAATTTTC
>NW_008357159.1:0-106 GCF_000622305.1 Nannospalax galili
CTGCTGTAACACAAGAAGTTGAATACTAGGAAGAGCTATTTCTCTCGGTTACAATCTTTTTCTCCCCCTATCTAGAAGCCTTTGAGAGGGAACTGACACTGATTCT
>NW_008357159.1:216-1091 GCF_000622305.1 Nannospalax galili
TTTAATTACTGTAAAATAAACCACTGAGAGCCTAGCCTATATTGGTGTGAAATATTATCTTGAGAGAGAAATCTCATCTTATTCACAGTTTACTCTTTCCTTTACTTCTCCTTCACATCTCCTATTCATGATTCAAGGACTTTCTTTTCCCATTAGAGATAAGAGTTATGCAATTTGGGAGTCTTTTAGAGAAACCCCCTGAAGGGGTACTCCAGTTTCCTCACCCCGTGTCCCTGTTCAGCATCAAAGAATCCAGAGTGGTCTGTTTCCCTATTCCCTATTGGCAATTTGAGTAGCCCCTTCAGAGGATAGTGTGATAAGAATAGGAGGTAGGAATTGGCTGTACAGTTAGGGTAAAAAGACACTAAAGAGAAGTAGCCAGTTTCTTGGTTCAAAGTCAAAATATCCTTGGGACTGTTAGCAACATACTGTGTTCCAAAGGGCAAAAATGTCACAAGTATTTGGGAGCTTGTATCTAATCCTTAAAAGATTTTAGGGTTACCTCTTCAGAGGGGAGAATGTTAGAGTACCCAAAGCCCCATAAAAATAAATGAAAGAAGAAAAAAAAGAAAAGAAGAAGAAGAAGTGATGGGGAGATATGGGAGGTATTGGAAGGGAGGGAGTGGGCATGGATTTGATCAAAACACCTGATACACATGTATAAAATTCTCACTAAAGTTTTTGTAAAAGTTAAAAAAAAATTTATGAATAATTTTTTAATTGAGCTTTTGTAGTTTTATACAACGATTCTAAATAAACATTTAGAACACCATGCCTCTCCTGTCCCCCTACCAGACCTCACATATTCTGAAATACATGTTAATTCTTATCCATTCAGGCATTTGTACCCAAATGTCCTTCAGTGTAAATTAGTG
>NW_008357160.1:0-238 GCF_000622305.1 Nannospalax galili
GCTTGGATTTGAGGCTGGCTCCACAGAGAATTCATGCCTGATACTTTTTTTGTTGTTGTTTGTCTTTTTGAGACAGGGTCTCCTTGTAGCCCTAGCTGTCCTGGAACTCACTATGTAGACCAGGCTGGCCTTGAACTCACAGAGATACACCTGCCTCGGCCTCCCAATTGCTGGGACTACAGGCGTTCACCACCACGCCTGGCTGCCTGGTACTCTTGACTAGGTAAAAAGTCCATGG
>NW_008357161.1:0-3717 GCF_000622305.1 Nannospalax galili
AAATGACTGCATTAGAGCTTAAGGGATTTGTAAAGAGAGTCTTTTCAAGAATGCCAGTTCAAATTCAGCTCAGGTCATTGACAAGTAATATCATATGGAAATAATGTAAAACAAATCTATGTTCTTGGCTTTATTGTTAATCGACAGATAATATCTTCAGGGAGTAGTACGCCACAGTCAATATGTTGGTCGCCTTATCTGAAATCTCAGGGCCTGACATAAATTAACTAAATAAATACCTACTTAGAATTCATTTTAAATGTCAAACTGCAGTTTAGCCAGTATCTATATAACTGTGGGCACACTATATGAGATTTCTTTGTAATTAATTTATTACAGTTACACACATGAGTGATGTTTCTTTCCTCACAGTTAATCTAAAAATGAGATAAAAATGAAATTCAAAATCAAGTAACCTTTTATTAAACTGTGGAGATAAGTAATATTTACTTATGCTTTTATTTTATAATTTTTTTGTTTTTATTTTAGGACAGGGTCTCCCTCTAAGCTCCAGATGACCTGGAACTCACTATGTAGTCTAGACTGGCCTCGATCTCACAGAGATCTGCCTGCTTCTGCCTCCGGAGTGCTGGGATGAAAGTTATTGACTCTTTTAATACGTCAATAAGTATTCTAAGTACTGCAATGGCTATTAGATGTTTTAACCTTTACAGTAATTCCATGAGATGAGAACTATTATCCTAATTTCAGGAGAAACTAAGCCCAATAAGGCCAAGTGTCACATAACTCAGGCCTAGAATACACATTTTAAATTTCTATAAATTCTTGATGGAATGCACCAGGAATGCCAGAACTTATCTAGGGAATTAATGGTGATTACCAATCTTCAAGCTCATAGAAATAAGATGCATAGATAATTGTCCAATAGATGGGTAGATAGGTGACGCTAAGCTATTCTTTGGTCCCTGGAGGGCTACATTATTTGATTGCTATTCCTTTCTTGTTTGATATACCATTCTTATCTCCTGATTTTAAGATGATTTTCATAGCCCCATTTATAGCTGCTGAGGAGTAGCTGAACGACCAGCTCCTTGCCTCTCATTCTAAACTCTACTACAGGAATGCAGTGAAACAGGCTAAGCCGTGGGGCAGACACTGTCTTTATGGAACTATTTTGAATGTAAGCTATGCATATGGAATCAGTATCTGATGAAAAATAAAGTCAGTGTTTAAGACTCAAAATACTTACATTGGAGTCCATGTATTGGTGCTATAGGAGAAGAGACAAGGGAAAGAGTTGTCTAGAATTCACTTGGCAACATGAGAACTAAAAATAGTTACAATTTGTATCTTGTGTGCCTAGGTTTGCATCAGTGGTCTCATATCTGGCCTGTCTCCCGTAGCATACAGTTCATGAGCAAGAGGGAGAATACTAGCTTTGAAGCAGATGGAACATGGACACATTCAGATATTGTGTGTGTGTGTGTGTGTGTGATTGATTGATTGATTTGATCTAATAGTGGAAGGACACTATTTCAGCAGTTAACTTGCAGGCTGTTTAATGGGCATAAAAACCAATGCGATTTTTAATTCCTACCAATAGAGAGCTTTGAGGATTCACAAAAGAAAAAGAAATACTTGAAATAAATAGGAAGCTCTGTTCTATACTATACTTCATGTCATTACCATTACCATTGAATGTCTTTTCTGTTTCTCAGTTTCTCTGCCCTAATTCATACATAGCCAAAACATACTCTCTTGGCACCAATTTTTCCCCATTGAGCCTCTGTAAATTGCTGCATATCTGGCTCTCTTTCTAAAGGTGGAGTTTGAAGCATGTAGTAGTGGTCATTGATTCCTCTACAATTTAGCAGTGCTTCTGTATACCATGCTCTGGACCAATTAACAAGAGAGGGAAAAAGATCTCTCTTCAAAGAACTCAGGGGAGGAAGGTGGTGGGGACAGACCAAAAATAAAACAATATAAATAGTCCATAATGGCATTTAAAAAAATAAAACTCCAAAGTATATAAAATCTCCTATGGGAAAAATCAGGAAAGGTCTGGGAAAGGGTGATGCTTAAAATAAATGTTAAAGAAATTACCAGCTACATGATAGAAAGAAAGGAAGGTATTCCAGACAGAGTCACAGTGGATGTACAAGATCTTTTAAAGATGGATTATCTTCTTTAAAATAGCACAACTTAAAATGGGCATTTGCTGGCAGTACTGCTGAATCGGTGATGCACGGGAATTTGACAGCTGTGAAGTAACTAAAGTCAATATAAAGTCTGCAGTTTAAGGGAGACAGAATAGCAGTCGTGAATTAGCCTACTTGTTCATTACTGTATATTACATAGTTTCCTAATGCTATGAAACAGCCATTTTTAATCAGTTATATCTGTCTTGATACATTGACTCATTTCTATCTCTACCCATGATCTAAGTATGTGATTAGATGTGTTCTTCTTAGCTATACTGCCTTATGTTGCCTTTGCCATATTTCAAGCACCTATCAGAAGAGAGCAAGCAGCACACCACTGCTCAGTCTACACAGGGAACCAGGCAGCACACCACTGCTCAGTCTACACAGGGGACCAGGCAGCACACCACCGCTCAGTCTACACAGGGGACCAGGCAGCACAGCACTGCTCAGT
Organism: Nannospalax galili; assembly: GCF_000622305.1. Classification (NCBI taxonomy): domain Eukaryota; kingdom Metazoa; phylum Chordata; class Mammalia; order Rodentia; family Spalacidae; genus Nannospalax; species Nannospalax galili. Next base: position 2,617 of record NW_008357161.1, read on the forward strand.
CTACACAGGGGACCAGGCAGCTCACCGCCGCTCAGTCTACACAGGGGACCAGGCAGCATACCACTTATGCTACGCAGGGCTAATTAGCCAAATATAGTCAAACATGTCCCATTTAACTTCACATGTACAATTAAATGGAGAAAAGGGGAAATTAAGTGAATTTGTATTTATTAACATCTAAACACATGAAGCAGCATGGAAAATGGGCTTTGGAATACACAAAATAATTTGAATTCTTGTTTATAAGCCTGCTTACCTCTTAAAAACAACTTTTAAATGCATAAAATAGAAATATGAACAGTACCTAGTTTAAAGCATTGCAACAAAGATTAAGTACTAGATCATATGTTACAGCACCTACAAAAACTTGTGCAAAGAAGTAAAAAAGATATTAGTTCATGAGTAGTTGAATTAGTCTGTTATTTTTTTAATGCTATGTAACAAAAACAGTAAAAAAAAAGATGAAACCGTGAAATTCCCAGAGACGTCTCCTTAGGCAGCAGATGGTAATTAACACAAAAACCTACAACTAGCCAATGTTCAGTGAACAAGAGAGTACAGAGTGTTTATCCCAGATTAGCAAACCTACATCAAACTTCTGCCCCCTAGACTCAGGAATCATTTCTGAAGGAAGGCCAGCAAGATTGTAAGAACCGGAGTGGTGGATGATCACAAGGAAACAGAGTTTTTCCAGGCAGCTGGGAAGTTACTCATGTGAACCCACAGCATGACGACAGTATACACAAGTCCCATGCAAGCTCAAACCTGACAAAATTCCAGGATAGACATGAGGAAGTGGGTGAGAAACCTCAACCTAACCTAAGGAAATCATGACAACTTAAGGCTGCTGGGATGGGGAGATAATATTTTTCAAGGATGGGATGCTGGTAGGTTAACCAGGCTCCAGTGGATTAACCCACACTGAAGGACGTTTGGGGACATATATTAGGCTCTATAGGATATCTATCTATCTATCTATCTATCTATCTATCTATCATCTATCTATCTACATATATGTATATTATTAGTTGCATTAGTCATGTTAACTCAGAGAACTCTTATAGGCATGATGTAGGAGAGTCATTTGTTTATTTTAGATCA
>NW_008357161.1:4894-5342 GCF_000622305.1 Nannospalax galili
CAATGATCATGAATAACATATTCAAGAATCAAATCACCTTTGAGACTTTAGCTTTCATGCTACACAAGAAACATTTTTAAAGCTGTGCTTTGGAAAGTGCAAAGAACCGGAAGGAACAAATCCAGTGTTTTATGTAGTTATGACAGTCCAAGGGCATTGTTTTCACTTTTTAATTTTGATAATCATATATTTGATCCCTTTTACATCCTTTGGCTCTATGCAGTAGTTTACTCTGTCAAAAAATATTTGCCTACTGTGTGCCAGGTTCTGTGCTGGCAATTTAAGTGATTTCTGTAAAACAGCTTTTGAAGTTGAAATCTTCAATTATGCAATTCTACAAAATCCTACAAATCCAAGACTTTTAATAATTTAGGAAAGGTATACAACCCTGAACGTATCAGATGTATATATGTTTAAACACGTTCAAACAAACTTTCAAGAGAACATC
>NW_008357162.1:0-1123 GCF_000622305.1 Nannospalax galili
GTTCCTCGATTCAACCATGATTGGAAGAGAGTAGGCCACTGATGTACATTGCCTTTGTCCTCGGAGAGAACTTCTCTATCTCTATCTCAATCTTTGTTCCTCCGTGTCTCGTCTTTTTGAAGCAAGGTCTCCCAGTAGCCTCAGGTGTCCTGGAACTCACTATGTAGACCAGACTGACCTTGAACTCACAGATACCAGACTCCTACACTTTGTTTCTCTTTAACCCATATCAATTCAAACAGACAGATACGTATCAAAACTATGTAAGTGTTAAAAAACAAACACACACACACAAAATCTTTTCACTTTACTTCCTGTTTCAGGTCTTCTGTCACAGCAAAGGAATTTCAAATAAACATAACCATTGTGAATTTCTGTCTGTCGTCATCTGTTTCTGTACCTATTGTAGAAGGTGCACATACATGTAAGCACTCATTTATGTTGTCATAGACTTAAAAGAACTTTATCCAGAATCCCACATGCTTACACCTTTCTTTCACTGTAAAGGAAAATCCAAATCCATGTGTTCAGTTGTCCCACAAAGAGGTTGGGGGGTAGATACAAAGAAAAATAGTGGCAATTTTTAAATACATCAGTAGTCATAAATTAGGATTAAAATGACAAGGCCAGGTAATCTTCATTATATTTATCATGATGTCTCTAATATATTATCTCTAATAAATAGATCATGCAAATTATTTGAGAGTAAGTCCCAAAGAAAAAGATCCCTGGGAAAACCAATCCACAGATTTACCCAAATTTGAAAGATTATCCTTTGTTTATCATCCATTGAAAGATGTGAGAGTTTCTTTTTGGAAAGAAGGAAGTATTTTGTTAAAGAATTTCTTTGTTAAATCATTAAACACACCATTGATTTATTAAAATATCAACTTATATGCAGCTTTAAAAATTTCCAAACAAATTCAATACATTTTATTCAAAATGTATCTTAAAAGAACTAAAGAAACAGAATTTCTTTAAATTAATAGACAATTTGGAAGTCAATACACATTTTCATAGAGCAACACTAAAGTTTATTATAGTCTTGAATGAATATATAAATATACTTATAACTTTTTAATGATTTATTTTCAGTTATCTCATTATTTAGCTTTACAGAAAA
>NW_008357163.1:0-279 GCF_000622305.1 Nannospalax galili
CCATGAGAGATTATATTGCTCCAGTGTGCCATTACGAGGTTACAATATGACCTCACAGTATTCCATTGTGACATCACAGTGATCCAATGTGACAACAAATTCTCCAATGCGATATCACAGTGCACCAATTTGCCATCACAATGTTCCAATATGACTTCACAATATTCCATTGTGACAACGCAATGCTCATTGTGTTATCACTATGCACATTTGTGTCACTACAATGAGCCACTGTGTCGTCATTATGTTCAATATACAAATATGGTACTCAATGTACCC
>NW_008357164.1:0-1436 GCF_000622305.1 Nannospalax galili
AGGGGCTCCTCCCAAGCCCATGTGACCTCTGAGGAACAGACCCTCAAATGGCCTTAAGAGTGAAAATAAATTGGTTCTCTGGGCCAACTGCATTGTCTTAAACACCCAAAAGGAAAGTATAACTGAAAATTAAAGGGGTTAATATAATTTTTTAAGAGTCCATGTGTATAGCTAAAAGCTACATAACAAGAAACAATGCCAGACAGGAGATACCTTCCTTTGAGTTGTTGGCTAGGGTGGCCCAAGAGACTCCCAGACAGTAACCCAGCATAGAACTGGGAAAATGAACAGCAGACTCCAATCTTATCTAAAGGAATGTTGGCAACTGTTTGCTGCTAGATGAGGAACAGCTGATCTTCCTACAACAAGGAACTCTAGATAGGCTGACTAGATTCAGCAGATGGACAAGCATTAGGGAATAGCTCGGGGCTCGGACAACACAGTAGACAGTAACAGGGATGACAGAGTATATGGGCTCCAGTGGGGGGGGGGTGGAGGCTATGGGAGGGTGCCATTTGGGAAGTGGGTATATAGATGAATAAAATTGTTTGGGATGTTGTGCTAAGATTTCCATTCTCATTAAAAAATTTTAAATTACATTTATGTGGTGTGTGTGTGTGTGTGTGTGTGTGTGTGTGTGTGTATGTGTGTGTGTGTGTACCGGCATGTATGTGGAAGTCAGAACACAACTAGAGGGAGTCAGTTTTCTCCTTCCACCATGTGGGTCCTGGGGATCAAACTCAGGTCATCAGATTTGGCAGTAAGAGCCCTTTCCCCTTGAGCCATCTCTCCAGTACAAGAACTTGTTTGGCTAGAGAGATGGCTCAGCAGTTAAGAACACTGGTTGTTCTTGCTCAGCAGTCAAGAGCACTGACTGGTCTTGCAGAGGACCTGAGTTCAACTCCAGCAGCCATGTGGCAGCTAACTGTCTGTAACTCCAGTTCCAGGGGATCTGACAGCCTCTTCTGTCCTCCACAGGTATTGCATGACATGGGTGCACTTACCTACATGCAGGCAATACACACATAAAATAAACATAATAAATAAAATATGAAAAAAATTAAAAAATATTTTATTATTTTTATTTTACATGTATGAATGTGCAGTCACTGCCAGCGGCGGCCACTCCTCTGTTCTCATGGGTGTTGCTCCTTCATTCTCAGAGGTGTTGAGGCTGCTCCTCCACTCGCCCTGAGGCTGCTCTTCTGCCTGCCCAGTGCTGAGGCTGCTCTTCTGCTCCCCCGGTGCCGCCTTCTGTCATCGCTGCTTCTGCCTGGTCCCAGACCCCAGGGCTGGTGAGGAGACTGTGTCAGTGGAGCTGCATTCAGACACAGGAGACCAGGTTCAGTGACACAGATTTGCTTTATTGCAGGAAGGCACAAGCTTATACAGGGGTAGTGGTCCAATCACAGCACAGCAAGTAGGATACCTTATTA
>NW_008357164.1:1658-22504 GCF_000622305.1 Nannospalax galili
CCTGACTGTTGCAATATCTAAGTGTTGCAACTTGGAATTCCAAGGGTGGTGATTAGGGAGTGGAGAGCTCTAGGCATCAGTCTCATGATCTGCCAATGGGAGCAAATGTCACAAGGCATTCCTTGTGGCTCCAGTGGTCAGGCTGTTACCTCAGGCCTGCTGTATGGCTGTCAATAAGACTTTCACCCTAGGCTCAAGCCTGTCTCCCACATGAGTGTATTGCTTGCATGTGTGCAAGTGTACCCAGGTCATGAAATGCTCATGGAGGTCAGAAGAGGCGTTGGATCCCCTGGAACTGGAGTTATGGACAGTTGTTAGCTGCCATGTAGTGCTGGGAATCAAACCTGGGTCCTCTGCAAGACCAGTCAGTGCTCTTAACTGCTGAGCCACCTCTCCAGTCCCAAGAACTTGTTACTAACAAGTTTCCATGTGCTGCTGGTGCTGATGTCTTAGGAATTCATAATGGGAACCACTAGTTAGGGGAACAGCCTATCAAAAGCTATTATATCACTATGTTCCAATGTGTGGTAGTATAGCTACCTGCTAAGAATCAGTAGTAGAAGTTGTTCAAAATGCTGTTCCTTCAAGCCCCATTCCCAGAGGTGTGGCTTAGTAGTTGTAGAGAAGAACCTTCAGATCTTTTTTCTAACAAGTTCTGTAGATGAATCTTGCATGGCTGTGATTTGTGAGCCATTCTGCTAAACTGTGTTAAGTTCTCTTCAGCCATTGTGCACTTCTACATACTCTGTGCAAATAGCAGTTTGTTGCAGTGACATGTTGCCGTTCTTTGGGGCCATGATTGGCACAGAGTTAAACACTGGATGTTTCAGAGGTTGACAGAGGTTGACAGAGAGGCATTCAGGTCCTGTGCCTGCCTTGTTCTATTGAGTGACCTTGAGTAAAGGTGCTTCCAATTTTTAATTTGAATTTGAAAGATGAAATAAAGAGATGAGCATTTTGCAGTAGTCACACAATGTCACATACTTGGTAAGCAGTAGCTCTTCTATGTTTCCCTCACATTTTCCTGTCCCAAACTATGAGATGCCAGTTCATCTACTGAACATGTTCTTGCCTACCAGAAGCAGTTTATGGTGCTGATATATGTGGATCAAGGAACAGACCCAAGAGAAGGAGTATTAATGACAAAGAGAAAAAGGAAAGGACTTTAGGAATTAGAAAGCAGGGAGAGGAAACCCATTCCCTTGGTAGTGCTGGCAAGATGCAAGACAGTCTGAATGCTTTGGAGCTTGTCTTTGCCTTTGTGCTTTACGCATAGCTCTTGTCGCTACCATACCTCCTGTCACACCCTGCAGGATTTGTTTGCAAAGACACACGTGGAAAAATGGATGCAGTTTGTATGTATTAGAGCTGGGATGACTTAGTGATGTCTCCCGAACAATGGTCAGGCCAAACAAGGAAAATGCTTTTAATTTCAGAAGAGACTGAAGTTGAACCAAACTTGGGCATATTCTGAGGGTGGGCCCCAAACTTGGCACCATTTGGTCAATTTATTCTATTTTTCTGCATTTGTCTGGCCATATATATGAGATGGGATAATGTTTTTCCTCAAGTTGCTGAAGCACAAGGCTAAGCAGATGGACTGCAGTCAAATGAGAAAGTAAATGTTTGGCCTCATCCATTCAAGTGGCCTTTCTCAGATGATCTAAATAGCCTTCCTCAAGAGCCATTATATTTCTCTCTCTCTTTCTCTCTCTCTCTCTCTCTCTCTCTCTGATTATGCTAAACTGTATTTAGAATTTAAAATACAAGATATTCTGCTACCTTTGGCCTTAAAGTCTTTGTAGTGCTTCTCTGTAATTGTTCTCATTGTGAAGTTATTATACACTTAATATGTGTTCATGCTGAGCCCTGAACATTTATATTTCCAAATAATCATGAGACAATGGAAGTAAAATTCCAAATAAAAACAAGAGGAACAAATAACCTTTTTTATTCATAAGTTCTAGTGTGTCTCAAGGGAACCAAGTTCAAGAACACAGTATTATCCAACCTGGAAAAGAAGTAAAACCAGGAAGCACAGGCTGAGGACATTCAAACTACACACTGGTCTTGCATACTCAGTGATGGGGAACCAGAAGCCGTAGTTTCTATGTCAAGGCTCTCACTGTTCCACCAGGCTGCATCGTTCCGTGTAGTATCTCTTGGCTCTTAGATCTTTCTTAGGCTTTTTTTTCTTCATTTTAGTCTCTTTGCATTTCAAGAACAATGCTTTGTACATTGAAAATTAAGTTTAAAAATTTTGAAGTGTTTTCAAAGGCTCCTAGAATATCAGGGAGAAGGGTATCATGAATCTGCGTATCCCTATCACCAAGATTGAAACCTATCAAAATTTGGCCCCATTTGCTGCTCCTGTCCTCCTTTCCTCCCTCTGATTTCTTCTTCCTCTCTTCCTCACTCCCCTTCTCCTTTGTGTTTTAATGCAAACCCTGGTGTCTTGCATTAGAACACTGAATATTTCCCTTCAGAGAGGCTGTTCCACATACAGTTACAAAGAGGCTCTGAGTCCATCCTCTCTGCAGTTAGCCAGCTGCACAGGGAGACCGACACTGGATCTTTCAATTATGCGTACCAATAAATCCCACTTCCAAGGGGCAGTGGATTGGGACACACATGCATATTTCAACTAGGCAAGGAATTTTGGCAATGATATAAAAATTGTTCCTACTCATATGTGTAAAATAAAAATAACAAATAAAAGATTAATTTCCAAATAAAATTACTCTTCATGTTATTGTTATCCAATAGTAAAATGTTATTTTATTTTTTATTTTGTTTTATTTATTGTTTTTATTTTTTGTGTACGAGTGTATTGCCTGTCATGCAATGCCTGGTCAGAAGAGGGTGTTGGATTTCCCTGGAACTGGAGTCATGGATGGTTGTTAGCTGCCATGTAAGTTCTGGGACTCAAACCCAGGTCTCCTGTAAAAGCAACCAGTGCTCTTAACCACTAAGCTGTCTCTCCAGCCCTAAAATATTTAATTTATAATATTCAGCTGTGAGTATCTAAAAACAAAGTGATGTGATGTTTAGTTCTTTCAAAACTGTTTCATAAAAAGGAAGTATGCTTCCCATGTGGTACCAACATAAAGATTAGGATTTGATGTGCAACAGTAAGTCCATTATTTATGAGGCATTGGCCACACTGAATGTCAATCAAAGTGCTGACTCTTAATGTCACTCAGTTAACTTAATCCAATAGAGTATATACAGCAACTTTTGTCTTACAAACCAGTAGCTGATGGATTTGCTGCTAACCAGAAACTGACCATGAATTAGCATGTTAGCCTTTGGATACGTAAATATCCCATTTTAGTACTTTTATTCCATTTTATATCTTCTCTATTGAAAATGTGATTATTTTTTATGTCTCTTTACACTTTATGAATTACATTAGCAGCATAACTGTGATCATTTGGGCGTAAGTAGTTTAGAAATGCCGACAAAACCCTCTGTCCAATCACTTTCTATGCAGGGCTGTTCTCTCCATAGACTTTTTTGCGTTTTCTGTAGTACACAGATCCCAGGAGCTTTCAGTATTCTGAAGAAATAACTTGGTTTATAATCTTGTTTTCTCCTCTTGGATCTTTGCATTAGCTCCACAAAGTGAGCAAATCTTGTTTATTATGCACAATTTATCAATATATTCATGATAAACTCTTCTCATTCATTTTATTTATACTGAACTTTACATGGTTTTAATAGTTCATCTTCTTAAGTCATGAGAAAAGGCTTTGAGCAGTAGAGATCAATGAATTTTCTCATATAAATAAAGAGATTAAAGTTATATAAAATGAGTAAATCTCTCACTTTATTGATAAAATTTCATCTTAATCCTAATTTATCCAATTTTGTTCTAATCTTCAGATTTTACCCTGAGCTGGGTGAAAATATTTAAGATGTGATTTTTTTTTTTAAATGATGGATGGCAATAATAATCCTTAAGTCACAGGGATCTTGATAAGATCTTTGCCAGCTCAAATGACTAGTCTTTTGTACCTGGCTGTGGCACATATCTTCTGGAGGAGTAGATATACATCCTATACCCCATGTACTTCTTAAAATAAGACAGTCTTCTCATTCTGAGATGGAAGCCTGTGTTCTCTCCCCTTGGATAGTTTTCCAACAGGGCTGTGATTTCTGCTTGCAGTGACGGTGCGGTAGAATGAGGCTGCGTGACTTCTGAGGCTGTAAACAGAGCCAAGAGAATGTATTCTTCACTCTCGTGGCATTCTTGCTTAGTATCTTCATCCTTCATGAAAGACACCAGCACCTCTGGGGCTACCATGTTGAAGGGATGTGCAGAGAGGTCAAATTGGGGAGCAGTGGCTAAAGGATTCTCCTGGGTGCACCAGCCATGAGATGCTTTAGTCTTCTTAGCCGAGGTATGAGACATTTATGTGAATGTCACAGCCTCTACTGCAACCACATAAGGAGAAAGCCCGAGGGAGAATTGCTCATCTGGTCTGAGGAAAATCCCAGAACTCTGAGAGAGAAAAGAAAATGCAGTTGTTATTTTAAGACACTAAAATTTGGAGTAACTTACTGTCATGGCTAATCCTGGGTGTCAACTTGATTGGATCTGGGATTAACTGAAATGAAAGAGATCCTCTTGATTGGATCATCTAAAGCTGGAAGACACACCCTAAATGTGGGCATTACCTTCTGATGACAACCGGTATAAAAGACCAAGGCAGAGCAGAACGCCAGGCTTTTTACTGCTTGCCTTCTCTCTCACTGGTGAGTTCGTCTTGCTGCTGTAGACTGAAGACTAGCTGATATTTTGGAATTTGTCAAACCTTCAGCACCGGACTGGGACTACTGAGACATTCAGCCTTGTGGACTGAGCGACTATGGATTCTCAGCCTCTCTCAGCCATTGTTGGACTACTCAGACTCTCTACTCGGACTCTATCCTGTGAGCTAAGCTGATAAATCTCTATACGTATTCATTCTACCGGTTCTGTTTCTTTGGAGAACCCTGACTAATACACTTACTATGTAGTCAATGACATTGACACACACACAGAGACACACACACAGACACACACAGGCACACACACACACAAAGATAAAGACACACACACAGACATACTCATAGACAGACACACACATGCACACACACACACACACACACATGTCTGCACACACTTTCTCTTCTTCTAGACCCTAAGGCATAAATCCTAAAACCTTTGTAAATAGGTGTTCTAGGAGAATCATTTGTTCTAGAATTTGCCTTTGACTCCATTATCTGTCATAGAGTTCCCAAGATCTGTGTAGTTTTCTGAACATCTGGTAAAGAGCTTCTTCTAATCCCTTAAAATTGACTTGGTGAAAGAGGATCCTCTTCAAATGAGGCAACTCTTGATAGCCTCAGGATGGGAGGTGGTTATCTGGCAAACCAGCTCTGTAATTAGAAAGTTGAAGCTTCAGCCCCACCCCTTTCTCAGGCAGGTCTATGGAGCAGAGATTTGTCTCAAAGTTGAAAAGACCACCAATGGCTAATGATGATTCATCATGCCCACTGAATAAAGCCTACATAAAATCACGAAAAGAACAGGGTCTGAGAGGTTTCCAGGTAGTTGAACATATGGTGGTATTGAAGGGTGGCATGCCCAGAAAGGACACAAAAACCTCTAAATCTTTTGCTTTATTTATCTTTCCTATCTTGTCTGTTAATCTTTATTCTCCATCATATCCTATATTAATACATCAAACCAGCAAACATGTTTTCCTGAGTTCTGGGAGCCCTTGATTCTTAGTTGTTTAGTTAGAACAGTAGGTGACAAATGGCCATTTGCAACAGGCATCCGAATTTGGGGCCATCATGCAGGAAAGCCTTCAACATGTGGGATGTGACTTCAACTCTAGGTTTAGTGTCAGAACTGAGTTAAATATAGGGTTCCCAGGTGTATCTGATGGAGGATTTCGGTGTATGTGGAAACGCCCTTATATATCTGGTGTCAGAAGGGGAGTGTACTTAGTGTGAACTTAGATAGAAAAACATGTGTATCTTGTAACTCCAACATGACTGCAGTAGCTGTAACACCAGCCCTTTTCCGTAGTTTCCTGTTCAAGTAAGAGGAACAGGAAATCCTCATTTACAACCCTTATATTTTCACACAACATTGGTTTCAGATGGACAGCTCCAACTGTTCATGCAAATTTCCACTGTCTCGAAAGTGACCATAGGAGGAGTTGAAAATCATAAGCAAGATGTGCTAAGAATGGGAGTCCATAGTGGACAAAGCTATGCAGCCTACCAGCACCCTAAAACTGTATAAATCCATCAACACAAAAAGAATATCAACATTTTCTCCACAGTTATACCCAAGTGGTGACATAGAAAAAGGACAGAATAAGTCAATTAAAAGATTAACAGCCTTATCCTCCCTGAGTGCAGGGGTGAAAATGTGAAAGCAAGAAAAGGAAATTCCAGTCCTGAGATGTCTGCGGTGTTGGATCTTTTACAGGAAGGCTCTGAACACCTGATGGTCAGTGAGGCTCGGAGCTGCTGCAGGCCAGACTCAAGGTCACTCAGGCATGGTTGTTACAAGGCGGACTCAGAATCACATGCAGTGTATTGTTCCTGGTGCTTGTCTTTGCCCATTTGTGTGTTCTTTGCATGTTTTCCCATTGTTACCTGAGAGCGCAGCAGGGTGACCATATGGACTGTGGTTTTCACTGTTTTTCTCTCATTCCAGCTTGGCAGATGAGGTCACAGTTATCTACTTTTGCATTATTGCTTTCTTAGATCCTCCTTTAGGTTACTGACAAAGTGTTGACAATAGGGAGATTTAAAAAGTTTTGGTATTTTCCAAGGAAACAAAGTTGCCTATCAGGTAGAACTGACCTGCAGCCTCCTCCCAACTCGGCACCAACACTGGACTTGTACTTCTCTTCATAAGATCTATTTTCAGAATTTAAAAATTAAATTCAATGGATTTGAACAACAACTGAGATTTAGGATTGAATTTTAAATTTTAAGATGTTTTAATATATTTGTCTTTTCTTGCTTGATTTTCAAAGTTACATAATGATAAAAATAAAAATATATACATATTCATCTAAAAAAGGACCCATGTTCAAAATAGAAAATTTATAAGACAGATATGCTATAGCATTGACCTAGCAATCCTTGATTTCCAAAAAAATTTTCTCAGAATTTTTTAAAATAGAAGAGATTAAATATAATTAAGATTTCATTTATAGATTATACAGAAATAAGAGGTGATAGCATAGAAAGGAAGACAGAGAAAGAAAAAGTATTTTGGAAAACAGTGATTAAAGATTAGTAAAACATGGGGCTAGAGAGATGGCTCAGTGGTTAAGAACACTGGCTGGTTCTTGCAGAAGACCCAGGTTCGAATCTCAGCACCCACATGACAGCTAACAACTGTCTATAACTCATTCCAGGGGATCCAACAGCTTCTTCTGTCCCCCGCACGGGTGCAGTTACCTACATGCAGACAATATACGCATACACATAAAATAAAAAATAATAAATAAAATTTAGAAAAAGATCAGTAAAACATAATGAAGAAAAAACGGTTGAAAATAGTTATACTCAGAGAGAAATATTAAATTCATAGTAAGTTTAGGAAAAATGGGATACAAAATAGAAATCTTTATGGTCTGTAAGATATAAAGTGTCTTTGTAATAAAACTCTCTGTTTTGCACAGAGAGAGGAATGTTTCTGTACTTTGTGAAAACAAGACACATAATGAATGATGCAGGGCTTCATTTCCACAAGTCACAGGCACCAAATAAGCCCCAAATGATCAGACAGAGCCACAGCATGGCTCACAGCAAGGTACTGTTTCATTATTCTATATGCATTCAGAAGTCTAAACATTATTGTGGCATATAAAGAGGTTATCTGTACATTTGTATGCTGAGCTGTGTGCATTCTTAATGGCTTTTGGTGATTTTGTCGTAGGACTGTATTTAGTCCTTTCTTTCATTTTTATTATGGAAGAAAATTAAACCATCCATAAGGCCCTAAACAGTCAAAACTCCCCCTTTCTCTCTATCAGAAAGTCCTTGCTGGGCTCTTGGAAATGGACTATCCTCACTTGTTTCCTGTAACAGCTCTGCCTTGCCCAGCCACTTGCAGATGCATAAGCTATAGAGGAATCACTAGGTGGTAAATCAGTAAGAAAACAGATTTAGATATCTAGGAATTTGAATTTTTAGTTGATTGCATGGCTGAGAATTTGGCCATGGCCTTAGATCAGAAATAGGGAAAGATACACCAGGTCTGTACCACAGGCCATTTGCAAAAGCTCCCTTGCTTCTTTCCTAAACGGATGTATCTTTATTGTTATTTTCTTCCAAGCATAGAAATAATACATGTTCTCAAGGAAAAATCATTGTATATAAAGTAGAAAGTGAAATTTTCTCCTTGCCCCCAGAGTCAGCACTTTTCAGAGACAGTCTGCCACTGAATTTTATTAATCATCTAAATCTTTTATATGAAAGTAAATGAACATGCTTTTACTTACCCAAAATAAGACTAAACATTTCTGTTTTGTAAATGCTAACTTTTGCTTCAGTACTAAGTTTCAGGTGTATTCTTGGTTATTAATAAGTTCTACAGGTTTCTTTCAACCTGCAATATTGTTGTTCATTAGCAAATACCTTATTGATTGGCATTGCCTACATTGTACACAGTGCTGCCAGGAATATTTGCTCATTTACATATTTCTCCAATTATCCTTCCATATCTGATGGTAAATTCCTCTGCTGTCCATAGAAGTCACTTTCTTTGGGTTGTGTGATAAAATAGCTAACAAGAGCAACTTAAGGGAGGCAGGGCTTATTTTGGTGGACAATTCAAGAGTACAGTCTGTCATGGTTAGGGAAGGCATGCTTTTGTCAGGAGGAATGTGAGGTGACTGGTCACATTGCATCCATAGTCAGGAGGCAGAGAGAGATGAATGCTGGTGCTTGGCTCCCTCTTTTTAATACAGTTCAGAACTAAGCCCTGGGAATGGTTTTACCCACACTTAGGATGAATTAACTTCACCACATTCATACCCACTTTAATTAACAGGGCCGTCTAGATAATCCCTTGCAGACATGCCCAGAGGCTTGTCTCGAGAACATTAAGCATCACAAACATTCACTTGCTGGGTCAAAGTGCATATGTGATTTGCATTGTAATTCATCTTGCCAATGACCTTCCAGAAATATACTAAATACATTCTAACCACATGTGTTAAATATCCTACATCTTTGCCAACACTGGATATTACTAAATTTTCAGAAATATCTTAAACTGTCAAAGGTTACTACTTCATTTTGCTATAACTGGGATAGGAAGGACTTTTCTAAATTGAGATTTTTGGTTGCATTGTCTGCAGGACATGACTGTGTGGTTTGGGTTGGTAATCCTGTCCTGTTCTCAGCCTCTATCCTTTCCTGGTCTTTTGCTGTAGATTTGACTCTTCTACCTCACTCCATTCACCTCACTCTCTTCACCTATGAAGTAGATTCTCATTATATTTACACAGACACAGACACAGACACACATAAGCACACACACACACACACACATTCACAAACCATAGGCTTAAGTGCTCCACATGATATACACACAATGATAAGACACATGTGCACCATGTTATACGCAATCACACTGTAATTCTATCTCACACACCACATCACATTCCAGGGTTTCGCTGTGAAGCAATCACAAATGAAATCAGTGCTCTGGCCTGGTTTAGAGATCCATTCCTTTAAAGCACCCTGATGCCTGTGACCTTTCTTGAGTGCTAGACTCACTATTTCTATTCTCTGGAGCCTCCCTTCAGGAGTTCCCTGGCAAGCTGGGAGTCACTTCCTCTGGTTGGACTCATATCACTCATAGCTCTGAGTCTGTAGGTTGAACCGTGAGGACTGAAGTTCTTGGCTACAAATTCTAATTTATGAGAAATGGTTTAAATCAGTGCTCTTTTCTCTCCCAACTGATGCTTATTATTTCCTCTTGAATCTTGGCCAAGGATTTGAAGAATTAAATCATGGAAATCAGTGGATCCAGTATATTTATACACATATACGGTCATAAGTCATGATTGTACTGTGGAGGCCCAGTTTGGGGCACAAGAACAGAGGGTTCAGAGGAGCTGGGAGAGAGGAGCTGGAAAATGAGACATGCTTTCTTTTCTCTGGGCAAGGCTGTACAGGTTGCTAAGCAGGCAGCCACAGGGCAAGGGCATATACTCTTGGTCCCAAGGACTATTTATTTGAAATCTCACAAAAGTGGAGGATTCTTGCTAAAACTGGTAACATGACAGATTATATCACTGTTTATTTTGGGGTCCCTGGACATCCAGTGTCAGCCATTTTATGCTTACTCATAGACCCATGGGTGTCTAGCATTAGCCATCTTGCCTTATGTGGGAAATACATATCAGTGCCATGTTGTCTAAGCATAAACAAGCCCTCATGGCATTGATTCTCTTATGTACATACTGTACATGCAAACACATATATCACATGCAAAATGCCCTGAGCATGCTATCATATCACACACCGTTGTCATGTTATAGGGTATTCTTGTTAAGCATGAATATACAATTTTGTTCACTAAAACACTTTAACTTACCCTGAGTCCAGTGTTCTGTTCTTAATGCACATTTTTATTGATTTTTTTCTTATGTCCCAACATTGCTCAAAATAGAATGCTAAAATATGCTGACCTTATTTTTTCTTTCCTCCAAGTTCCTTAGCAATAAGATTTACTCAGTATGTATCCATCAAATCTACTATTTAATTAAAACATAAAGCTCGGATGGGGAAATGTAAATAATAGAACTTGTAAGGAATTTGGATATGAACACTATTTTCTTCAGTCTTCAGTGTCTAGCTGAATCTCTTTAGAAAGGAAGATGAGTAGCAGAGTGAATTTCAAGCCAGACAGACCCGAGATTCATCCTTTGTGATATGACTGAAAAAAGTTTATCTTTCTGAGCCTCGTTTATTTTTGCATATCAATTAGGTGTAGTAATGGTACTGTGAGTGATCAGAATTAAATGATGTATGTGTGCACTCATAATTCCATATAAATAAATGTTGCATAAATAACATTTTGTATGGATAGAAAAGGTGCTCACCAAGCTCCCGCCCCTGTGCACTAGTCACTTTAATCATTCCAAGTCTATCGACTTCTGTATCGAATGTCTGTCATCAAAGTTTTGTTCTAATCTAAACTGACCACTTGGGCATCTATTAACCTTTCAACATTTCTTTGTGGTAAAGGTACAGTCTGAAATCTTTCCCCATTCAGTCTTGCAAGTTTTCTCTTTCCCCACCATTATTCTAATGTGCAGGAACTTAAGGAGGTTTCTCTTCCCCTGTGCTCTGGCAAGCATCTCTGACTCTGACTGTATGTGCTTTGCAGATCCTTTTGTCTTTCCTGTTCAATGCCCTGTGATGGAGTTGAAACCTCAATAAAAAAATTACCATACACGAATGGAACAACCACAGAGAACTTACCGTTGTGTGGGTATAAACGCCCCTGGCAGGGAACTCCTCATGCAACTTCGTGGAAGATTCAGTTGCTCAACGTAATGGGTGGAGAATGGCGGAGAACACTTGGAAACAGAGCCAAGGTGGGGAGCAGATGTGTAACCGTTTAACAAAATTTGAACCCCGCATTTAGGAGCAATGATTCTGCAACTTAATTTATTTATTTTAATTTATTTTTATTTTGTGTGTGTGAGTGTTTTGCCTGCATGAACATAAATGCACCGCTTGTGCAATACCCATGGAGGTCAGAAGAGGGCAGCAGGTGCCCTGGAATGGGTGTTACTGACATTTGTTAGCCATCATGTGGGTGCTGGAAACCAAACTCAAGTCCTCTGGAAGAGCAGCCAGTGCTCTTGAGTGTTGAGCTACGTCTTCAGGCTTGACTCTACAACTTTAAAATGAAAATATTTGCATTGGTATCCTCAATTTTTGTATTTGCTAGTTTCACTTTGAGTAAGGTCTCTTGTAGTCCAGGCTGGTCTTGAATGGACTGTATAGCCAAGGGTGACTTTGAACTCCTGACCTTTCTGACTCCATCTCCGAAGTGCTAGAATTACAGGCTTGTACCACACCTGGTTATCCTCAATTCTTCATTCAGCTTCTCCTCTTCATCCCCTTCTTCCTCCCCCTTTTCCTTCCCTTCCTCTTCCTTTTTCTGCTCTCCTTCCTCTTCTTCCAGCTTTTTGTGACAGGATCTTGCTTTGTAGGCCAGGCTTGCTTCAACCTTCTGATCTTCTGCTTCAAGCTTCTAAGTGCTGGGACCATGTGGTTTTTGGTTTGTTTGTTTTTAAATATTTAGTAAAGGACACTAAAAATAGCAATAAAATATTCACAAACTTTTTTTTTTTTTAACCAAGTGTAGTACTTTTCTATTTCTGTGATAAAATACCATGATCCAAAGTTTATGTTGGGTTGACATTTCAGAGGGATAGTTTATAACAGAGAGGAGTCATGGCAGTAAGCTGCAGGTATTATGGCAGGATCAAGAGACTGAGTGATCACGTTTTCATTCACAGGTGGGAAGCAGAACATGAACTGGAAGTGGGGTATGGCCGCCATTCACATGGGTTCTTCTCCTTTGTTCTCACAGGCTCTGTGGTTGCTCCTCTGCTCGCCCTGGGCTGAGGCTATTCTTCTGCCTGCCTGGTGCTGTGGCCGCTCTTCCGCCTGCCCGGCTCTGAGGCCACTCTTCTGCTTGCCCTGTGCTGCCTCAGATCATCGCTGTTTCTGCCCAGTCCCGGACCTCAGGGCTGGTGAGGAGACTGTGTCAGTGGAGCCGCATTCAGACCCAGGTGACCAGGTTCAGTGACACAGATCCACTTTATTGCAGGAAGGCACAAGTTTATATAGGGGTAGCAGTCCAATCATAGCACAGCCAGTAGGATACCTTATTAGCATAACAGGTGTAGCGTCCTATCACAGTATAGCGGGCCAGATGCCTCATTAGCATACTGGCTTTCAGATTACAGAGCCTGGATTCCTGGAAACCACTTGACCCTGACTGTTGCAATATCTAAGTGTTGCAATTTGGAATTCCAAGGGTGGTGATTAGGGAGTGGCGAGCTCTAGGCATCAGTCTCATGATCTGCCAATGGGAGCAAATGTCACAAGGCATTCCTTGTGGCTCCAGCGGTCAGTCCATTGCCTCAGGCCTGCTGTATGGCTGTCATTAAGACTTTCACCCTAGGCTCAAGCCTGCCTCCCACAGTGGGGTAAGACTGTAAACCCTCAAAGCCCACCCCTAGTGAGGTACTTCCTCCAGCAAAGCTGCACTTCCCTAAATAGTATCACCAACTGGGGACCACGTGTTCAAATGCATGAAGCCTATAGGGACTGTTTTTCATCAAACCACCTCACCAATCATTCATTTATTGAAGAAAATATTTCCTCTCTTTTTAAATTTTTTTAGGGACTAGAGAGAGTGCTCAGTGGTTAAAAGCACTGACTACTCTTCCAGAAGACCAAGGTTCAGGTTCTCAGCATCCACTTTGAAGCTAACACCCATCCTGAACTCCTGTTCTGGGGGATCCAATGCTCTCTTTTGGCTTCTGCAGACACCAGGCACACAGATGGTATACTTAAATGCATGCAGGGAAAACACTCCTAGACATAAAAATAAAAAATTTTTAAAATGTTAAAAGAATTTTTTTTTATCATCACAGTAGATATGCTGTGGTCTTTACTGTAAAATGGGAGTAGGAGGACCATCTTTCTGATCCTGTGGTGGTGACTGGAGTTGGAACATTTCGTATGTGTAGAGTGGAAATGGAGAAACTCAAATATATGCACAGAACAGAAGGAAGCACACAGCTTGTTGCCTCTCCTATTGTATTTGCAGAGACCATCTATGAGCAGAAATTAAGCCTTTTCATGGCAAAACAAAGAGAATAATTCTTTAGTTTGAAAGAACTCTTGTTCAAGAAAATCAGAAGGTCATGGGTGGCATAGAAAGCAGAAACTGGTAGAAATGCATTTTAACAGATGGGTCCTGAAACAAATTTAGGTTTCATCTAATCCTTGACTGTTCCAGGTGGTAAATACATCTTTAACAGAATGATTTTCTTGTATTTATTACTTGTGCATATGTGTAAATTCTGTGTATGTATTGCTGTGAGCATGCCACAGCACACGTGTGGGTATCAGGCTTTACCTCCATCTTGTTTGAGTCAGGGTCTCTGCTGTTTGCTGCTATGTATGCTGGCTAGTAGCCAGACAGGATTCTCTTGCCTCTGCCACTCAGATCATCCCAGTAGCACAGGGTTTATGGATGCTTCTTACTGCATCCAGCTTTACGTGGGTTCTGGGGGTTGGAACTCAGGCCCTCACAATTGCACAGAAACACTTTACCCACTGATGAATGCATCTTCAATCCACATAGCAAATCTTCCACGCTGGTCTCCTAAAGTCTTCTAGGTGGATGTGGAGCCTGCATGGCCTTTGCTTAGGCACAGGGCTCTACCTACAAGCCAGAGTTCTTTCTAAATGGTGAGGAGCACCCTTTCACCTTATCTGTGTCTGTGAATCAATGTCAACATCTTATTTCAAGGGTGGGCTTTATACCAAATCTGATCCAGCAATTTTTATAAATAAACTTTTATTAAAACATGGCCTGTTAGTTCACTGTAGCATTGTCAGCTATGAGTTTGCAACAGAACAGCAGAATTTAGTTGTGAAAAAGATTGTTTGACCCGCAAAGCAAAACAAAACAAAAATAGTCACTATTTGGTCCTTTATAGATAGTTTGCTGAACACTGCTAGTTGATAAAGCAGCAGTCCTAGATTTTAATTTGGTCCAATCATCCCCAGAAAAACTTCCTTGTAAATAAATGGAATAGATGTTTAAAGGGTGGTCCTCGCTACCTTCCCATTAATAGGAAGTGTCCTGTAAAATTCATACAAAAACAATAGGATAATCTTGGTAAAGGTAGGATGTGTGTTTCACTAAGACTCTATATCAGTTTCCTCTTGTTGCTGTAACAAAGCACCATACACTTTATGGTTTGAATGACACACATAATTATCTTGTACTTCTGGAGGACAGAGGTGTAAAATGCCTTGGCAGAGCTGTTTCCTTCAGAGGATTTTAAGAATCTCTTTCACTGCCTTTTGCCATTTCAGGAGGCTACATGCATTCCCTGGCTTTTGGACCCTTCTATACACCATTCTGATTTCAGTTTCTATGGCCACATTTCCTTCCCTGACTTTGGCTTTCCTGATTCTCTTCTATAAGAATTCTACCTGCAGCTACTTTGGGCCTATGAGTCACACCTTCAGTCTTTCACAGGTTTAGAGAGTTGAGTTGTGGAAATCTTTAGGGACCCCCAGTTCTACAGATGATATGATTATTTTCATCCTTTGCTCAGATGTCTCTACTATAAATAACAGTATAACAGTCTTACTAATTTCTAAGCTGGGATTAGTAAGACACACACACACACACACACACACACACACACACACACACACACACCCCACCCCAGTGATTTGAAAAGGTCTTGTAGATATTTTATTTAAATTTTGAATGGAAAGCATAAACTACATTTAGCATTTCAAAAACTACATTCAGCATTTCAAAGAGGACAGTAGGCTGCTTGGGAGATGATTGAATCTTGATTGCCTTGTAAAGTAAGTAAATTATTTACCACATAAGTACAATACATATTTGCATAAATAAAGCACTTTTCAAACAAGCCTAGTCATTTTCCACTGCACATGTTAAACAAAAGGGACTAATTTCACATTTTCTAAATATATGAGTGCTTGCCTACTGCATAAGGTATAAGGCATTCTGAAAGTTATCATACATAACACACCTGAATAATTCAAGAACAAACAGCTTTTCAGATAATCATTCTTCAATAGATGTTTTTAATTAATTCTGTCATTTGTATCAAAGGTGTCTTTTTCTCTCTTTAAAATAGGACTTGCCTTTTGGACAGAGTGAATATAAATTTTAAAAAGATGTTCGGGGCATGTGCAGGGTACCTTTAATGAGCTGCTGTCTCTCTGAGGACCAGGTTGCAAGTGTACATATTTGAACAGCTCCTGGAGCCCGAATGCCCTTGGTTTTTGTGGGTGAGCACTAGCTCCTGAAGATGTTATGGTTCAGTTGTGTGTCTTTCAAGTAGTTTAGTATGATCTCAAATAGCTCTCTTTGCTTTCACTACGAAGTGTTCCATGTCCTTACTTCAGCTGACTATAACACATCCTTGCCTCTTGGCCTCTGGATCTCTGATTACATTGCTCCCTCTGCCCCAAAGCACTTATTTTTCTCTCCGTTTAAAAAATTATTCTTTGAGAATATATGTATACAACAAAATATGATCATATCTACCTTCTCTTTCCCCCTTCAACTCCTCCAAGATCCTCTCCAACATCCTCTTCCCAACATTATGTCTTCTTTTTTAAGGAAAAATAATCCACTAGGTCTGATTAGCCAAAGCAGTTGTTTTTCTATAACTCTCACTTAGCAGTTCTTTGATCAAATTTCATACATGCATACATAAGTACACGCTGTTGAGTTTTATACATGCATACATACAGTACACTCTGTTTGCTCTCACTCCCACCCTCTCCCTCCCATAGGTGTCCTTCCTCCATCCCTCTCGCAAGACCCTTTCCTACATTTATCTCTTTTGTTTTGTGACACACTGATTTTAACCAGGGCCTTCTGTGTGGCCATGGATTTGGACTATCCACTGGAGCCTAGCAGCCTCGAGATTGAATACACAACTGAAGATAACGATTGTCCCTCCCCAAGAATCATCAGTACCCAATGACTTGGCAGGGAAGGGTAGGGCCCTTGAGCATTTCTCTGGCTTCCTCTGTTGTCTGTCATTGCTGATTCCCTAATTAAACTTTGTCCCCTGACTGCAAAGTCAGCCTTAGGTCTGCCTTGGAGACTTACCGCACAGCCTGTGCTGTGAATGCCTAGAAGCAGCTGCTGAGGAGATCATTAAGCGCTGCAGTTTTCTCTTCCACACTTTCTGATGGTTTTAGTCTATCTCCCTTTATCATGGACAGACTTGAAATCTGATTAAATCACCTGAGCAACGTTTTGGCTATGTTGTTCTGTATTTCCTTTCTTTTTCATTTCCTATTGACTATCTGACATATATCAAACACACTCCTTTCTCTTCGGACACTAAGTCCTACTGCTCCTCTGGCCATCCTTCCTTCAGGAGACCTTCACAGGCTCCCCGTGGCTACTTGTACCTCACCTGCACTGCATAAGGTCCGGTTTCATTCCTGCTTCCTGTCTGTAGCTTGTTCATTCCTGTGGAATATACAGTGCTCATATCAGCAGCTGGAGCTGAAAGGATAATGTCCGACAAAAAGTTTGTGAAAACCTCCTTGGTCACCTTCACAGCTTCTCCCCCTGTAACCCCAGTGCTTCCCGTTGGACTGTTCTTAGAGTTTTCGTCATTCTGCATTGTATTATACTATATCATTTCTCTACCCTCATTAAGTTCTTAGAATTTTGAAAAATGAAGAGATGGACACATTTCTGTAGCATGCCAGTGTAGCCTGGGTCCTGCATAGTCTGAGACTAGCACATAGTAGGTATTCAATAGATATCTGAAATTAAAACAGTGATTTTTCCACCCCAGATCCAAGTCTGTCTTTTGATTAAGGATAATTTTATTGTGCAAAGAGCTGTTGTTTTCCAGTAGTCAAACTGTCATGTAGATTCACTGCCAGCCCAGAGCCTTGCTTGGAACGAATGGCTCTGTTTATTTCTTAAAGCAAGTGTTTCTGGATTGATAGAATGATAATTACTAACTACTCACTGCTTCTAATGAAATCTAATGAAGAATGTGTGTCACGTATCAAGAAGGTATTTCTAGCAACCATTAGAGTTTAGTTGTATAAACTAGACATGTTAACTTCTGTGTGTCTAGGCTTTATATTCAATAATACAGATAGATACTGTGGACAGCTTCAGTCTTTTTCTTTCTTTTTTTCTTCACTTATTCCTGACAGTTCTACCTCTGCTCTATACCCTCCCTAAACCCACTATAGCCTTGGAGTAATATTCTGCTAGTCAGAGTTCTCTAGAATGTTCCTCTTACTGAGGTGTGCAGCTTCTACGACCAAAAATCACAGTTTATGTGTGATGAGCCCACTTGCTGGCCTTAGCACCTCATTTATGTGATTTAATTGCAGTGAGCTTAGACCCAGTGAGGGAAAACCAAGGTGGTGGAATTTGTCTGAGGAACAGAACAATTATTTTGTAGCAATTTAAGTACCTTTTATAAAGCAAGGAGGTTAACTGCCACTCAAATGTAAATCCGTAAACTTCCATGGTTTTACAAAGACTTAAGGATTGACTTAGGATGCTGATTAGATCCCAGAGCAGCACAGGGAGAACTGATTTTGGATGGGTAAGAAGATGAATCACCACAGGCCCTCCAGGGGTACCCATGTTCATAGCGGCATTCATTGGGAAAGTGCTTAGAAACAAACCAGGGTCAAAGTTGTTAATGAGGCTGACCTCGCAGGTGTGAGGCTTGTGGGTTTCAGTTCCAGTTTCCTCGTCAGACAGCAGTGGCATCCAACTCTCCATGCACCATCTTCAGCCTGTGGGAAACAGGTCTGAGGCAGAACACATGGGAAAGGAAGAAACTGTTAGGGTCCGTGACTCGATGGGTCCCCTCCAGATAACAAATACACGGGATTGGAGATGTAAAAATCAAGCAGAGTCTTTACTTTCCAGCCGGCTGGGGTCGACCGGTTTCCCAAGACATGCAAGTCTGGTCAGAACGATCGACCCCCATTCAGTTTCAGATACAGATTATATAGGCCCACATAGTCATTACACAAAAAGCATTCCTCAGCAGACACTTTGATCAAACATCTTCTAAAAGCTATAGTTTCGGTTAAACATCTTTTCCAGGAAGGGTAGATCTGGTGTAAGCCTGGTGCAACTTCCCTCTTTTTGTTCCTTATCGGTTATCTGGTATGTGCAAACAGGCCTACAGGACACATTGTAAATCAACTGAGTCAGGGGTCCAGGGTCCAGGAAGGAGGTTTACAGCACTTCAATTCTTAACATTTCAACTAGGTTAATCATCCATGTGTGGTAGATACAATCAGGCAGAACAGGCAAGCTTAGCAAGTAAATCTAAATCAACATTTTAAACAGAGTTTTCTATCAAAATGCAGAGTTCTTACAGCATTCATCAAGGTATTTCATTTTTTTTCCCAACAAAACAAAGCCCCAAGCCTGCTTAATTACCCTGTGGTTTCAGAGCTTCCCCTGTGCACCTCTCACCTTTCTTTTACCCACACTACAAAGCTACAAAACTGTTTAGGCATGAATTTGCCTACTTTCAGTTTCTGTATCATCTCTCTACTTTTAGTTGAGAGATGCAGATGGCAAGCAGAAAAGTGATTTTAGGGGTTTGGAGCCTTGCCAGGCTTAACAGACACCTTCCAGGAGAGCAAGGCTACTGCACCTCTCTGATGTCCATGACTGGGCAGATCACAGTTCTCTGTGGATATTGTCACATTCATTTCGCCCGAGACCAGCATGATTGTAAAATTTTCTTCAAAGCTCTACTCTTTTTTTTTTTTTCTGGTTTTAAAAACTTTTGTTTTCATACTTATATTCTTTTTTGTTTTGTTTTTGATTTTTTAATTGAGCTTTTAAAATTTCATATATTTCCCACTCAAATCCAGACCCCTCCCTCATCCATGCCTTCTCCTACTCCCCTCACCAAACCCCATGCACTCTGCCATACAGGCTGAGTCCTAGTCATTCAGGTGTTTGTGCCCAAATGTCCTTCAGTGTAAATGCGTCCACTGGAGTCTAGTCAGCCCATCCAGTGGTCGTATGTAAGCCATACTCTCCCTCACCCAGCAGCAAACAGTCTCAAATAGTTCTCAGTCTAGTGCTGGCCCACCACCTATTTTTCACCTCCCCTTTGGCCCCTTATTTAAACTGAGCTGACAAGGCTCCCCTGTTTGACACCACCGCTCCTGCAGGCTCATATGAGCAAGCCTCCAGTAGCCTGGAAACCTCCACCTGATACATTCATGAACTAGCCTTGGCTCTTACCATCTTTCCTCCTCCTCTTCCAGAACAGTCCTGAGCTGTGGGTGGGTGAGGTTCCTTATAGGACCCCCATCCTATACCCTACAGTCTCTTATTCTCCAAAACTTGTCCAGTTGTGGCCTTATGTGTGCATCACACCCTAAAGCCCTACTCTTAAGTAGAAGATAGAAAAAAATCATATTTCAAAATATAAAACTGAAAAACAATGGAAGTCTTTATAATCTTGTATGTGTTTGGGATGAGATGGTGAGGTCAGTGGTGGTTTCACAAGGGAGTATTCTCTACAGGGCAAGCATCCAGTGCAGAGATGCACATAGAGTTTAAAAAGAGGCATATCAGAGAAGCATAGCCATGCAACATAGCCTGGAGGCTGGCCACCGACTCAAGACAGCATGTCTAGATTTATTGCCTGCATACCTTCAAGTTTTGCTGGCTTTATTTTATTGTCTAAATTCTCTCTTTTTAATTTTTGCTTTTGGATAGATTTAATTAGAGGTCCTGTAGAAACTTAAACTGTGCTGCTGCTTCTCCTGAAGTGTAATGAGAATACTGGATTAAGAGTCAACAAATCTAAGTGATTTCCTTGCTGTACTGCTGTGGCCTTCACTGTGAGCAATCCCTAGGCCTGAGTTCCTTCATCTAGAAAATGAGAGTGAGGGACCGTATCACCTCCGAGATCCCGTCCAGCTCTGCCGTTTCCAGAAGTGTGAAACATGTTCTATTGCATGTCATGTAGGGA
>NW_008357164.1:22921-77603 GCF_000622305.1 Nannospalax galili
TCTCTTCTGTCTTTCACAGACATTGCATGCATAGCTGCACTTACATCAGGCAAAACACTCATACACATAAAATAAAATGAAAATATGCAGGCTAGACCAGAGTTTGGAGAAAGAAGCAGAATAGTCTTTTTTTTTTTTTTTTTTTTCCAAAAGTGATGTGTCAGTCCATCTAGCGTTGGGTCAGAGAGACCTTCACTGTCCTATCTATTTCCTTTTCTTTTCTGCCCCAAGTTTATTGTTTTCCCTCTTATGTAAGATGGTATCTGGATCCTCTGTCTCGTCCTTCTTTAGAAGACCTTTTTCTTTGTCTAGAATTAAATACTCTAGGCAAACAAAAGTTAGCTTATATGTTGGTGCTTTGCACAGCATAAATTCACTTCCTTACCATACTAACAGATTCTCTGCCTATTTTTCTACTTTAAAAAGAAAAATTGAAAGGACAATTGTTATAACAACAATAACAAATGAAACTCCAAACTCCTCCTAGGAAAGAGCAGAAGAGAAGGAAGAGGGTGAGACCTGAGGAACACTGGCCTGCTTTAAACTTACCTGTGTAAGTACTTTCTATCCTTTGTCAGTAATCTATTTGAAAAAGGGGATCATACTTTACAGTTTGAAACTCACTCCTCCATAGAAGTCCATCATAAATATCTTCTGTGTCATGTGATACATGAATACAGATCATATCTTAATAGTCAAATACTGCTAGACTAAGAACATGTAATTTACCTAATCACCCATGATTGTTAGTAAATTCTTTTTTTTTTTAGTGTTATTTCTTTTTTTTAAACTTTTACAAAAACTTTATTGAGCATTTCATACATGCATCAAATTCATGTCCACTCACTCCCCTCCAACATTCCCCCCTCTGAAGAGGTAACCCTAAAATCTTTTAAGGATTAGATACAAGCTCCCAAATACTTTTGACATTTTTGGCCTTTGGAACACAGTATATTGCTAACAGGCCCAAGGACATTTTGACTTTTAGCCCAGAAACTGGTTACATTTCTTTGGGATCTTTTTACTCTAACTGCCTAGCCAATTCCTACCTCCTATTCTTATCACACCATCTTCTGAAGGGGTTACCCAAATTGCCAATAGGGAATAGGGACGTAGACTGCTCTGACTTCTTCCATGGTGAGCAGGGACACAGGATGAGGCAACTGGAGTACCCCTTCAGTGGGTCTATTTAAGACTGCCAGATTGCATAACTCTTGTCTCTAAGGGGAAAAGAAAGTCCTTGAATCGTGAATAGGAGATGTGAAAGAGAAGTAAAGGCAAGCGTAATTACTGAAAGATGTTTAACATCCATAATATATAAAGAACTCAAAAAACAAAAAATCAAGAAAGCAAATGACCCAATGAAAAGATGAGCTAAAGATCTAAACAGAGAGTTCTCAAAGGAAGAAGATAGCTAAGAAACATCTCAAAAAGTGTTCAACATCATTAGTAATTAGGGAAATGCAAATTAAAGAACAAATGACACCAATTGCTGGCAAGGATGTGGAGAAAGGCAAGTGCTCAGTCACTGCTGGTGGGATTGCAAACTCGTGCAACTTCTATGGAAAACATGTGGAGAGCTCTTAAAAAACTAAAAATGTGGTATACTTACACAATGGAGTTCAATTCAGCAGTAAAGAAAGATGAAATAATGAAATTTGCAGGTAAATGAATGTATCTAGAAAAGGTTATACTAAGTGAAGTAACACAGACCCAGAAAAACAAACAACGTATATTCTCCCTCCTATGTGGCTCCTAGCATCAAATCCTTTTGAATTCCAGGTCCTTTTAATAAAATGATGATATACAGCAGTCCCTTCTGCATGAAATAACTACCATCATCACGACTTCGTCTGAGTCTGATCGCTAAACATAGTCACAATTTGGCTTGTTGACAGTTGTGCTCATTCATTAAAGTAGTGCCAGGCAGGGTCACTGGACCCTCACCTGAGTATCCAGCCATTCTTCTCAGCCAATGAGTCCAGCCTTAGAAGACAAAAGAAAAATGAGGAAGAACCCAATAGAGGGATGCTTTTGGAAGCCCCTGTCAAGAAACTCCAATGGACTGTCATATGAACATTTGAAATTTGCCCTGTTCTGACAGTAAGTTCTTTATATTTTTACTGCTATAAGCAGCAATAATCACACTGGATGAAAAGACCAAGTTAACTGTATGATTTTCTGTTTTTATTTAGAGTGATTTATAGCAAAGATAGGTAACACAGTCATGGATAACATTACCATCAAATGATGACAACACAGCTGAGCCTCAATACAGTGCTTCAGGGAGCCACAAGTAACTGATCTGTTATGACAAACTAGATGAAGTCTAAGCTCCTCAGTTTCTGTGGAGAATGGAGGGGTAATATAAGTATCTATTTCATATTGATGATCACAGCAAATTATTTTACAATGCATTTTTATGAATTCTATTGAGTTGGCAATTTGCAAAACTAGATGACATAGGTAGTTATTGTGGACCAGATATTTGTGCTCCTTTCAAAACACCTATGTTGAGCAGTTCCTGTGACATAAGATTTTGAATAGGTTTCATGTATTTATTATCAAGTGATGGTTCTTCATTTGAAGCATCTGCTTAATTCAGTTACCTATTTATTGACTAGGCTATTTTCTCTTTTGGCATTTAATTTTTGAGTTCTTTACATACTCTGGATACTAATCTTTTGTCAGATAACTAGGTGGCAAAGAAAGCCATGTGTATATACACAGTGGCATTTTATTCATCCATGAAGAAGAATGAAACATCTTTTTTGTTTGTTTTTTGTTTCTTGAGACATGGTCTCATGTAGCACAGGCTAGCTTTGAACTTGCTATGTAGCCAAAGTTGGCCACAATTATGTTGTTTTTGTGAAAATGGATGGAACTAGTGATCATCACGTTAAGTGAGCTAACTGGTCCCAAAAGACAAATATCACATTTTCTTTCACATGTGGAATTTAGGAGGAGAGTGTTATTCTGTTAAAATGAAGCTAAGACATTCTCTATCTTTCTCATTCTGATGCTATTGTGATTCAGTATGGGAGAATGTTGTGTTGAAGAGGCATAATGTGTTGAATGTAATAACCTCAAGGTAGAAACAGATATGAGCATCTAGCTGTCTTTATAGCCAGGCATTAAAGACATTTGTAAAAATGTAAAACAATTCAAGCTTTAAATGTTTTATTGTCATTTTTAAAAATTGGAAAACAGTTTCTTTTTCACAAAAATATATTATTTATCTTAACACATGTATTTATTATGACTGTTGCTACTACTGGATTTATTATTGTCATTTAAAATGATTTGTAGCTAATTTTTTTCTCAATTTTAATTTCTAACTTGTTTAATACTGATAGATATAATCCATGTAGACAAATATCTTCTTGAGGTCCTGTGTGATTTTAACAGTGCAGTAGGAGCCTGGGCAGGGAGGTCTGAGATCTGCTGTAGGTTTGTTGAGGATACCAGAAGAATTAAAAAAATAAAAGAAGTCAAGACACAAATGAACAAATAATTCCACCAGTGATTCTTCAGCACTCACTGGGTTCGGGGTCCTGAGGCTAAGGCAGGAGAGATAAGGATGCTTTCACGTTGTCAAGCTTACAGTTTGATTGATTCAAAACCAGATACAAATTGTTGTTTGCAATGACAAAGAGCTGAGTCTTAACTCCTTTTTAAAATTAAAATTTCCAACTAGCATATCAAAAATCCAAACCAAAACAAACCCAAAAAACTTATGTTGAAGCCTCAGTCATCAAGGTGCCAGTATTTGGAGACAGGGCATGCATGGACACAGTTAAGGGTGAATGAGGTCATGAGGTTGGTTCTGCTCCAATAGTACTTGTTGTTCCCATGAAAGAGATCTGAGAGCTCACACTCTCACTTATGTGAAGATATAGAGGAAGGCAGTCTTCTACAAGCCTGGAAGGTAATTCACCTGGATACAAGTTGGTTAGCATCTTGATTTTTTAGAGGATGGGGGAAATTTTAGCCTACAGAACTGTGAGAAGCAAACTCCTGTTGTTTAAATCATCACCTTATACTTTTATTTATGGCAGCCTAAGCTGACTATGACAAAGTCTGGTACCAATAAGTGGGATGCTGCTGTAACCAATACCTAAAAACAGGGACATGGTTTTGGAGCTGGGTTTTGAGAAGAGAATGGAAGAGTTTTGATGTACGTGCTATAAAAACCTGAGATGGTAATGACCAGATTATAGGTTGATATATAAACGATAGACATAGCTCTGGTGAGGGCTCAGTGAGAAAAAAGGAAAAGCTGGCAAGAAGGTTCCAATTTCTTAGTAAAGGCAAATGATCACCAGCAGAATGCTGCCAGACCATGGGCCATGCAAGGCCACTGTGGGGAGGACTCAGAATGAGGAGAGGAGCAGGTCACTGGAAACTTGAGGAGAGCAATCTGTTGGGGAACCCTGCTGCTAAGGTTGCCGTCCTCCATATCTGGATAGCTCTAAGGGGCTCGGTGCTATATGGAAGGACTCCCTTTCTCAACGGGGGCCTCCTGCTCTCTGCCTGACTTACCCGCAAAGTGCCTCCAAACACGGATGCCTGACTTTATTTGGAACATGACCTTTGGCATAATTACCTACAATAAAACTGCCCCAAGTTTTTTCCTATACGATAATTAGGCATTTCCCTATAGCCAGATGATAGGGTCCCCCTACCACATGTAAATAAAGCATACTATGAACGCCTATCAGCTGAAGCTTTGGCTGCTGCCTCCAACCTATATTTTTCCCTGACCCCCACTGAATAAACAGAGCTGTATCAGTGAACCTGACTCCCTGGAAAGTCTTTTTCTGTTGTGCTCACTGGCCCTCCTGACCCTGTTCGTCACTTCTGCTCCCTTTGTCCTCGTGGATCTGTGGCCAACGGCCCTTGAGGGGAGGGAGAGACCCACAGAAATCCTTGTTCTAAAATGGCAAAGAACTTTGCTGAGTTGAGTTCTACTGTATTGTGCCTTGTGGAGCCTGTGAGCAATGAAACTGGATATTTAACAGAGATTTCTAAGCAAAGCATTTAAACTGCTTTACTGCTTATAGTAAAATTCGAATGGGAGAAATGGACTAAAGAAGGAATGATTAAGAAGAAAAGAGCCAGAAATTGGAAAGCAGCTCTCAGCCCAATAAAGGCTAAACAGTGATGCTCTGCAATGTATTGTGCTGCTAAGCAACCATGTGTCTAGACTAGGTATACTAAATGCTTTTTTTTTTTTTTTGGTCTTTTTTGAGACAGGGTCTCCCTGTAGCCCCATTTGTCCTAGAACTCACTATGTAGACCAGGCTGGCCTTGAACTCACAGAGATCCACCTGCCTCTGCCTCCCGAGTGCTGGGATTGAAGGCATGCACCACCACGCCTAGCACTAAATGCATTTTTGATGTGAGATTGTTTCAACTTACAGAGGGCTTATTGGGCCATAACACCACTATTAACCAAGGAACAGCTGCATACACAGATCTTGTTGGATCTGTTTTTCTGGAGAACCCAGACAGATAAAGGTGCATTATGCATCTTTTCTTTTCGAAGCCTTGGATGGTTTCCCATCTCAGCCTTGTAAAGCCAAATACTCACCAGGAGAAGGCTCTAAATGATCTTCCTCATGTGTTCTCCTACTGTAGGCAAGCCCTCTACCACTGACCTACAATCCCAGTTTCCAATGATGGAACCCAAGGTCTCATGTATATTAGGCAAAGCCTCCTCCACCTCTGAACTTCCAACCATAGCACTCTGGCTCTGCCTCTCTCTCACGCTGTTTCTGCCACACTGGCCCTCCAGCATATTTACCTCTGTGTTCCCACCTTTGTGTTTTCTTCTGATTGGGATGTTAAGTCACTAGACAGCCAGGAACAGCATCTTTCATTTGCTTCATGACTTTGGTCACCTACAAAACATTTTCTCTGTGAAACCTATTTTATTTCCTTTTAAGAAAAGTTTGGTGGGAGGGAGCTAACCTTCTGACAGCCATAAGTTTTTCATCCCCCTCATCTGGGTTGTACGGTTTGCAGAATGGGAAGGTGTATCTCTGCATCAGCAGACTCTGAGCTGCTTTCCATTATGATGTGCCAGTCCTGGGGCATGGGGCTCCCCGTGGGCAGCATGATCGTGGCTGGGTCAGGAAGGGACCAGGTCTGTTCTGTGTAATTGAGAATGGGACTCAGCTCTCAGGACATACATTCTCCACTGGTAGTGGGACCACGTATATCCATAGGGTCATGGACAGTGGCTATTGGTTCAGTCTTAGTGTTGAAAAAGGCTGTGACTTTGGCCATAGGCCATCGTTCATGTCACCCACAGAGATAGTTATTTTGTAGACTTCACCTGTATGTACCACATGAAGGAAGATGGCTGGGTGAAAGGGGAAAGTATAGATGTCAGTGACCCATTGTACAAGTACGGGGAGTCGGTAATGGAGGAAGCTGCTAAGTAGGCCACCCAGTGAGCCTGGTAGGCTCACCAACCTGGACCAGCTTTAGTTCCAAGAGAAGAGGCCAACTTGGGCCAGAGACAGAGAAAGAAATGGGGCTAGTGGAAATGGGCCAAGTTCATGCTTTTGTGTCGTTTTGATTTTCACTGAGAGTTCTCAACTCCTGGGTACCCTCTGAGCACAGTAAAGGAAAATGGTTATAAATCTTGAAAAAGTTCAATGTTGAGTCAAGTGTGGTGGCTCATACCCACAATTCCAGAACTCGGGGGACTGAGGCAGAAAACTGATACAAGTTTGATGCCAACCTGGACTACCTAGTGAGTTCTTGGGCTACACAATGAGACTGTGTCATAAAAAGCCCTCTTACCCTCCTCCCAAAACCCCACTAAAACCAAAATCAAATTCTATATCTTTTCTAATGTTTCCTGACACCTAACCACAATCCATTACACTCTATATATGGTCCCTTTGTCCCATAAGGGCTGGAATTTACATCTGTTTCCTTTGTTGTTACATTCCTAACAACTAGAATAGAGCCATGGTTGCACAGGTGGTTAGTGAATAGTGCCAAATAAATGAATGATAGGCAATGTCAGAACATTTTTGAGCTTTCTGGAATTAGTTTCAAACCAAATACTCAACTTGGGCAAGTTTTCTTCATTTTGTCATTTGGCATATTGTTAATCAGTTTGAAATAGGTGTATATTGCATATTAAATGTTTGTATGGATTGTCTTCTTCCTCTTTGAATTTATAATGTAGCCAAAGTTGACCTTGAACTTGAGGACCTTTTCCTTCAGCCTCTGAGTCCTGGGATGGTAGGTGTGTACCACTGCGCCTGGCTCACATGCTGTTACTGAATCAACAAGGCACCTTATAAGCAATGTCACTTTAGAATCAGGAAGACAGTGAGCTTTCACGTGAGAATTCTGGTGATGATAGTAGTTTAGTATATTTGAGACATATGAAGCATCTGACAGTTTCACTTACAACTATAAATGGACTTCTCAGTTTCATGGCTGCTGGTGAAGGATGAGAATCATGGCTCAGACACAAAGTATTTCCTCCCTCGTGGCAGAGCAGCAGCACCAGCGTTGACGTGTTGGCCTCAGTTCTTTTCTCTAGGTCCCACAGCACAGACAGCTCTGTGGTATAGCTACATCAGCAGCAATTTGCATTTAAAAAGAAGAACCCTGAATTTAGGAATTTTGAAACTTTCATAATGGGCAGTAAATGCATTTGCCTTTTGTTCTCTGTCCATATATATACATCCTTAAAAATCCAACCTGGAGCAAAGGGCTTTTAATGTCTTTGCTCATAGAAATGCTGTGTAGAAGATCAGGATGTGTCACACCAAATACGCCATATGGCATGAGGATATTTGGAACAGAAGGAAATTCAAAACAACCATGATGACTCTGCCATTTCCCTATCAACCAAAACCAGATCACACAATCACCTTGTGAAGATGTCTACCTCTGAAAAACAAAATCAAACTTCGTATTTCCATACCAGGAAGGGAAAGATTTTGAAGATTATATGGTACTAAGAAAGAGACACATCTTTGTCCCCAGCCCTTGTCTTTGTCTACCAACAATTCCCTCTCTATCTGCATTCCTGCAATTGCCCACCTGTAGAAATTTATCTTTCTTCATTTGTACTACTGTAATAAAATACTGGAGATGGGTAATTTATAATGAATGGAAATTTATGCTTGCAGTTCTGGAAGATGAAAGTCCATGATGTCATGGCTATTCCAGTGTCTAATGAAGGCAGCTCTGTGCTTCCATGATGGCACTTTTAACATGGCTTTATCTGGAGGAGAGGAACCTTGTAATCTCACATGGAAGAAACCAGAAGGCAAAGGCGACACAGTCTCTCTGTCAGGTCCTTTTATAGAGCATCTAATCCTATCCACAAGGAGGAGGCTGCAGGATGCATTTACTTCACAGAGTCTACATTCCCAATACAGTTACATTGAGGATTAAGTTTCAATGTGATTTTTAGAGAGTGAAAAATCCAAATTATATCAAAGTCCCTTTCTCTTCTTTTATCTAGAAAATTCTCTTCTGTTTTCCAAACGTCACAAATACTTCTGCCCTTAGATATTTCTTTGGGAGTTTTCTCTTCTTTTATGAAGCCCCTTTAACATCTCATAAATGTGTGAGCTTTTCTCTTGTTAACCTGTCTGCTCATTTATTTTGCAGACCCAGCCAGAGAACCTAAATGGGTAGAGAGAAATTTTTCTCCTCAGCAGAAGATTCATGAGAGAGCCAGGGAGAATTGTCTCTCAGCAAAACATTTATTTGGTCTGTGTATTAGGCTATAAGTTGCATAAAGTCAGCCATATATGTCTTTGATATTGATAAACCCCTTGAATCTAGTATATTGTTCTAAATAACAGTCATACATTTCTTAAGGATGGGGATGTGCTCTGAGAAAAGAATCATTAGGAGATTTTGTGCTTGTGTCAACCTCATGGGGCATCATACCAACTTAGATGGTATAGTGTAGAATTCACTTACGTTATGCTCTCATCTTGGGGGACCACTATCATATGTGCAGTCCATCACTGACTGATCTGACATTACATGGCACTTGACTATTATATAAATTATATAGAAACATGATTAATCTATAAAAAGTAGTATCATGTATTTTAATGTGACTGATGACTTTGTGTTTCTGTATGTGTGTGAATGCATGTGAGCGTGAGGGATCATGTAGCCATATGTGTACGTGCGGAGGCCAGAGGAGGATAGCAGATGTCTTCTATCAAGCTCTATCTTATTCCCTTAACACAGGGTCTCTCACTGAGCCTAAAGTTCACCATTTTGACTAGGCTTGTAGGCTTAGCCCCTAGGATCTGTCTGTCCCTGCTTCACAATTCTGGGGTTACAGGCAAATGCAGCCATACCTGGCTGTTGGGCATTTGAACTCAGGTCCTCATGCCTGCACTCTTACCCTCTGTGCCATCTTCCTAGCTCCTGACTAATAACTTTCAAAGTGGAAAATATTGGCCCGACAAAGGATACAGGAATATTCCATTACTATGACTCCATTTATCATAGCTCTGTTGTCTAATTATCATCTATCATCTCTGAATACTATGCTGAGTCAAATCATGCCCCTTGATATTTCATCAAATTCTCTAAAGAATACAGTATCTGTAGCTTAAAGATACTGAAGATAATTCTGTCTTCAATATTGGTAATGAAAAGTTTTCATTGAGTGGATGGATAAATGAAATAAAACGCCTTTAGGAGCAACCGTTGATTACGATATCACAAAATATACAAACCTAGCTCATTGTAATTAACCATACCTTAGAAAAATTTCCTCTAAGACCTTAAAATGAAGAATTTCTTTTTAAAAGGATGACAGGAAATTAGTCCCTTGAATTAGGAATGTGCGTGTCTGGTCTTGTTTTTGTCCTGGCCTTCTCAAATAGACTTGGTCTACTGAAGGAAAGCATAAACATAGCAACGGGGAATAAAAAACTTCAGACAGATAACTTCTGCGATGAGGCAGCAGAATGTTCAGTAGATCACACTACTGAAGTTATCAGGATAATTGAAAGAGTTTAAGATTTCATGATCACCTTTTGAATGACCACCATCATATATTACCTTATGTTTACCCCTAATTCTTCTCATTTCCTGACACAGCTTCTACTGAAAAGATGGCTTTCAATCCAGAGTATTCAATTTAATATTTACCTTTTAAAATTAACTTCTGACTCAGCCACAGCACCTCCTTTGCCATAAAAATGGAATATCAGAAAACTTACGTGTTTCATTTGAAATTTATGACATTAACATGAAAACGTGGTAGATTAAATTTATTAAAGGCTGGAATGACCACAGAGAAATGATCTGAATTTAATAATTTAATATGACTTGTAAAATTTTAAATGCTACAACCAAATTTGCTGTTGACTTAGTCAATGAGTCCTTTCACTCAAGATATTTGTACAGGGAGCCAAACAAAAATACGTGTTGTTCTCTCCTAGGGCTGATATACTGGGTACTTCTAGTCAAGATATACTGAGTACTTCTAGTCTTGTGCTAGGTTGGATGAGATCTCTGTTGAATGGAGAGGACAGGGGCTTCTAGGCAGTGTTCTCATAGAATTTAATTGCACGTGAAATGCTTACCTGAGAGCTATAGAGTCTGCAGACCCAGATGTGAAGGACATGGATATCTACTCAGTAGTTATCTTACTATAACTGAAGAGCTACATTCCATGTAGCAGTATCTCTTTTCAAAGACTTCCTGCATCAGAATCTCCTAGGTTTCATATGGTGCCAGAGAAGACCCCAAGCATCCAGAGCAATCTGAGTGAGAACAAAGGTGATAGGCATCATACATCTTTACTTCAATTGTATTATAAAGCTACTGCTAACAAACCAATGTGGCACAAACAGACACATAGATGGATGAAACAGACTATAGAGTCCAGAAACAATTACATGCATATGTGGTCAGATAATCATTATTTTTGTTATTTTTAAGACAAGTTTTTGCTATGTAGTCTAAGCTGGCGTGGAGCTATCTATGTAGGCCAGGCTGGCCCCTTACTCATGATTCTTCTGCCTCGGCTCTCATGAGCTAAGATTTTAGGCATTTGTTGCCATGCCCAATTTCAGCTCATCTTTGACAATGGAACCAAGGATGCATGATGGGAAAGGATTATTTCTTCAATAAATAGGTTTTAGAAACCTGCATATCCACAGGCAAAAGAAGACAACTGTCCCTCTATGTTTCACTATGTACAAAAATCAACTCCTAAATCAACCAAACATGCATTAACATCTTACACATAAACCTGATGTAATAGATGGAAACATAGGAGAGAGGGTTGATACTGCACTTGGCAATGTTTTTTTAAGATTCACATCAAAAGCTACAACAGCAATAGACAAACAAATGACATCAAACTAGAAATCTTCTGCACAGGATGGAAATAACCAATAAATCACCAGAGTAAAGAAACAGGCTATAGAAAGCAAGAAAATATTTGAGAAATCATGTAGTGTATTCTGCTTGCTATAACACGATTTTCTACCAGAGGATCATCAAATGATTTCATCAGCAAAGTTTATGACTGGATTCTGATTGTTGAGGGTCAGTTGAGAATTTAAAACAATGCTTTTTTAGTATGTTTTTGAATTTGGAACATGTAAACTTGTGTGCAGAGGCACTGCATAGAATCCAGGAGGTCCACTTAAACTTGCATTTTAGATAAGCAATATATCATTTTAAAGTATAAATGAGTACTATGAGTTCTTCAAACTATAGAGACATAATTATGCTTATTTTTGTTGTGGATCTGAATTCAAACTTAACTGGGGTCTTCTATTTTTATTTTCTAAATTGGGTAGTCTGAGATTTGAGGGAATATTTGTTGATATTCAAGATTTCTTAGATTTGAGAGTGTTTTTTTCTCTCTCTCTCTCTCTCAATTATTGGACAAAGACAAAGGGAGGGGTGCACTCTCAGAGAATGGCTGCCTTGGGCTAGAACCTCTTCCTCTCATACTGTACTTTGCCACTGTCAGCTTCTCATCGACCTCTGGGATGTTTACTGATATTAGACAAATTTTCAGGAGACTTCTCAGTAATTCAGAAATGTATTATTGATTTCCAGTGGGAAATATTTTTGGTGTCTTATATGTGAGTTTTTCTATGTGGCTATATTCATGTAGGAAACCTGATGGCATACACAGATGCAACATGAAAAGTTTGGATTTAGAGCAAAAAGAATGAATGCTTTTTACGAAAAACTTTGATGAACAAAGTGTGTCAAAGTTCCTTTTTCTTTAGGATTTTTAAATTCTATTATTTGATAAAATAGGCTTAGATTATTCCATCCATTGGTCTCTGCCAAAGCACACAGCTAAAATATTCTCTTCTAATTCTCCTTTCTGTTGTCCCCGCATTGGCCCGAAACTCAACTCCCATTTCAGTTTTCTACCTCATTGAAGTACCTTACAAACATCTTTATAATGTCAACATCCAATTTTACAGTGTGCACCTCTTCAATGGACTGTCTCTTAATTGCTTCTGGAATGCTTTCTAGATGCCAATAGATCTTACTCCTCCTGTTGGATTATTTTTAGTCTCTGAGATTCTGTCCTTCTGTGTCCTTGATCTTCCTACTTACTCGCTAATATTTGATGTACAGAATAAGAAGATAATGGGAGACAGATTTTACTCTGATATTAAGTGGCCATTTTTCTACTTTAAAATAAACTTATTTATCATTTTTATTTTATGTGTATGACTGCATTGCATGCATGTGTGTAGGTGCACCCGTGTCGTGCAATGCCCGTGGAGGTCAGAAGAGGGTGTTGGATCCCCTAGAACTGGAGTTTACGGATGGCTGTTAGGTGCCATGTGGATACTGGGAATCGAACCTGGGTCCTCTGCAAGAGCAGTCAATGCTCTTAACCACTGAGCCACCTCTCCAGCCCTCTCCTACTTTTTAGGCTAAGTGAAAGGTTTCCTTTCCTTCGTCCCTTCCTTTCTTCTTTTGTCCTTTCACTCCTTCGTTCTTCTCTCTCTCTTACATAGGAAGCTTTTAGTTCTTTCTTTTTTTAAAAGATACCATATAAGGGGCTGTGGAGATGTCAACAGATAAAGAGCTTGCCACATAAATATGAGGACCAGAGTTTGAATCCTCAGTACCCACATAAAAGCTGTAATCTCAGTACTGTGAAGATGGACTTAACTGGACTAGATAGTTCATCAAGCTCTGGGTTGAATGAGACACAAAGTGGAGAGAGATTGATGAGGATACTTCATGTCAACCTCTAGCCCCCATCTGCACATGTGCATATACATTTAAACATGTATGTACACGCACACACACACAAACACACATACAGGCAAAAAAGATAGTATATAATGTACATAAAGCTGGAATTATATGCTCAGTTTTCATAATATCTGCCATTTCCTTATAACCCACAATCGAGGGTTATAAATGAAAGTTCATTCTGTGGTCGTAGAAGAAAATTTTGTTTCTTAGTACATGCATTAAAATCTGTTTGACTTTCTAATTCTGTTCTTCCTCTCGTGAATGCTCCTATCTATAATAATGTCTAATTTAGGTGGTAATTCAGAAGAATGGGACACTATTAAAGTAAAACCAACCAAAAATTAAAGATATTTTACAGAGGAGGGGAGAGACTGTTCTCCTTAATGGTTTCTGATTATAAGTGCTCTTAGAGGCATTCACCGTGCAGCATGTAACGTTAAAGAATGAT
This sequence comes from Nannospalax galili, assembly GCF_000622305.1. Lineage (NCBI taxonomy): Eukaryota > Metazoa > Chordata > Mammalia > Rodentia > Spalacidae > Nannospalax > Nannospalax galili. The sequence goes on from NW_008357164.1 coordinate 36,636, forward strand.
GGCAGTCATCCCAAATATTTTAATGGATATATGGAAATTGTCTTTTACCCTAGCAGGCTTAATTTTCTTCTAGAGAGTTCAGATTTAAAAATGAAGATATTTCCTGTAATACCTAAGCTGAGTCTATTCAATCAATTGAAAGCTTAGAAAAAAAAAAGAAAAAAACAGAAAAAGTGCTACCAAAGAGAATGTAACCTGAAGCGTTGTTTTCCCACATCTCTCTAATACTATCATAAATACACATTAACCCTCTGCAGATCCCTCAGGTGCTTGGATATTACATATGCATAATATTCCTTCAGATGACCAGGTCTACTGTGTATCCCAACCTCATCTAACTTGTAATCCTCCTGGGTCAGTCTCCCAAGTGTTAGGATTGTGGGCATAAGCTACTGCACCCAGTGGATTCCTATATTTTTATTTTTTTTACAATTTAAAAACAACGCTCAGGATAAACAATCCCTCCTTACAGTGACACTGTTTCTCATTTTTAATCATCCTGCCTTATATCTGTGAGCGCATGGCGTTTACAAATGCCTGGCAGGCATGTTGGGCAGATATAACTATATTTTATTTCCACTTATAAGCGAGTAAAAAGAGAATCTCAGAAGTTTAGTGAAGTTTAGTTTTGTGCAGCTAAAAAATGGGAACATAGTAGGAACAAGAAGTTCAATTCTCCCTTTAAATTCTATTCTCTTTACATATAGTGAATGGTATCATGGGCTCCACAGAAAGTACTATGTGGAAAATGCATGGGAAGGTGGCTATAACGTGCTCTCCAGCTTAGTGCTTCCACACCTGGCTGGCTGTCAGCCTCTCTTTAAATCAAACTCTTCTCTGAGAACATTCTCTAGGACATCTGATGATCAGTTGTAATGGGGGACACTTCCTAAGATTCATCTCCAGAAAAGTTATCACCAGGAGATGTCAGCATACTGCAGGCTGTATATTTCATCTGAATATATCCTTGCTGCCTTCCTGGGAAAAGTCTGAATGCCCCCCTAAGAAGACAGCACAGTAACACCTGATTTCTTTTCTGATTACCTTTCCATGTGTGATGATATGTCAGATGTGAGAAAATTATTGATAGCATCATCTCACAGCCCTGCATATTGAGACTCGGGGAGAACAAACAACTTTTCCAAAGGGATGGACATTGAATACTTTGGTTTCATGATCATAAAGTTGATGATGTAGTAATTAATGACACTTACCTTGGGTGATGGTACCGTCTTGAAGTTGCACCACCAAGTTACCTCACTGATGTAAAATTACAGGTTTCCACATGGCTTTTTCAGGCATCCTAAGTGTTACTTATCCATCCCACCCCTCCACCATCCTCCACCCTACCCTCCCATACCCCTTCCCATTTAAACCTCCCCCTGTCATTACTTTCCCTTCCACTCTCATACTACTAGTGTTCTACCAGCCTTCTCCCTTAAGATCCACTCCTTGGCCCTTTCCTAGTTTCCTGGCTCCTTCAGGTCCTTCAAGTTAAACATACAAATCCAAAGGTTTGAAGCTAGGTTAGGTTCCACATATGAGAGAAAATGTGATATTTATCTTTCTGGGTCTCAGGGCCTTCACTCAGTCACCTTTTCCAGTTCCATTTATTTATCTGAAATTTTCATTTTTCTTTAAAGCTAAGTAAAATCCCATTGTGTATAGGCATCACATTTTCGTTATCCATTCATCAATTGGTGGACAGATAGTCTATTTCCCAGTTGTTGTGACTAGAGCTACAATAAATATGGATGCTCAATATCTCCACAGTAGGAGACAGTCATTTGGGTGTATTCTCGGAAGTGGTATAGCTGGATCATACGGCAGTTCTATTTCTAGCTTTTTAAGGAACCCATGCACTGATTTCCATAGTGGTTGCACCAGTTTGCACTTCCACCAAGAGTGAATAATGGGTCCCCTTTCCCTTATAACCTCACCATCATTTGTTATCATTCATTTTCTTGATCTTAGCCATTCTGAGTGGGGTAAGATGAAATCTCAAGGCAATTTTAATTTGAAGTTCCATGATGGTTAAGGATGTTGAACATTTAAAAACTATTTCTTAGTCATTTGTATTTCTCCCTTGGGGAACTCTGTTCCATTCCATAGTTCATTTCTTCAATTCAGTTGTTTGTTTTCTTGATGCTTAGTTTTTATTAAAGCTTGCTAAAAAAAAAAGAGTTTGGGCACAAACATCTGAATGAATAGGACTCAGCATGTATGGTAGAGAGTGCATAGAGTTCTGAGGGGGCATAGTGTGAGGCATGGATGAGGAGGGGGTCTGGATTTGAGTGGGAAATAGTATATGAAATTTAAAAAGCTCAATAAAAGAAAGAGTTTGAATGATGATACCCTAAATGGGGGTAGGGGGTAATGCTCCTCTGGAAGTTATGAGACAAAAGGGCCAGTGCCAAGTGTAGGATATCTTCTTTGAAGTTACTGGCCAGAGACTCCTCCTAAAACACAGGCTGTTTCCATTGCTCTTGATGGTAAGACCTTGTGGCTGAAGAGACCACATTCTTTGGTCAAAGAGCATAGACAAACAAAACTGGCACTGATTTGAAAGTTTCCTCTCTGTTGGCTAGCTTTCATAGTTTGGAAGGTGCTATGCAGGCTGTATGGGCGGGGGGTGGGGGATACGTCACCAACAGTCTTACCCAGCTGTGAACCCTTCAAACTACAATAATGACTGGCTTGGAAAATATGCCCATTGGTGCAATAGTGACAGGAATGTGATGGAGGTAACCCCCCATTTTCTGATTGGATTTAAGGTCAGCTCCACAGGAACTCATATTTGGTTACTAAAAACTTGGCCAAACTCATGTCTGGGGAGGTCATAGGGTGACAAAGTAGATGCTAGATGAATGTAGTGTCACACTGCCTTCTAAATACTTATCTTCATAACTGTAGAGTATTGCAGTTCTCAGCCCTTATCAGAGAAGCTTGTTTTTTTCAATGAATGGTGGTTAATACAGAGACTCACAACTCGTTAAAGTGTAGAGAATGAGTGACTGTGGAGAGCTTGGCCACAAACAGGAATCTGAATCAAGCCCCCCTGCTCCAAGGCTCAGAGAACATCATAGACGTTGGGGTGGAAAAATTTTAAGAGCCTGAGGTTGGGCAGGGCTGCTACAAAATAATGTCTTCTGGACATGACACTGCCAATGTACCCACAAACCCACCTACAGATATGGTTACCTGAACAAGATTACACAAGATCAGACCTGTCAGCCTTTCATCACGAAAGGTGGACAGCCTCATGAGACCCCACCCTTTCCTGAGGAACTATTGACAGTTTACTGGTGGCTGGGGAGGTGTCACTTTCTTAATTTTTTTGATTTATTTATTTTTATTTTATGCGTATAGCATATTGCCTGCATGCGTGTAAATGCACCCATGTCATGCAGTGCCCATGGAGTTTAGAAGAGGGAGTCAGATCCACTAAAATTGGATTATGGATCATTGTTAGCTACCAGGTGGGTGCTGAGATTTGAACCCCAGTCTTCTGTAAGAGCAGCAAGTGCTCTTAACCTCTGAGCCATCTCTCCAGCCCCTGAGGTGTCACTTTCTTAGGGGTATAACTGCTAATAAGTTGTCCATGCTCCAGTAAATAACCTCCCATCCACAGCTGTACAGATAATCCTATCTAAACTTAGAGGGTCTCATACACAGAAGACATGAAAGTAAGAAGGTAACGAGTAAAAAGAAAAAGAGTATCAGTGAGAGGAGGGGATGAGACTGGGTAACAGGTGGTGAGAAGAGCTAAAAGTCATATACACGATGAAGTGGCAAAGAATGAAAATAAATATATTTCCCTCAGGAAACAAAGAGTTCATAGATTTTTCCATTTACAATTATTTAGAAAATTTCCAAAGTCCTTCTTTTTATTGTAACACACACACACACACACACACACACACACACACACACACACACACACACACACACACAATTTACAAAAATATAAACCCCGACTTAAATATTTAACATTCTATTTAATAAAACAATTTATTTATGGAATTTTACAAGAACCTTAAAGGACTTTCTAGAAGATGTTTTCTTCAAGTATTAAATATTTCAGTTCATTTTGTGAAAAAATATTTTCTTTTTAAACAGGCTGAAGTCTGAATAACCCACTTTGCTTTGCTCCCATTTTTCTGCCTGGAGAAGAACATGTTTTATTCATTCAGTGTGTAAAATTTTTGTTACTCCAGAGTCAGAGGAGAAAAATAACCGAGAATAGCTATGAATGTGTCATCGCACCCAGAGACTGGGAAGAAGAGAGGAAATGATTTGAGAAAAGAAGAGATGAGCTGGGCATGGTGGCACATGCCTTTAATCCCAGCACTGGGGAAGCAGAGGCGGGCAAATCTCTGTGAGTTCATGGTCATCCTGGTCTACACAGTGAGTTCCAGGCCAGCTGGGCCTACAGGGTGACCGTGTCTCAAAAAGACCAAAAAACAAACAAGCAAACAACAGCAACAACAAAAACTCAAAAAACAAAAAAGAAGAGATGATTCTAGACTTTGAGTTTATATTTTGTGCGTAAGTGTCCTCTAGAGATTATGCAGCTGTTTATACAGCTTAACTTTGGAAAAGCAACCTTAAATCAAGGAAGTTGTTTTAACTTACTGTGCCTAGTTCAAAGCATTGTTTTAGAGTCAGCTATAATTTGTGCAAAACAGTCATAGCTGGAACAGATGCAGCTGTTCTTTTCTTTAGTGTGTCTGAGGTTTTATTGTGTGTAAATTTCTGAATCACCTCTTGTCAATGAGACCAGTCATCCTTGTCTCACAATAGAAATTACAAAAAAATCAATGTGTCACACCTTGCTTCTTTGGAAAGCAGTGCCAAAGATCTATTAGTCAATGGCAACTACAACAGAAACCACTCATATAACCTGCTATTTCTTTTTTATCCCCTTTAGCTGTCTTGGCCTGAAGAAGAGATATGGGAGCTGGGAGATGGCTCAGTGACAAAGTGCTTGCTGTGTAAGCATGAGGACCCGAGATCAGATACTCAGTACCCAAGTTAAAAAGCTGGGCATAGGGCCTGGTACAGCCTTTAATCCCATCACTCGGGAGACAGTTACATGTAGATCTCTGTGAGAGGACAGCCTGGTCTATATAGTGAGTTCCAGGCTATCTGGGACTACAGGGAGGGAAAAAAATCCAGCCCAAAGTAGACCCAAACCCAAACCAAAACCAAAACAGAAGGTGGCTACGGCAATGCGTGGCTGTAATCTCAGTGCTGGGAGCAAACACAAGAGGATCCTGGGGTCTCACTGGCCAGCCATTCTAGCCAATCTGTGAGCATTAGGTTCAGTGAGAGACCTTGTCTGAAAAAACAAGGTGGGAAATAATTAAGACACCCAAAGATTACCTCTAGCCTCTGCATGTACATGTACTGATGTGCATATCCACATGCACATAGTGTGCAACACACACACACACACACACACATACACACACACACACACTCTTGCATGTCCATGAGAGCAAGCCCCAGTGGACTTTACTTATACCACTACTCACTGTAACAATGATTGGAAGACACATAATCAGCTTTCATAATGAGCCTGATGTGCAGATATTGGCCCCCATTTTATGGCCTTTGTAGCAGTTGTTCCTGCTGCCTGGTATATTCTTACTGATCCTCAAAGTCCCAGCTTTGCTGCTCCAAAAAGCTCTTTCCACCTGAAGTATCCATCCAATCACAGTCTATCACAGCACCCGTTATCACCTTTATTTTAAAACACAGACCTGACATTGTCATTACAGCCCAAGTACTATAGTAGGGTTCCTTGGTACCTAGATCACTTCCTGGAATATAAATATTTGTTAAATAAGTCAGAGGCTTAGGATGCAAAGGTGGGATAAAAGCAGAGCTGGTTCCTTCTTTCATGGGGGTTACTTGTACTTTAGTAAAGACAGAAAACATTAATCAGAAAGTCAAAAATTAATTCAAATTTCAACAATGGTAAGTGTGGGCATTTGAGTGACTCTATAGACACTATATAGGAAAGAGACAATAGCTTATAAAATTAAGGTTATACTCGGATCCCTGAGAAAGAATAGCCGGGTATGACAAAAATCTAAAGAAAGAGGCAAAGTGGATAGGAAGATGGAGACTCTAGAAATCGTGTATTCTGAGGCTTGTGCCTAGTGGCAGCCTGCTCATTCAAAAAAAAAAAAGTCAGTACAGCCGGGTCGCAGAAGAGCATGAAAGAATGACTTTGAGATGAGGCTCAGTAGCTAGGTGGGTTCTAGAATAAGGCAGGATCCAGTGTGTGATGCAAAGCAATGGAATTTTTAGCTTATGATGGCAAGTCTCAGTTTTTAGCAGTAGTGTATTGATGTGACTGCATTTGCACTTTGATAAAGATCATTGCATTATAGAGAATGGATAAGTTGTGGTTTAGATGGGATGATCATGACCATAATTCAAACTAAAGAAGAGAATGTTTGGATTGGGATCCTCCAGAGGAAAAGAAGTACAGGGGACAGATTCAGGAGACAGCTTGAGCCTTCAGTCTGTAAGCTGTGGTTTTAGAGGAGCCTTCAGAAGATGGTGTCAAGGATGATGCCTTTATATCAGCTTGCTTATCAGAATGGGAGTTTGTAAAACCACTGACAATGACAATGTAACACTACATAAGAAGAAAACCAGGTGTGGAGGTAGATACAATGACCTTAGTTCTGTCGTATGTTGTGCTTGATGTTTCTTTGAAAAAGTACCCAATCTCAAGTACAGACATTTGGTAGAGAATTGATTATATGTGCCTAGAACATCAAAGAAAGGTTTGTACCAGAGACACATCAACAAATTTTTGACTCATATACTAGCAGGTCTGAACTGAGAACATCAATGTAGATATAATTTCTGACTATAGAAACAGATGGGAGATGGGCTAAGACAGAGACTTGAAGGAGTTCTTTACTTTAATATCATTTGTTACTAGATGAGAAAGGATGATTATGGATCATGTGAAGAAGTGAAAGAAAATATAATTGCCATATCAAAATAGTGCAGACACAAGAAGAAAAGATCTTCCTGATTCCCCCACTATCATGTAAACTTTGTATGCTCACTATTATATCCAGGCCAATTAAGAGAGTTCACCTTCAGTAGGCTTTTAAGACATTGTTTTGAACAATGATTTAGTGTTGAATAACATGTAAGAACTCTTTAAGAAAGATAAAGTTTTTAAGGGGAAATTGGAGAAGTTATGATTAAAAGTGAGACTGAAGAGACAAGTGGGATTCCTCAAATACATCCATCAGGTGATCTGTGGTCAATGGCTAGGATGATGTTGCCGGTGTCCTGGGGCCCTCCAGGCATGGGGCGGGGGGGAGGGGGAGGTAGAGTTGGCAGCATGGAGTCAGAACCCAGACTCGGGGAGTCAAGTGAGAAGCAGGCAGTACAAGCAGCTGCAGACTTGTTTATTACGGATATGGGGCTCCCTTATATCCTCCCTCCTGGTATCCCATTGGTCCATTGATAGGTCATGTCTGTTCCTCATTGGCTCTCTGTATCAGGCCATATTCCCGTCAACCATCTCTATGTCTTTTGGCAGAACACAGGTTTGCCTCAGCTGGATGTTTTTGGAGCGTTTGCAGCTCACGCTGGTTGTTCAGGCCACACTTCCTCCTACAGGTTTAGATTTAAATGAAGCCACAAAGAAAGCAACACCTTTACTCCTAAGTTTATGTGGGTGTGATGGGCAGTTGCAATGAGGACCATCTGGTAAGAGCTGACTAGGCACTGCCATCTGGAGAATGCTCACTGTGCTTGGTGGTACTTCATGGAGAGCTCTGGTCTTCAGAGAGTTCCATGGTTACTTCTCTACAGTCATTCTAAGGTGTGGACTTCAGAACGTCCCATAAATGTTGGTGCATTGGCTAAGCTCACATGCATTCTGGTTATTCCAGCAAATAATTAAATTCCACATTAAGAATGCTCAAATTTCATTGACTTAGCCCAGTGGAATTTAAATCTTGCTATTATAGCGTTTTTGTGCAGATGTTTGTTGGGAGGCTGTATTAGTTTTCCAGAGGAATAGAATCAATAGGAAGAATATATTATAGAAAGGGATTTATCCGATGAGCCTACACAATACGGCCTGGGTAGTCCAACAGTGGCTGTCTGCATGCTGGAGAGGCCGAGAACCTGGTAGCTGCTCACCCTATGAGGCTGGATGCTTCAGCAGTCTTAATCTGGCTCTGAAGGCCTAGTGGATTCCTGGAGAGCCTCTGGTCTTTTGTCCATATTGAAAGGCAGAGGCAACTGCCTGATATCAGTGAAGGAGGGTGGAATCAACAAAAAAGATAGATGTACTCACTAGCAAGAAGTGAAGGCAGGCAGGCAGAGCAGTGCTGCTCTCCCTAAGCCCTTTTTATATCTACACTGCAGTTGGCAGGTGCCAGTCACTCTGGGGGTGGTTCTCCCCTCAGTTAATCCCTCCTGGAAGTATCTTTTCAGACCTACTCAGACACATGCCTCTTAGTTGATTACAGGTCCAGTTAGGTTGACAATCAAGATGAAGCCTCACAGTGACCTTCCCTAGAGTGACTTATGAATCTGGAGTCTGTCTACTTTGTGGCTCCACTGACCTTGGAGATGGGGAGGCCTCTGCTGAATCTTCAGATTCCAGCTTGATCTTTTGGAGAAAATATAACATTATAAGGGGTTTTGGTGGGGGTCCTAAGTTACAAATAGCATCCTCCCCGTCCATTTGTTCCATTGGTTAGGGCACCCTTGTGGCCAAAAGAGGCTAGTCTGCCTGTGTACTGACTGAAGCAGAAAGATGAATGGACCTCTATAGGGGGCCTTTACAAATGAGCACCACAAATCGACTCAGTGCATTATATATTAATATAAATATATATGTGTGTATATTTATAAATGTTATGTTTGTATATATAACAATAATAATCAAAGAAAAGAACAAGGAATTGGGAGGGAGTAGGTGTGATGGCTAATCCTGGGTGTCAACTTGACTGGATCTGGGATTAACTGAAATGAGAGAGATCTTCTTGATTGGATCATCTGAAGCTGGAAGACACACCCTAAATGTGGGTGTTACCTTCTGATGGCAGCCCATATAAAAGGCCAAGGCAGAGGAGAATGCCCGCCTTCTTGCTGCTTGCCTTCTCTCTTGCTGGTGAGTTCGTCTTGCTGCTGTAGACTGAAGACTAGCTGATCTTTTGGAATTCATCAGACATTCAGCACAAGATTGGGACTACTGAGACATCCAGCCTCATGGACTGAGCGACTACGGATTCTCAGCCTCTCCAGTGTGGTGCAGCCATGGTTGGACTACTTGGACTCTATCCTGTGAGCTAAGCTGATAAATCTCTATACATATATATTCATTCTACCGGTTCTGTTTCTTTGGAGAACCCTGACTAATACAGTAGGGGACATGAGAGGAGTTGATGGGGGACTGGGAGGGATGGAAATAATGCAAAGACAATACTCATGTATGAAAATCTCAAAAAAATACACATATGCATTCTAATAAAAAATGTATTCTGCTAGTTTGAGGATCTAATTTGGCTTTGGTGTCCTCCTTTCCAGAACACTCATAAGTGTTTTTCTTCAAATATTTGTCCTTCACTGCTATCTCTCCTTAAGGGAGAAAAAATATGACTTGGGGTGATTTCCCATGATTATACTCCAGCCAATAAGTAAGATCCAATTTCTGGGACTGAGGAGATAATTCAGCCAATCATGTGCTTATAATCCCAGTGCTGGGGAGGGCAAGACCGGTGGATTTTTGGGGCTCATTAGCTAGTCAGCCTAGCCAAGTCAACAAATTGCAAGCCAATGGGAGACCCCATCTCAAAAAAACAAGGTGGGAGGGGCTGGAGAAGTGGTTCAGTGGTTAAGAGCAATGGCTGCTCTTGCCAAGGCCCTGGGTTCAGTTCCCACATGCCAAGGCCCTGTGTTCAGTTCCCTGGGTTCAGTTACAACTATCTGTAACTCCAATTTCAGGGGATTCAGTGCCCTCTTCTGGTGTCCATGGGCATTGCACAACAGTGGTGCACTTACACACATGAAGGTAAAACACTTATACACATAAAGTTAAAAAAATAAGAACAAAATAAAACAAAAGGAGATGGCATCTTGAGGCTGACATATGACCTCCATCTACACACACACACACACACACACACACACACACACACACACATGCATGTGCACCTCACACACACACACACACACACCCACACACATGCATGTGCACATCATACAGCCCCCTGTCCTCACACACAGAAGTTTCAAATTTTGTCAATCAAGCAAGCTTCAAAAACTACTGCTCTTCCCCGACTGTACTTTCCTGTTATTTTTAAGGAACTATTTTTATAGGATTCTATGTCAACAATGTTTGGGGGGCAGGCTTTATAATTCACTTTTGTTTAAAACGGTGGTTCTCATGTTTTGCAGGGCATGAAGATCACCGGAGGCTGACCCTGCTCTTGGATACTGTGATGCTCCCAGCCTCTGGTAGAACTGGCAATTCCTATTACTAGTAGGTTTCCAAGCCATTCTCGTGGCTGATATAGAGACTGTACTCTGAAAACTGTTGCTTTAAAATAACTTTTTATTTCCTTTCTAGAGGACAACCTGCTTTCCTATACCTGAAATCTTATTCATGTGTGAAGATAAAATAATAGAAAACACATTTTCAATTCAGAAAACCCTCTTCAGACATAGAAAAAATCTTAATCCTTAGCTATGAAGAAAGAATTTCTTTGCTAATAATGGTCTGCAACTTGTTAAGTTATCCCACCTCTCAGGTTCTCATGTTTCTTCATCTATATCTGGAACAGAACTGCCAGGAGATTGGTTTGTTTCAATAGAAAATGAGATTTTTCACAGTATCAGAGAACTTTCTGGGGACTGTACACCAACAGGAAAAAGCGTTTTGCCATGTCCACAGAGAAGGCAGCCTTCTGCTTTTGCGGAAAGCAGCGCACACTCAGCCCTAGGGCTGAATTTCAGTGGACCAGCAGCCACACTGAATGACCAGCACAACATCCTGTGGTTCCCAACACAGCTCTGAGATAGACTCCTCTGTGCAGCTTTGAAAAAGATGCCTATGTTTTGGCCTCATAAATTCCCAGGTGGGGCCCTGAGCATCCTTCAGTCTAATGTAGGAACTGAGTGGAGAATTTTCCTATGGGCAGCAGACTCTGGTCCCTTGCAGCACCCCTGCCCTGGGGGGTGAAGTGAGCAGTGTGAGGTGACTTCTGGCTTGTAGATCATAGGCACATTCTGAGTTGTGAGGTTTGATTGCATTGGGGATATTAAATTCCCATGCAGTGAGCACTCTATCACAGGACAAATGAGAGTGTCAGAGCTGGCTCTTTAAGGCCATGTGTTATTATGTTCAATGAGAAACTGCTTGCGAGTGATTAAACTACCTCCACAGGCTTCACCCTAACTTTCACTTTCCAGGTGGTGCCAGCTATCTTTTCATTTTTGGCCCACTCACAAAGAGAAGACCCACCCATACTGAATAGCTGCAGGGAACCTCAGATGCTAGGGAAGTGGTTTCAATGAAGTACTTCATGCTTCATTTTCCTGGTCATGTAACACTGGGTCAAATCTAATGTAACTATGGGTGAGAAATTGGATAGCTGTAAACCATCTGTTTGAACATCTGACTTACAGGTATAATTTTGGTTTTTATCACTAGTAAAAAGCAAGCAGAACTGTAATCGTGAGAAGGAATTGAAACAGGCTGGGTATGAGACTCAGAGGTCACTAAGGTTTCTCCAGTTTTCTTTGAATATTTACCCTGAGTTTTGTTGTTTCGACATAAGGGTGGGCCAGAGGGCGAGGCTTTTTGATAAAGATTTGCTCAGACTTGCTCCCCAAGATCACCATGTTTATAGTTTTGAGACACACTTATTAACATCCTTGGCACTAATTTGTTCTAAATAATATTTGCCTCAAAATAGCTTTCACTCAGTTCATATACCATTACAAAATGACATCTAGGATGAGGCACTTTAAAAGCACAGATTATAGCCTGTATCATGACTCAAAGAGTGATATTTTTCTGAGTGTACTGATGAAGACCAATGCCAACTTTATAACTGGTTGTTATTTATTATCTTCACTGGAGAGGAAGGTATATTGATCCTCTCCACTGGATGATGGCATATCGACCACCTCCACTGGATGATGGTATGTCGATAACCTCCACTGGATGATGGCATGTGGACCACCTCCGTTGCATGATGGCGTGTTGATCATCTCCATGGGATGATGACATGTCGACCACCTCCACTGGATGATGGCATGTCGATAACCTCCACTGGATGATGGCATGTTGATCATCTCCACTGGATGATGACATGTCGACCACCTCCACTGGATGATGGCATGCCGATAACCTCCACTGGATGATGACATGTTGACCACCTCCACTGGATGATGGCATGTTGATCATCTCCACTGGATGATGGTATGTCGATAACCTCCACTGGATGATGGCATGTTGATCCTCTCCACTGGATGATGACATGTCGACCACCTCCACTGGATGATGGTATGTTGATAACCTCCACTGGATGATGGCATATCGATAACCTCCACTGGATGATGGTATGTCGATATCCTCCACTGGATGATGGTATGTCGACCACCTCCACTGGATGATGGCATGTCGACCACCTCCACTGGATGATGGCAAGTGGTATCAGGTGCTGCAGTTGCTTTTCTTTACTAGTGTTTTTCCTCAAAACTTATTTTCTCATTACCCCTTGGCTTTATTTTTTCTGATAATCCAGGTTTGGGCCAGATGATTACTCCTGGAAAAATGGTGTCAAAAGAGCATGGAAACTTCTGACGTAGAGAGGCAGGACAAGATTCCAGTTTCTATTTCTGGATCTCCAGCAGGCTAGGGAATTCCCAGTGAGTGAGGTAAAGAGGTGGGGACAAAACTTTCCTCAGATTCTGGACGAAGCTGAAACTGGCCTGTCAGCAGCAGCATTCTCCCGGACATTCATGGGAGTGGACAACATACTTGTGGGTTTCCTAGCCTGGTATAGTATCTTAGGTATCAGCAAGAAAAGCACTGTGCTGTGTTACAATGGAAACTCAATAAAGAAGTCTTGCTTTTACTGCTTAACTTTCCCCTTACTCATGGATGGATAAGGAAAAACCAAAACAAAACAAACAAACAAAAAAAAAAAACAAAGCAAAATTGTGAATAAGTGACATGTGAGAAATGAGGAAGATTTGCTTTTTTCTTTAAAGGTGTATGTGGATTGATAAGCAAGGCCAGATTACATTTGGTTGTTTTGGAATTGTGTATAAAGTGTTTTATTCTTTGTCTTAGATAAGCAGATGGGACTCATCTTTGGTATCACATTCTGTAACTGAAATACAGTTTCTAGAACCACATGTGGCTTCGTGTACTTTTTCTGTCTAATTAGCTCTGGAATTCTAAGGTAAAAGGCTCATAACCATGTCCTTTTTCATGGACTCTGTCAGCAGGAGGCTAAATATTTGGGTCAAAGCATTTCACCTATTGTTTATATTAGTAGTTCAAAGAGAACTTCTGTGTCAGGGAAATAGAGCCTCTTTTATTATTTTGTCCTCTCATTTTGGGAGTGAGCACTTTTTAAAATGAGCCCTCTGTAAATTCTCACATTCCCCCCAATAGGTAAATCTGTAGAGATACTTTAGTTACCAAAAAAAATAGGATTGATAGTTCTCTGTAATTATCTTTCTAGAGAGAAAGAGCACAGCTATTAAATTCAAGCAATGCTAATGTGGATTCTTAATCTAATGAGACTTTCTAGCGCTTCATGGAAGCCCTAGTCTTATGGCTGCTGGTTGTTGATTAACAAGATTGTTGGATACTATTTTGTTTTCCATGGCTGTGCATGTGTCATGATAATTTTGGAAAAATTATTAAAAATAATAAAATTGTTAAAGAATTTCTAAAAAGCATGTTTGCTTCCACACCAATGCTGATATTTTCTTTACAACAGCTCCCCCAAGTGGTGGAACCCACCTAATAGGATTAAGAAAACAGCTGGGCACGGTTGTGTGTGAGGACTGCAATCCCAGCACTACTGAGGCAGAGACAGGTGAGACCTGTGAGATGGAGGCCAACCTGGTCTACATAACCAGTTCCAGGCCAGCTGGGGCTACAGAGAGACCCTGTTTCAAAACAAACAAACATACAAAAAAAAAAAAAGGATTAAAACAGACTCTAGCATGTTAGACAATTACAACTTGGTGTTAACCTCCAAAAAATTTATTTATGGGGCTAGGGATGTACCGGTTAGTACAGGGCTTGTATAGCACACACAAAGCCCTGGGCTCCATCCTCAACACTACATAAACCAGACATGGTGACACACACTTGTTATCCCAACACTTAAACAGGAGAATCAGAAATTCATCATCCTCAGCTACACACCAAGTGTGAGGCCGACCTGGGGCTACATGAAAAGTTTAGTTTAAAGCAGGACCTGAATATATAAACCAATAAATTAACATAAAATACTGTGAGTGCTTTGATGAACGCTCAGCTCAGCCTTTTAATTTTTTGAAGTTTCATATATGCAAATAATATGCTATATCAAATCCACCCTATTCCTTCCCCTCTAATTCCTCCCCATGCCTCCCCTGCTCTGCCATTTTCTCTCCCAAATTAATGTACTTTCTTTAACAAAATTTAGTCCACTTAGTGCAGCCAGCATGAACATGCATGCATGCAGTATGTGCATGGTCAAGGCCATCCATTGGCACATGGGCAGCTCTCAGGGGCTGCATCCCTGAAGAAGACCGACTCCCTCTCTCTCAGCAACCACTTGCCAATAGTCCCTTTGCTAGTGGTGGGACTTCATGATCCTCCCCTCTCCATCCATGTTGGGATTTTGCCTGGCTTGATCTTGTGCAGGCCTTGTGTATGAAGCCACAGCTGTTGTGACTTCATGTGTGCAATAGCCATGTCACATCCAGAAAACAATGTTTCGCTGCAGTTACCTACTATCTCTGCATCTCACAATCTTTCCATTCCTACTTCTGTGATGATCTATGAGCCTCGGGAGGAGGAGAATGATGAACCATTTAGGGCTGAGTACACTACAATCACTTGTTCTTTGCACATTGATTACTTGTGGGTTACTGTGCTAATCACCATCTACTGTAAAAAGAAGTTTCTCTGATGAGGGTTGAGAAATGCATTAATCTATGGGTATAAAGATAAGTATTTAGGACAGCTTAATACTGTGTCCATTTATCAGAAAAATAGTAGTAAATTCTCTCATGGGGCCTATGACCTACCTTGTCCTGGTTCTTGACACAATTAATGGTACCAGGAGTGAGTTCCATGTTGTGGAGTGCATCTACAATCCACTCTACAACTTTTCTATTCAAAAAGTTTATGGTTACTCCCATAATATTTGCTTCACTATTACACCAGTGGACATATCTTGCCATGTCAGTCATTATTGTAGTTCACAAGGTTCACATCTGGTAAGACTGTTAATTACTTTTCTCTCCTGGGAGCATGCAGAACACCTCTCAGCACTATGAAAACTAGCCAGTAGCGATGAAGCTTCCAGGTTGTTATCAGCTTGATTTCTCCATGTCCTATGACTCAAGAATGTGGTGTCTTCCGCAGTAGGATCTTACCTTCAAGTTCTGGAAGGTAAACAAAAGCAATAGCAATAACCTGCAATGTTTTGGGGGTCTGTGGGACCCCACGGATTAGTAAACTAAGAAAATGTAACCCATACCTGGAACTAGGCTTTCTATTTCATAGCCTATGGTGTCTGAGAAAGGTGTTGTTCCCCCATTTTATGGTAACTCCATTTAAATTTTTTTGTATATGTATATTTGTATACCTCAGGAAGCTTTTACAATAGCAGCAATTTTCAAAGGTTTTTGGTGTTGTTCCCCACACTTCCTGTCATATCCTGCCCTTCCATCCCCCACCCCATCTAACCCTTTCTGCTCCATTATTCCTTCTACCCACCTGCATTTTACTCCTCATCCCTTGAAATCTGTATGGCTCCTTACTAGTTTCCTGATTTCTGTGTGTACTCCAACTTAAACATACACATCTAAAGAGTGAAAGCTAGCATCCACATATAAGGAAGAGCTTGTGGGGTTTATATTTCTGGACTATCTCATTCAGGATGTTTCCAGTTCCATTCATCAAATACGTTCTTTTAAAAATGATTTATTTATTTTTATTTTGTATGTACAAATGATTTGCCTGTGTGTATTTATGGACACAACATGCATGCAGTGCCCACAGAGACCAGAAGAGGGAATCGTATCCCCTGGAACTGGAGATATAGATGGTTTTTAGCCCCATGTAGGTGCTGGGAACTGAACCGGGTCTTCTGCAAGAGCAGTCAGTGATCTTATCTACTGAGCCATCTCTTCAGATCCCCTGTTCGTTTTGATTTATTTTTATTTTTATTTTATGTGTATGAGTGTTTTGTGCTCATGTATGTAAGTTCAGTTGTGTCATGTAATGCCTGCAAAAGTCAGAAGACGGCGTCAGATCCCCTGAAACTAGAGTCACTGATAGCTGTTAGCCACTCTGTGGGTATTGGAAACTGAACCCAGGTCCTCTGCAAGAGCAGCTTACTCTTAATTGCTGATCCATCTCTCTATCACCCCCCCGCCTCCTTTTTTTTTTTTTTTTTTTGTGAGACAGGGTCTCACTATGTAGCCTAACTGGCTTGGAACTTGATACTTGCTATGTAGATCAGGCTGACCTTCAACTCACAGAGATCAGTCTGCTTCTGCCTCCTGAATGCTAGAATTAAAGGTGTGCACTACCATGTGTGGCCATCAAATGAGTTCTTAAGAGACAATTAACTGCCTGGGAGAATCTTGGAAAGTTACTGTAAAAAGCATATGAGTCTGTATCGAAGGATAAGTAGAGGTATGTCTGAGTGAATGGGGTGAGTTAGGGTGTAAGGAAGAAAATTTCCATGGAAAGGACAGACAGCAGGTAAAAGATAGGATGGGTTAAGACATGCTAAGAAGTTTAGCATGGCCAGACAAAAGAGTTCATGTGGTAGATTGGGCTAAGGCGTGTTTAGCTAAATAAAAGTTGAGATTTTTGTTCTACAAGATCACCATTGAGTTCCAAAAGGTTTGAGGCATGGTAATGGCATGATTGGTTTTCAATTTGAAGACTATAATCCCAGTGACAGCTGTGAGAGCTCACCCGATGGAATCAGAGGCGGAGGTTGAATGTCAAACATATTTCCTTTCTTGGCAGCTCCTATGTCAGAACAGTTGTGGTGGATTACCTGAAAATATGTTAAAGCTGATGTTGTGTGAATCTCTGTAAAGCAAAATGAAAATGTTGTAACTACTTGGACTGTACAGAGACAAAAATTGGCTTGAAATACTAACATAAAGAATTAAAATTTTTTTAATTTTATATTTTGCTTATTATTTTTATTTTATGTGTATGAGTGTATTGCCTGCATGCATGTAAGTGCACCTGTGCCATGCAATTCCTATTGAGGTCACGAGAAGGCATTGTATTTTCCTGGAACTGGAGTTACGGATAGTTGTTAGCCACCATGTGGCTGCTGGGAATTGAACCCTGGCCTTCCGCAACAACAACCCATGCTCTTAACCTCTGAGCCATCTTTCCAATCCCTGACATAAATAATTTTAATATGGGAAATAGCTAAGGCGTTGTGCCAGGGCTTTCATCACACCCATAAAATGCTTAGTTTAACTGCATGTGATCATAGGTACATACTCTTATAATTTGATGATTTCAATAATGTTATTCTGTGACATCTTTATGGATCAGAAAGTCATTATTGAATAGGATAAAGTGAAATTGCATAAAACATATTCTAAAAGAGAAAGATGAGGATAGATATTAGTAGAAACGTCCACGTGTTTAAAATTGTTCCTCTAATCTGGCATGTGAGAATTACTGCTCTCAAATGAATGATGTAATGCATTTTTGATATCTTTCAGGAAATGCAGTCATGCTTAGGAGTTTGATTCCTCTGATTGTCCTCATCTCACGTCTCTTTTAAACCATCTGCCCTTTTGGCTTGCTGACTGAACAATTCTCATTTCCTGCATATCATTAACAGGTTATGTTAGGCTAGATAAAGTCACAAGTGAACAGTAGACTGTTTAAAAAAAGGTGAAGGGAGAACTAGTCCTGAATTAAAGCCGTAATCTCATTAAATATTCTTGTGATTTTAACATGAAAAATAACATTATTTTGTGGTGTGTATCTACATGTGTGTGTGTGTGTTTCTGTGTGCGTACAGGTGCGATCAGCATGCATGCTCATGTGGAAGCCAGAGGCTGATGTCAGGTGTCTTCTATGGTGCCCCACCTTACTTTTGTTTTGAGACAGAGTCTCCCAGAAGCCCCAGCTGGCCTGGAACTCACTATGTAGACCAGGTTGGTCTTGAACTCACAGAAGTCCACCTGCCTCTTTCCTCTCTTTGCGACAGGGTGGCTCAGTGAACTGGAAACCCTCCATTTTTGGCTAGACTGGCTGGCCAGTAGGCCCCTGGGATCTACCTGTCTCTGTCCCTCAACATTGGGGTTACCAGTGCACACAACTACCCCTAGATTTTGCACAGATGTGGGGGAGCTGAACTCAGGTCCTCATGCACAGCAAGCACTTCACCCACCAGAATCCAAAATGGGATTTTGATGATTGATCTTTATCCATATTTCTTATGTACTTAGCAGCCTCCCAGTGCTGATGAAAGGAAATTTGATATTCACATGAAAAAGGAATTCATTCTGGACACGGGTTGTCTACCCTCCAGGGCCAGGTGACCCCAGTGCTTTGTCATATCCCAGAGGTTTCCCACCCAGGGAAGGTGTGTGGCAAGAATTGATCTCTGTCATTACCGTTGATGAATCCCATGGCTTGGCCTTCATTAGCATGTTCTCCTGCGACTCCCTGAGTTCTGATCTGTGGCTGCTTTCTATCATTTCATATATGCTGCGTGCTCCATCAAGCTAATAAAGCAGCTGTTTATTATGCATGATCTGCTCTGTAGCCTGACTGACAGATAACTGTGGCATTTTAAGTCTTGTATGAGATTCCCAGCCTGCTGCCAGGCTCTCCATTATATTCTATAAAAATATTTCCTGTTATGCACTATCAGAAGTGAAAGTAAGTTGTTTTGGGGTCAGTGCCAACTTGAACCCTGTAATGTAAAAATGTGGGAAGGTGATGAGATGCTGTCTGGAAGATGTGATTAAGGAGACAGAGGACCTTCTTCATAGTTCTGCATATGTGGCCACAGTGCACCTTCTGTGGAATATCTGAGGAGCTTGAATATCTTGAGCTGAAATAGTCCTTTACTGTGAGGGTATAAGTCTAATAAAACAAAGGCAAGAAAACTTACATTAAATATATGTTATTAATTTATTGTTATTTTATGTGTCTGAGTGTTTGCTTGCATGCGAGTATACCACATGAATGCAATGCTTGTGGAGGCCAGAAGAGGGCATCAGATTCCCTGGATGGTTGTTGGCCAGCGTGTGGGTACTGGGAGCTGAACCTGGGTCCTCTGCAAGACCAGCAAGTGCTTTTATCTGCTGAGCCATCTCTCCAGTCCCTATTTTTATTTTTAATGAAAATTTAAATTACTTTGTTTAGTTGTAGAACTTAGCACTTCTTAAATGTGATAATGACTTTTGCATTACTATGACCAAAATACAAAAAGAAAAAATTAAAGGAGGAAAGATTTTGGCTCACAGCTTCAGTGGGATTCAGTTCATCATGATGGGGAAGGCATGGTGCTCAAGGTGGTAGGAGCGTGTGGTAGAGGCTGTTCATATCCCTGCAGATCAGGAAGAAGAGTGTGACAGGAACTGGGGGCTGCGTAAACATCAAAGGTCTTCCCCTGGGCCCTAGACTTCTGCCAGCCAGACCCTACCTCCTAGAGCTTCCACTGCCTCTCAGAACAGCACTGCTGGTTGGAGGGTAAGTGCTGGAAACATGAGCCTGTGGGGGACATTTCAGTTTCAAATCATAATATCAAGTATTAATGTCCAGAGAACTGTTGTTATAAAAGTTGTTTGATTCAAAATGGAGTCACTTGTGTGAGGCCTTGGCAAATTGGAGGGAGGCCCCTCATGCATGATTTGCCTAGTAATGGGAATGAACAGCAGAATTTGTTTTCCAAACCACAGTTTACTATGTGAGTCACATCAAGACAGCTAACAGCTAAGTGCTTGCATAAGAACATTTGCTGCCCAACAAGACAGCCTGCTATGAATTTAGGACAGCAGGTTTTACCTACCAACTGCTTCCACTCACCTCAGCAGAGCTGGTTGGCTCCAGAAAGATATCATGGATGCCAATGAGGCTGCTTAGCAACTGACACGGTGTTGCTCCTCTTTCCCAATAAAACCCCAGCATCTTTGCTCTTTGGTCATCCTGGAGGCCTCAGCCTCTATCTGTCATGAGTTATAATTCTAATCTTTATATTATTCGCACACACAACTTTTTGCTTGGGGATTTGTCTCTGTGCATTTTTTAAATATCGACCCCATGTTCTACTGCACATATTGCTCCACTAATTTTCTAATAATCTCTAGAGGTGGCCTCCCTCTCACTTTATTGGTTCTCCCTCACAGGAACAAGTATTGAGAAATTGTGGGACTTTCTTGTTGATCCCCGGCAAGTAGTTAGTTCATGGTATGTTTGGATGGAAGTCCGGGTTTCTTTGGCAACAGTGCCTTGACTTCTCCACAACCCATAGATTGCAAATAGATTACACTGTAGTTTATTTTTACTAATAAATTAGGTATAGTAAGTGTATATTAGCAATAATGTGGCGATTTAAAAAAACAAATTTATTTACTGGGTAGTGGTTTACAGAAATAGTCTGATAACTATAAGCTTTATGTAGTCCAATAAATATCCTAACTGAATGGTCAAGTGTCTCTCCATCTCCCTGACCGTCCCTTGAACTCTGGCTCATCTTTCATTTATTCAATATCCCTCATCAGCGGGAGAGCATTTCTGGAGACCAGCTCTGAGATTAAGAGTGAAGTTCTTGGTCTATTAGTTGCAAGAACTTGAACTTTGGTTCTCTGAGGCTTTAGCCCTCATTTCAGGGCACAGAGTTTATGCTGTATGTAAGCAATCTGGAAGAATGTGTTTATAGTATGTAAGAGATCTGGAAGAATGTGTTTATGCTGTATGTAAGCGATCTGGAAGAATGTGTTCATGCTGTATGTAAGAGATCTGGAAGAATGTGTACATGCTGTATGTAAGAGATCTGGAAGAATGTGTTTATGCTGTATGTAAGAGATCTGGAAGAATGTGTTTATGCTGTATGTAAGAGATCTGGAAGAATGTGTTCATGCTGTATGTAAGCGATCTGGAAGAATGTGTACATGCTGTATGTAAGAGATCTGGAAGAATCTGTTCATGTTGTATGTAAGCGATCTGGAAGAATGTGTTTATGCTGTATGTGAGAGATCTGGAAGAATGTGTTGCACACCAGTGATGTTTTTTTTCTGATATGCAGATAGGTAAGAGAGTCTCTTTTTTAAAAAATATATATTTTTTTATTTTTCAGAAGAAGCATTTCATTACAGCTTTAACATACTCAATAACAGTTTCCAGAGCAAAGATACATCTCTTTCAAAAGTGGCTGTAAAATTTTTAGGTTCAGTGGTGAATTAATACAGTTATACAATATTGAACTCAGTATAAAACCTGTAAGACACAAAATTGAATGAGTTTTTAACCTTTAAAAAAGATCTCCATTTCATTTTAAAATATACTGTTTCTTATAGAAAGATACATTGTTTTTGTTAAGAACACTGTGATGTTGGCACATGCATCTCTCATCTGTATGTATTTATTACTAGTCATAATCAGTTGCACTCAGATCCTTGGCACCTGTGAATGGATATAAAGTCATCAGGTAGATTTCAATGGTAATGTTTATCACCTCTACTAATTAACATGATGTAAGTTTTTATGCTTCCACCTCAAATATAATTCATTTAAAAAATTTTGTGGTTTTCTTGTGCATGTGTATATCACACAGAACATCCCAAACCATCTTATTAATCTATACACCCACTTCCCAGATGGCACCCTCCCATAGCCTCCCTCCCCCCACTAGAGCCCTTATACTCTGTCATTCCTACTGTCCACTGTGTTGTCGGCACCCCCAGCCATTCCCCACTACTTGTCCATCCGGTGAATCTAGTCAGCCTATCTAGAGGTCTTTGTCTGGGATAAGAAAGAAAACAAATCAGAAGAGAAGTCCAGCACAATGCTGATGGGTCTTTGAGAGTAAATCAGTACTCCTTACACCCTGGGGAGAAGTCTTTTTTTTTTAATTTAGATTTTATTTCTTTATTTATTGTGTGTATGTGTGTACACATATGCCACACCATATGGGAGTTGGTTCTCTCCTTCCACCATGAGGGTCTTGAGAATTGAACTCAGGTAGTCAGACTTGGTGCCAAATCCCTTCACCCACTGAGTCATCTTGTGCTCCCCCCACTCTATTTTTTTGAGACAAGGTTTCATGTAGTCCAGTTGGTCTACAAGAAGTCCTCCCAACAAGGTGGAAAGTGAGGAATGACACTTGAGGGTGTCCTCTGACTCCCAAGTATTCAGTCTAAATCATTCTGCATTTGCACACAGTCAGTTCATTATTCTAAGAGCCCCAATTGCATGGTGTGCCTCCTGGGAGTAGTATGGGGGATTTGGTGGGGGGGTATTACTGGATTGCATTTATTATCCTTCTCCCAGGTTTGTGGACCTGGTATAGAGAGTACAGCTTCTGAGCAGTTCCCTTCTTCCCAACTTGTTCTCCTTTGTACTTGGCAGGAAGAGAAGGGCTGGAAGAGTAAAAGTGAGGAATGAGAGGGGCTGCTACTGGAGAAAGGGCACTTCTCTGTCTTTGAGGTGGATGCTCCAGACTCTGACTGGGACATTCTGTAGCCCTTCAAGATGGGAATAAAACTAAGTTGGAGTCTTTTTTCTTCCAGATCATGTTTATTTAATAATAAAAGGTCTAGTTGCTTAATAAAATGCTTTAAAGAACTAGTTACAATTCAACTTTCAAATACAAAGAACAAAAAACAAGTATTAGGCAAATCACTTTGTGACACAGACGCTATAAATTTAGTACACAAATATTAGGCAAATATTTGTACTAAAAGTAGAACTGGAGAAAATTGAAATTATGCTGAGAATTCAGAGAGTGCATATTCATAAATCTTTGGGTAATGAAGGCTTAGTTTTTTGAGGAAAAGGATTTTTCAGCATCATATGCTAATAAAAATAAAAAATTTTCCCAAATTAGCAGTATACTTTCTATATCAGCAATTTCATTTCCTTTGACAACTCAAAATCCTGTAGTTTATCAGATTTATGAACCATGTCTGATAGTCCCCTCCCTCCCTCACTCACTCCCTCCCTCCCTTCCTTCTTTCTTGGACAAGTTCTCACTATGTAGCTTATCTCTCTATATAGCCCAGACTGGCTTCCAGCTCTCAGCTCTACCTCAGTCTGTAGGACTGGGACTACAGGCACGTGCCACCATGCTGCTAGAAAGAACCTCGTAAACTCCCAGTGTTCCACTTCAGATGTTGATATGGCTGCATTTTCTTATAATCTCCCTTCTCCCACACAAACCTGTAGCTTACAGGAGGAAAGGCATTGCAGAAACATGCTAAGACAAAAACTGGTCTTCTAGGGCTGGAGAGATGGCTCAGTGGTTTAGAGCACTGGCTGCTCTTTTAGAGATCCCGGATTCACTTTCCAGTACCCACATGGCAGCTAATAATTGTCCATAACTCCAGTTCTAGGGGAATCAATGTCCTCTTCTGACCTCCATGGGCATTGAATGACATGGGCGCACTTACATACATGTAGGCAATACACTCATGCACATAAAATAAAATAAAAATAATAAAATAATTTAAAAAACTGGTCTTAGAGAGACTTTGTCATGAACAATCAATCCATCAAGTGTGCATTGAAAACCAGTTCTATCTCCAGCTCAGGAAAGAGTGAGGCAGACATAACTCCTGCTTATGGAAAACAAACCACTGCTTGACACAGGTGCACTCACACATGCAGGTGTAACACCTACAATGCAACCCACACCACATGCAACTAGGGCAGACTGGTTGGGAAATGTAGTTGGACTCTTAGGCAAGGGTCCTTTGACTCTCTCTGTCCTCCTTTCTTGTGGGGCGTTCCAGTTAACAAGCTCAGCTGTGATGCTCCTAGGCAAGCAGGTGCAACTGAGGTTGGGTTGGGATGATGGCATCTAGTCTGTCTGTCCGAAGACATCTCCTATATGACACCAGCCATGGTTGTGCCCACCTGTAATCCCAGAACTTGGGAGATGGAAGCAAGGGGGTCAGATGTTCAATGTCATTCGGGTTACAAAATGAATTCAAGATCATCCTGGGTTACAGAGAACCTTCCTTAAAAAAAAAAAGAAAGAAAGAAAGAAGAAAGAAAGAAAGAAAGAAAGAAAGAAAGAAAAAAAGAAAAGAAACCTTATATTCTACACGGTACAACTGGAGAAATAAACAGTCCCATGCCAATGTAGTGGAACAGCCCCATTTCCCTGCACTGAGAGTGTTTCTTCTGGAGGAGCCCCTGCAGGAAGATAAGCTCAAGCCACTGTGCTCAGAGTCTACATCTTCATCGCCTCTGCTAGAGTTTGAGGGACTTTGCCTTCTTTTGGTCCCCAGTTTCCTTTTTAATTTCTTTTGATCTCTCTGAGGGATGATGGTTAACATGTGTACTTTCTGACTATGATATATAATTATTTGTGATATTTATAAACCATAAAATAGACTCATATGTATATATGAACATGTTAACATATATTTAATAATTGCATACATTCATTAGAATACTCATCAGTAATATTAGGAATGGAGCTTGGAAACATTGAAACATTTGAAGACCATTGCATTATTATGTGTGAGATAAGGGAAAAGTATCATTTACTATTCAGTTTGGATAATTTAATAGTATATGATGAAACGTCTTCAAAGTAATGGAAGGGAAAATGGAATAATCAAATTTCAATAAGTTGAAAAGAAAGTGAGAGAAGCTAAATAGGAACACAGAGTAGGCAGGGCACACAATACAGAATGAGATGGGAGATTCAAACTCAAATGTATTTTTTAATTAATTTAATTTAAATGGACCCAGTCATTCAGTTTCAAAGACTATAGTTGATGGACTGAGTAAAAGCCCAAGTAATGCAGTGTTACTTGAGGCATTTGTAAATATTAAACGACATATTATTGAAGAACATTACTAGCAGCAAAGCAGGTCTCAGAAAACGAGCTGAATTTAAGATTGCATGCACCTGCTCTAATGTGCTAAAATATACAAGACTGAAGTAATTGCAAGAACCATATAGATTTACATTCAGAAGAGACTATTATTTTGTTTGTTTGAGACTAGGTCTCCCTGTAGCCCCAGCTGCCTGGCACTCTCTATGTAGACCAATGTCCTTGAAGTCACAGAGATCTGCCTCCGTCTGAGTGCCACCGTGTTGGGCTTCAGAACAGCGTATTTTAATATAACTTTCTTGGTAACTGATAGAATATGAACATGAAAAATCTTCTAAGACTTTGAAAGATTTGAGCAATAACATTGGTAAACTTGTATGGATTTTATATATGTATAACATGACATAGTATATGTTATTTAAAATTATACATTATTAATCATTAATTTAATTATGGTATTCTAAATATGCTTGATACATAATATTTGTAATATATAATAACAGATTATTTACTAAACTTATTGAATCTGTTACTTAAATATAGATATGTATTGTCAGATTTGCTTATTTTATTTGCTGATTATTAATATATACATATATGAAGCATGCAGTTTACTAACATATGTACTCCTATATAAAAATGTCTGTATATTTCTTAATTCTGTAATTTTTTTACTGTGATGCTGTGATACACAACAATTTGTATTAGTGTTACCCCCATAAAAGAAATACTTTAATTGCCATGAATAGACAGAATTTTTATTTGCATTTGCAATGATGTCAGATCACTTGATTATAATAAAATTGTCTTTCATTCTGCTTAGAGTTTTGCTTTGATTTCTTGAACTGGGTGGAAAGGATCAAATAATTGGAATGAACTGATTTTTGTTTAAAGCGGCTGAAAGTGCTCTTGTGAAAATGGACATTCCTTAACCTTTTGCAAAGTTCTGTTGTTGCTAATGGGGCCAATATAATAACAGCGAATTGTTTCACTTATATATGTTGGTGTTTTACAAATTTCAGATATGTGTGGTTCATATTTAGACCTCCTCCCTTATCTGAACCCCTTTTCTACCCTCCCTGTCAGATTTCCTGTACTCTGTCATATATATTAAAGCCTATTGACTCATCAGATTTTGTCCCTGTGTGCGTCCATCCACGGGGGCCTGATAGAGAAAAACCAACTCTTCCTCTCCCAGTAGTTATCAGTTGCCAATAGTTCTTCAGCTAAGGTTGGGCTTCTTCCTACTTCCCCACTTCTATGCTGGTATTTTGTCTGGCTTGAGCATGAATGGGCCTTGTGCATGTTTTTACCATTGCTGTAAGTTCTTAGGAGTAACTTCCCAGCTCACCTCTAGTGGTCTACTTTCCCTACTTAGGTCCCACCTCCTAAAGGCTCCACAGGCTTCAAAATAGTGCCACAAGCCGGGGACTGAGCATTCAAAGCACGAGCCTTTGGGAGACGTGTACATGTGAACTGTTACAGGTATAGCGGTCCCCAAAGGCTTATATGTTAGACGCTTGACTTCCAGTGAATGGGCCACAGGGAAGTGATTGAATGATAATGCTCACCTAATGAATAGAATTAATCCATTCAAGATAAGATGTCATTATCAGGAGGCAGTGGAAGGTAAGAAGTGGGGCCTCTTTGGAGGATGTAGGTCACTGGGGCACACCCTGAAAACTTGCCCTGCCCCTTGCTGCTGCCCTCTCTTTTCTGGTTGTCATGAAAGGTACAGCCGCCTTCAACCACACACAATCCTACTGCCACAAGGCTTGCATCGTCCCAGGCCCAAAGTAATGGTCAACCAACTTGCTCTGAAACCGTGAACCAACATAAGCCTTTCCTCTTTGTAAGGTGTTTTCTCAGGTCTTTGTCACAAGGGTGAAATGAATAAATACATAACAAGCTTCTGAGCCTTATGTAAACACACTGCCTGCACTGTGGCAATGCCTGTGGAGTCAGGAGCTTCCTATTCAGTCTCGTTAGGTATCTGAAATTTGTTTTAATTCATCCATGAGTTTCTACTCTTTGATGTGCTCAGTACTATTGCTACAGCCTTCATAGTAGATAGTATTAACAAATGTTATTTTAGTAGTTATACAATCATCAGAGATACACAGTAATTAAGTTTTCATTAAACATTTAGTTCCATTTTTTGGATCAATGGCTGCTCAGCTTATTATAAACTGAACTGATGAAAAATAGTAAGAGTTATATGTTTATTTATACCGTTCTTTATGACAAAACTATCGTAGCAAGTGTATGCAGACCACCCACCTGGTGCTCTCTCCACCAGGAGAACTCATTATTTACTTTCGTATATTGTGTGTAAGCCTAGCCTGTACTGTACCAGATTTCCACTGACAGTGATTGGTAGCCCATGGCTTCATGTGTAGGTCCTGGGCCAGTTTGGTAGGTAAGAGAGTTGTCAAGCGAGGCAGCCTTCTTGCTACAGTACAGTTGTATAATGAATGAGCCCTGAAAGTGCTTCTGAAAAAGGAAGTGTCAGTTCCACTGGTCTGAGAAAGAACTGCAAAGACAGAATGAAGAAAAAGAAAAAGGGATTAGTACTAACTGGGTTTAGTTTTAAATGTGTTAATGTTTCTGTTGCTTATGCCTTTTATACACAATGAGTTCATGGGAGGATCTGGGAGCTCACAGAGGAGATGGAGCAAACCCATTAAATACCATGGGCGGTGGTAGGTGTTTATTAGAAATGTGACAAAATCAAATTAAGCAAGTTGCATTCCACTCTTTGTCCAGTCTCTCTGCCTCCCAAACTCAGCACAGAAAATAGAGAAAGTGTGAATCATAATGTTTGGGAGTTAAAAACAGGACATTACCAAATATCTTGCAGTATAAAAAGAGATAATGAGATATTATGAATACCTTTATGACAAGAATCTGAAAATTTAAATGAAATGGCTACCTTTCTAGAAAGATACGAAATGGACACAAAAAGCAGAACATATGAATGGTTTTGTAATAACTGATGAATGACAGAACTGAAAGAATTTTAAAACTTTCTATAGGGAAAATATTCCTGAATGGATTGATTATTGAATTCTAGCACAGTTTCTTTAGAGACATGGTCTCCTGTACCTCAGACTGGCTGACCCCAAGCTTGTTACACAGCCAAGGATGATCTTGAACTTCTGATCCTCCTGCCTCCACCCTCTGAATTCTAGGAAGACATTCTCATGCTTCCATGCCTGGTTTATTCGGTGCTGGAGAATGAACTCATGGCTTCCCCCACATTAAGTAAGCCTTCTACCAGTGGAGTTCCATCCTTAGGCCTCAAACTTTTGAGATGCAAATAATTCCCACAGTCTACAAACTTCCCTGGAAGTGAAAGGTTTATGTTCTCAGTTTCTTCTATGGTTCCAAGAGATCAAGAGGGACATGATGAGAAAATAAGCGCAGAAGCGCGTCTGTCCTACAGCTGTAGATGAAAATATCTTCAGGGAGACTTAGCAAATCAAGACTAAGTTGAGAGTACTGTAGCAGCCTGATACCGCTACAGGAAGCTAATAGAATTTGGTGGGTTTGCAGAGCTAAAGTTTAGTTTTATTACACAGATATCTTTCAGATTTCAGTATCTTAGGTTAAAAATATTCAACAAGGTTGAATAGAGTGCAGCTTAGTTTATTTGGCACAGTATTTAATAAACACCCACAGTGCACCATGTTCAACACTTGATCGTCTTTAGTGCTGGTTCTATAGGATTTTCCTGTGAATTTGGGAGCAAGGTTGTTCACTACCACTGCTTCTGTGCACATAGTTTTCCTGGAGGTCTTGTATACTATAATAAAGAAAAAAACAAGTAAACAAATGAATACCAAAACAACAAAAAAGTTTATATGATTTTGAAAGAAAAGCACCATTTTATTATTATTATTATCGACTGAGATATTATGTGTTAAAAATTTAAGGCAGTCTACAGAAACTAATCTCTCAGATAGGAAGTGAGTTCTTTTTTAAAATTTATTATTTTTATTTTATGTGTATGCGTGTAATTGCCTGCATGTAGGTAAGTGCACCCATGTTGTGCAATGCCTGAGGAGTTCAGAAGAGACTGTTGGATCCCCTGAACTGGAATTACAGACAGTTGTTAGCTGCCAAGTGGGTGCTGGGATTCAAAAGAGGCTGTTGGATCCCCTGGGACTGGAGTTACAGACCGTTGTTAGCTCCCATGTAGGTGCTGGGATTTGAACCCAGGTCTTTTGCAAGAACAACCAATGTTCTTAACCACTGAGCCATCTCTCCAGCCCCAGGAAGTGAGTTCTTAAATGTGGTGCAAAAATCATTAATTGAAATGTAAAGATTTACAAGTTAATTTCATTAAAATTAAGTAGTTCTGTTTTTAATGTGCATTTTAAAGACAAAAAATTGAAAAAAAATCACAGGGTAGGATGTATTTGTTAAAATTTTAATTAATCCACTCAGAATATACAAAAAATTACAAACCAATGTAAAAAGATTTCTAGTTTAACAGGAACACGAACAATCAGTTTCATAAGTGGGGTGACCTAAATGTTCAATGTGCATTTAAAATGGCATTGAAACTCACTGGAAATGAGGAGGAGCATATGGAAACCGGCATGAAAAACCTTTGGATATGCACCAAACTGGAGATGGTTTAAAGACTTACAATACCAATGGAAAACTGTGGACCAATTAAAGCATTCAAAAACCAGTGTAAGGGAACATTGGCAGAGACATGATGGAAAAATGTTTTGACTTTATTTAGTAAATGCACATGTGCACAATCAGAAATTCTTCCCCAGCGATTTGGCTTACTGTTGAAATGCATACTCATGAGCATCATGGTTTGCTTGACAAGTTTATCCAGTGCTGATCAAAATGGCCCCAGATGGGACACTACCCAAGCATCCATCCACAGTAGAATGAATAGACAGTAAAATGAATGGGAAAATTGTTTACTCACATAATAAAATGACATTTGGCAACAAAATGAACAAACCACAGCTATATATGCAGCATATGTAAATTCTAAAAACAAAATGTTCCAGAAAAGAAGCAACACATAAACAGATGAAAATAAAATACGTTGACTAGAAATTTGTCCTTATGTTGCAAAACACAGAACAAAGAAGGGCAGATGATCAGAACAGTGAGGATGGACATTGCACTCTAGGGGAGGACCATCTAGAAGCATCACTGACTGACGCTGGATAAAGCTCAGTATTGACCCTGATTGGGTTCATACCACCTACTCAAGGTGGGTCCCACCACCTTACTATCATTTGTGAAACTGTACTGTTTATTGTGATTTGCTAAACTTAATTGCAATATTTTATGCACTCTTACACACTTTAACTTTCTAATTAAAAATGTTTCAACATGGAGGGAACACAGGAATTGAGGAGTCAGGTCTAGGGGAAGGAGACAATTGGAAAGGCTCTTTAGAGAAGACTGTCTTGTGCTGTAATGTGGAAGTGGTTGAAGGAGTGGAGAATTACCTTTGTATTTAATACCAGTTGTAGATGCTTTCTTGATTAGTCAAGATATTTAGATGAGACATAGTGTCAATTTGCCAATGCCAAGAGCACAAATGGCAATGAATACTCTGTCTGACAAAAGCAACCAAGATGGGTATCTGTGATGGCTGGTTTTGATGGCTGCATTGATCGGATTGAGGAACACTTGGGTATTGTAAAGCATATCTCTGGATGTATTTGTTTTCCAGAGATAGGTTTTGAGGGCTCTGACCTAAAGAATGGTTTAATCCCTTGATGAATTCATCATGTGATGACATTATCTTGAGGTGGTGAAATGTAGGTCTTGGTGCCTATTTGGAGGTAGAAGGTAACTGGGCTGTGTCCTTGGGGACTAGGTCATGTTCTTGGTCTCTTCCTATGTTCTCTTTCTGCTTCATGCCCACCATAAAGAGGCTCCTCAGTTACACACTCCCACTACCTTGATGTGAACTGCTTCACCATGCTCTACCCACCATGGTGGACAGAACCCTCTGAAACCGAGAACCAAAATAAAAATCCTTAATTGTTTAAGTTGTTTAGGTTAGGTGTTTTGGTCGTAGCAATGAAATGACAATGAATACATGGTCATAGACAGTGAACAGAGTATAGATAAGTGTTTTCTGAGTCACACTGCTTAGTCCCTTGACAACTCTGTTAACCTATTAGTCTAAGAAACTCAGCATCCATTATCTGCCAGGCACTCTTCAAGTCACTGAGAACATAGGGTGAATAACACCAGCTGGGCTGCATTAACTGTGATTCACGTAGGTTGGTTGTTGGCATCTGTTTACTTTTCAGAGAAGGTTGGGTGATTTGGGATTCCAGTACCACTGTAACTATTTGCTTCATTATCTTTCCTACAGTAGGTCAAATAAATTACGTTTTCTGATATAAGGTTTGTTTGATTATACAGAATATTATATATTCTAAGCTAGAATCCACCATATGGGCTTTCGCCTAGCCCACATGAGTGCATTAGTATCCACAGTGCTCAACCGAGATTGGCCGATTTTGTTAGTTTTAGCAAACGACAGTATTTACTTACCTAGGAGAATTCCTAGTGTCTCTCTGTCACTTCAGTTCTTCCTTTCCCTTCAGCAGGGCTCCCTTGAATCACAGTGGGAGAAACAGATACATTTGCAATAGTTTTCTTTACAGGGGACAATTTTGAAAAATTAGGGAAAGGTAAAATGAAACTAAATCCTAAACCTGTCTTTGAAATAACTGTCTTTTCAAATTGTTGACTTGAAGTAGTTTTTTTACCCTCAAAAATCAGAACATTTGAATTATTTTTCTCTAGGAAGGCTTACCCTTGAATAGTATAAAATATATTGTGTGGTGAATTTAACTGGATAGACCCAAATAAGACCATAAGATGGAGGTATTGAACAGAAATTATTTTTTATTTTGTATATATATAATAAACAAAAAATTATATATACATATATATATACACACACAGTCAGGTACCACATAAAGACATTTTGGTCAGCTTGGCATGGTACATATCTGTAATCCCAGTACTGGGGAGGAAGAAGCAGAAGGGCCAGGAGTTCAAAGCCAGCCAGTTACATAGAAAGTTTAAGACCAGTCTGGGTTACATGAGACCCTGTCTCAAGAAACAGAAAACCAAACTAAACCAAGTAAAATCACAAAAGGCCAGGAGTGGTGGTTCATACCTGCAATCCTAGCACTCAGGAGGCTGAGGCTGGAGTGTCAAAGCAAATTTGAGGCCAAGATGGTCTTAATGAGTTTCAGGCCAGCTAATGGTACCTAGTGAGACCCTGCCTTAAAAAAAAAAAAGAAAAAGAAAAAAAAATCACACACACATAAAAAAATCAAAACGCAAAACTTTTGTTTTCTCATTTTAAAAAGCCATTGAGTCCAGTTTGTGCTGCCCATGTATTCTTTGGTGTGTGGCCATCACTGGAGCATTGTTGACACACCAGGGGCTATATCCTTAAAGAAAACGGATGCTCTCCCAACAGCTGTCAATTGCCAATAGCTCCTCAGCTAGAGATGGCATTTGGGCTTCTTTCCATGCTGGAATTCTGTCTGTCTTGAGCTTCTGCAGGTCTTGCGTGTAGTTGGGTGGGTAGCGAAGGGGAGGAGTTGGAGTTGAGAGGAGTTGGTGGTGAAAAAGATAAAAATACACTGTATGAAATTCTCAAAGAATTAATAAAGAAGACAATCCCCGCCCCAAACCCCACAAAATAGCAAGCAAGCAAGCAAGCAAGCAAGCAAGCAAACCAAGGGCTGGAGATGTAGCTCAGTGGAAGAGTGGTAGCAAGGTCCTTGATTCCATCTCCAACACTGTATACATGTGCATATATACATGCATATATATCTACTCAATTGTGTAAAAGAAATACAGCCAAAGCAAAGAAGAAACTGTAGAGAAAAATGAGTTTCTGGTCATCAAAGGACACGTTATATAATGTATCTCATCTGATTTATAAATTTAAAATGGAACTGAAAAATTTCTGTTACTTAGCGACACAGTAGCCATTGTGACAACTCAATCCATTGCTCATGTGTTTACGGGAACTTTGCTATAAGTGAGGCAACTGTGCTGTCAGGCACACAGAAGCAGAGCACAGGCAACTCTAGACAGCACGTAATATTGTCCTTCTGTTATGATTTTAGAGTGTGTTCCTTCTTTTCCTAAAAAAGTAATGCTCCCTGTAAGACAGTCTGCTGTGCTATATAGGAGGTGGCCTTACTTATCACAGGTTTCTTCTTCTCTCCCTCTCCCTCTTTCTCTCTCTCTCTCTCTCTCTCTCTCTCAATGGTAAGATTGCTTAATGACACTTTCCTAGTATGTATTCCAGGTTCCTTGTATTGCTCAGCATGTACAAACACAACACATATATCACCACCTCTCTCTCTCTTTCTCTCCCTCCCTCCCTCTCTCTTTCTCTTTCTTTCTTTCTTTCTTTCTTTCTTTCTTTCTTTCTTTCTTTCTTTCTTTCTTTCTTTCTTTCTTTCTTTCTTTCTCTAAAAAAAACTCTCTCTCTCTCTCTCTCTTTCTTTCTTTCTTTCGCCTTTTGAGACAAGGTCTCCCTGTAGCCCCAGCTAGTCTGGAACTTAGACCAGGCTGCCTTGAACTCACAGAGCTCGACCTGCCTTTGTTTCCCGAGTGCTAGGATTAAAGGCATGCACTTCCATGCCCAGCATATTTCTTTATTTCATATTTTAGTGATGTATACTTTTATGGGTTTAATTTTAGCAACTGTTTTTCTTACAAAAATGCCCTGGTTCTTAATTTCTTGTGCCACTGAACAAAGTTCTAGCATTTGCTTGGCAAGCAGCTGATCCTCTAAGGTTTGATAGGATATTTGCTTTCTGAAGTTTATAAATAATCTTATAAAACCATTTAAGTGAATTATAAATGGCAATTTCTCAACAGTCTGTCTCATTATATTTGCTTCTCTTAGCATTTTCTTAAAGGCACATCTTTTCCTAAACTCCTTTAAAAGATCTTAAACATGCTAGCCAAATGAACAGAAAGTTACTGAGCACCTACTGATCCTGTTACTAACAGACAATAGTAACAAAACAGAAAGTGAAGTACCAGTCCCTAGATCTTCAAGGCTAGTTGAGGATTCAGAGACAAAAGTGTCAATGACAATACAGTAGAAAAACATGATGAGAGAAGTTGGAACAGAATGCCAGGAAAGAAAACTGGAGGGATATCAGCTCACCTAGGAAGCAGAAATAAAGGGACTCCTGGGCTGAACTGGCCTGAGCTGAGACTTGAAGAAGGTGTAAGGCTGGGTCCTCTCAGCCAAGTGGGGTCTACGATCACTCATGAAGGAGCAAAGGCTATAAGGCACAGGGTGTGGGAGAGCATCGTAAAGTTGGGATTTCAAGTTGAATGTGGCTAGCTGTAGCCTGGGGTGGGGGAGTGGACAGAGACAGAGACAGAGTGGACAGAGACAGAGGAAAGTGGGGAGAGCCACGTAAACAAGGACCTTGGGTCGCATTTGAAGGAATTGTTGTGGTGCTGGGATTAAACCTAGGGCCTGTGTGTACCAGGGAAGCACTTTACCACTGAGCTACTTCCTCAGGCTTCATTTGAAAGTATTACCTTATCCTGATGGTAATGGCTTACTATTGAAGACCTTTGAGTGGAGAAGTGGGACATTTATTTTATTTTTAACTGCCTCTTTGGTAGTGATTTGACCAGCAGAGGCTTACAGTGTGAAGCTTGGTACTTAGGAAACAAGACCCCAGAAGCCAGAAAAAATATCTATGATGCTTTGTCAGTGATGTGCAATATAATAAAAGAAATATAAAATCAAGGGAGGCCTGACTTCAATGACTATCAATAAGGCAAGACTTATGACACCCCACACTTTGCTTCGACAGCCAACTGTAGGAGTTAATGGTGATTTTGTAGATTACGGCAGGCGTCTAATCCATCTTCAAGCCGGAAAACAAGTTCATTTGATAAATGTCACGGTGTAGTTAGGATCAATGGAAAAATAGTGAGACATTAAGTGAGCCTTGGAAAGCACTGCATCCACTAAAAACAGGACTTAAAAAAAGATTCAAGAAGAGTTCATTCATGTACTTCCTTGTCTTTAGAGATACTGGCATATTGAAAGGGGGAAAACAGAGAACAGTTCAGAACAGACTTTAATGGTCCATCCTCCTACTTGAACATCACTAACAAAATTCATGGCAGTACCTCAAGTCAGGAGATATAAAAGCATGTCTGTTTTGAATGACCATTCTAATATATTTCCCATCATAAAACAAAAATACCATCATTAGTCTTCAAGGTCGAGAGGACAAGAATTTATGTACCAGCTCTGTGCATCCAGTTAAGTCAAGAAAGAACCAAATGTGATGTTTTATTTTGAATGAGCACTTGACACTACTATTAGATAAAATTATAAGCTAGAATACTGGGCGAAGCACATTGTAATTAAGCTATTCTAACAGAATACTTTATCTTTTTTAAAAGTTACCCTTGCCTTCAGTTTACTAGTAAACATTATCCAATGAAGTACTTTATTGTAGAGGGAATTTGAGGAAAAGGGAAATTGTTTGAGGAAATGAGTAAGCAGAGCATTGAATCTGAAATAAAATTGTCTGGTAGCAGCTAGGCAATTATGATCCTTCACCAAATAAGTGCTTATTATCAATTTTGCACAAGCAGAGGACCTCTCTGGTGACTCAGAGGAGAAAAAGAGGTAGTCCTTGGTGCTTTCTAGTTCCATATAAGCCATTACATTGAAAGTAATTAAGAAACTCCTCCATATTTGGGGAATAAAATAATTTTATTTGCATTTCATTTCCTATGGGTTCTGGCTTTAGGGAGACCATCCTAAAGCCAGTTCAGTCACACTCTGGATTAATGATTTTGGAAATGAGACAACTTAGTTCTTGATTATTATGTTTTATTCCCTGAGTTGATGCATTCGTCTAAAACAATATTTACCTCCTAAGACAGTTGTCTTAACTTTCATTTAAAGAGATAGATGGCTATTACAAATAGAAACTAGGATATTTTTTGAGAAGTAAAAGCATATTTAATATTAAAAATGGGGGTTAAGACATGTATTAGCTACTACTGCTGTGTAACAAATTACCCCCAAAACTCAATTGCTTAGGACAACATACATTTATCACCATAGATTCTGTGGGTTTGGATGTGACTTATTTGAATGTCTATGGCTTGCTGATACCACAAGACTGTAGACATTTCAAAACTCATCCAAGAACGGATGCTCTAAGTTTATTTATGCAGTTACTGGTTGGATACAGTTTCTTCTGAGTTCTTGGACTCAGCTTCAGTTTCCTACCAGAAGGGACTCTAACAAGGCAGGTCACAATATAGCTACTGGTTTTCTTAAGCAGAGTTAATAAGCAAGAGAATGAAGATGAGGGTTCCAGACAGAAGGCACCGATTTTTTGGAACTAGTATCAAATGCTACATCCCATCACTTTTGCTGTATTTTGTTTACTAGAAAAGTCACAAGGCTCATGACACTCAAGGTGACATGGTGGACCAAAGGCTGACCCAAGAACTAGGAGGCAGGACTCATTGGGACAATGTTATAGTCTGTGATCTGCAAAGTGGGAAACTTGGGAAGTATAAATCCTTTTTAAAACCTCGTTTTTGCCTACTCTTGTCAGAATTCTTGGTATCTTCATTGTGATCCAGTCTCTGAGTTTCCCAAATTTGTCACATTTCACAAATTTTTCTCTTCAGGGACTTTTATCATGTCTGCTCCTGAAAGTCACTAACCTAAAATTAGACTGGTGGTGTGATCTCAGAGCTGAGCATACAAGCTGAAGACTGTGTTCCTCTGACATAGCAGATTTTATTTAGAAAAACCTTAGAATGACTTCAGACTCCTTACACATTCATTATCAACTTTAAACATAGAGGATGTAAACTGTGTCTAAGGTTCCAAGAGAGAGAATCCGGAAAATTTAGCTTCTGGCTCATGTGCATTACCACTGTTCTTGAAACCTGCTTTATAGGCGGATGGTACACAATGTAAAAAAAATGTCTTTGACATGCAGTCACCAAGCAAGCTGTTGTATCTTTCTGATAAATACCAGGCTGCTGTTATTTGTGAAGATTTCCCTCATTAGGTTTGAGTTATTAATTGCTCAGTCTTGTTCCTTTCTTCTGAGGAAGGGGATGTGTGTAAGATACATTTCATAAATAAAAATGTCAGTGGCATCTGCTTTGAGGATAAATGCCCTGTTTCAGAACTGTGGATTTGAAATGTGTTTTAAATATTCCCACTCTGTGATGAATACAGCCAGGTCAACAGTTTAATTAGTATAGTAATTATCCAAGACCAAGCACTGCCAAGTCTGATGCTGCTGACTGGGAGCGTAGAGATGAGTTATACACACTCTTGCCCTTGGGGAGTTCTCAGTTCTTTGGAAGGACAATAAGGTAAACAACTAACAATAACAAAATAATGTGAAAAGTGATGCAAGAGTTTCAAGGATGAGACTAATTCTTCTGGAGATTTGCCTGTTAGCATCTCTTAGAACATAGTCCCCCAAGTGTGGCGTATTCAGAAGCATGTCTGCTAACAGATCGGATGATGCTCTTTTCAACTACCCTGTCACCCAGGATGTGGTGATTAATCTCAGTTGTCAGTTTGGATCTGGAAATCAAGTAAGAGACACTTCTGGAAGGGGCTTGGGAGGATATTTTCTGGAAGGGCTAACTGAAAAGAGAAGACCTTTCCCTAGAGTGATCAGCATCTTCCCGGGGAGGTCCTTATGTAAAGAGGTGTGAGGGAAAGCAATGCTGATTGTCTGTCACCCTGTCTGTCTGTCTATCTTTGTTTCTTGCTGGGGAGTGTATCTACCCTCTTGTTACTACTGTGCTTCCATTTTTGCTGCCATTGGAGCACAACTTCTTGTTAAAGTTTTGGTTTTAGAAGGCAGCAAATACTTTTATCGTGATGGTAGCATCTTTGACGGCAACTTCTAAATGTGACATTGACTTTCCTAATGAACCCTTAATCTAGAAGTCCTTTTAGATATGACATTTATGATCCTAAAGGTGATTCTAAAAGAGTAGAGAGTGCTAGAATTGAGAGAGTGTTAGTGTTTTGTGTCTAGTCCACGTGCAGTGATGTCAGCTTTTCGACAACTCAGTATATTCATTTGTACCTATAAAGTTGGTCTTTTAAAAATGATTTATGGGGCTGGAGCGATGGCTCAGTGGTTAGGAACACTGGTTGTTCTTATAGAAGAGGTTCAAATCCCAGTATCCACATTGCAGCTAGCAATTGTCCATAACTCCAGTTCCAGGGGATCTGACGGCCTCTTCTGTCTTCTGTGGGCATTGCACGACATGGGTGCCCTTACCTACATGCAGGCAATACACTCATACACATAAAATAAAAAATAATAAATAAAATATTTAAAAAAGATTTATATTTACTTTTTATTTATGTATATGTGTGTATGTATGTATTCCATGTATCTGTGGGGTGCCCATGGAGAACAGAAGAGGGCACTGGATCATCTAGAGCTGGAGTTACATGTGGTTGTGAACTAAAATAAAAAAATAAATAAAATATTTAAAAAAGATTTATATTTACTTTTTATTTATGTATATGTGTGTATGTATGTATTCCATGTATCTGTGGGGTGCCCATGGAGAACAGAAGAGGGCACTGGATCATCTAGAGCTGGAGTTACATGTGGTTGTGAACTGCAATATATGGGTGCTAGGAACTAAACTCTGGTCCTCTGCAAGAGCAGCAAGAGCTCTTAACTACTGAACTATCCTCCCCAGCCCCAACAGTTGGCCTTAACTTTCATGAAACATGCTAGGTTTTAAGTAAGCTCACAGTTTATGTACCAAATGGTTATGGAGTTGAGTGTAAAAACAATTCAACACACACAGTTATATTTACAGAATATGTTTGTAGCTCAAAGATTAAAATCTTCCTTTTTCAGCTAGGGGTGGTAACTCAGGCCTGAAGTCTTAATTTTTTGGAAGCTGAGGCAGGAGAATCATTGTGAGTTCAAGGCCAGCTTGGGCTACATATTGAGTTCTAGACCAGTCTGAGGTACAGAGTGAGAATCTGCCTCAAAAATAGATGAAGACATGAACAAACAATAAAACTGACTTTTTCATATACCCAGCTATATTTACTTACACTACTTTATATATTAAGGGGGAAATGTTGAATTTTTAAGAGCAGTTAGGTAGGTTTGGGTAGAGGCAAGGAGATTTAACATGTGGGAAACAATAAGAAATGCTTAGAAAAATAAATAAACTAGTAAAGGCTGGGTCATTCTTGCTGACCAGAAGATGTCAATCCCCCAAATCTTCATGAATACCTGTGGTGAAACTTATCCACTTGATTCAAAGCAGGTTAGTTCGTTGAGGGATGGAAGAGAAGAACCATTGAAAAACCCCAACCCCCTGAAATCTGAGTATTGACTTGGAAGTTTGAAATTCTGACCAACCTTTTCTAAGATGTAAGTGTAATGCATCATCAGCTCAATCTAATTTCTACTTAGATTTTATACAACGATACAAATCAATAATATTCTATTGAAAAACTTGTAAAGGAAGATGTTGCTATTACACATAAATAACTATAAAATTAGCTGTGTGTGGTAGTGCATATCTATAATTCCAACACTGGGAGGCTGAGGCACGAGGGCTGCCATGAGTATTAAGACTAGCCAGGGCTACCATAGCAAGGCCTTGCATCAAAAGGGACAGAGAAAGAAAGTGAGAGGAAGAAAGAGAGGGAGGGAGGGAGAGAGGAGGAAACAAATTTAGCAGTCTTTATTTTTTTGGATTTGTATTTTCTTTGAGTTTTGTCTTTTATTTTTTTTTTTTTTTTTTTTTTTCGGGGTTTTGTAAAATTTATTCTGGCTGTTTTATTGATGCAAAATTGTATTTACACCTATTTTTTTTTTTTTTTTTTTTTTTGGCATCGGGGTCTTG
This sequence comes from Nannospalax galili, assembly GCF_000622305.1. NCBI lineage: Eukaryota > Metazoa > Chordata > Mammalia > Rodentia > Spalacidae > Nannospalax > Nannospalax galili. The sequence continues at coordinate 76,899 of NW_008357164.1, forward strand.
GTAATATAGCTCTGGCTGATCTGATAGTGACCATGTAGTATTCCTCCTACCTTTACTTTCCCAGCTTTTCTTTAATGAATTTACTTGCAATAATTACATATGGCAAGATAATAGAGGATCTAAATGGTAAGCAGCTCTGACACTGTTCAGAGGAGTGCATACAGCTCATATTTTGAGTAGAAAGGGCTTTCTGTAAGTATTTGAAGCCTCCATTCATTTCAATGACCTTTCGTCTCATAAAGTTGAAATTCCATCTGTTAAATAACTCCTTATTTCGTCCTTCCCCAACTCCTAGAAGTCACCAATCTACTGCCTGTCTATATGATTTTCACTACTCTAACTGCCGTATATAAGTGGAACCATAATGTTCATCAATGTCAGTGTCATGTAGGAATTTCCTTCAAGTCTGAACCATATTCCATTCACCAGTATGCTGCATTTTGACCATCTATTTACCTGCTGATGGACTTTTGGTTGCTTCCACATTTAGCTATTGAAGACAATGCTGCTGCAAATGGGAGATGATAAATCTATTTTCTCAGCTCCGTTTTCATTTTTGGGTATACACCTAGAAGTGAAATGGCTGGACTATATTATAATTCTGTTATGATTTCTTTCTCCTCTAGGGATTGAACCCAGGACTTTGTGCATGGTAAATCATGCTGTCGACTACACGGCTGCATTCCCTTATTTATTTATTTATTT
>NW_008357164.1:78000-78241 GCF_000622305.1 Nannospalax galili
CCACTAGAGCCTCCATACTCTGCCATCCCTGTCACTGTCCACTGTGTTGTCAGCACCCTCATCCATTCCCCCTTATCTGCCCTTCTGGTAAATCTAGTCAGTCAGAGGTCCCTGTTCCAGGAGGATCAGCTGTTCCTCATCTACGGCAATCTATTGTCAATATTCCTTTGGAGAGAATTGGGGTCTGCTGTTCATTTTTCCAGTAGTATGTTGGGTTACTGTCTGGAAGAGCCTTTATCCA
>NW_008357164.1:80429-83366 GCF_000622305.1 Nannospalax galili
CAGTGTTGCTCTTTGTGCTGAGGGTTGCTTTGGCTATCTGGGGTCTTTTGTGCTTCCATATGAATTTAAGGATTTTTTTTTAATTCTATGAAGTATATCATGGGGATTTTGATTGGGATTGCATTGAATCAATATATTGCTTTTGGCAGGATGGTGATTTTCACTATAATAATTCTTCCAATCCATGAGCATGGGAGGTCCTTCCATCTTCTGATGTCTTCCTCAATTTCTTTCTTTAAAGAGTTAAAATTAATATTTATTTATTATTTAGCTCTTTTTGAGGAGCCACCACAGTGTTTTCAATGGTGGCTACAACATTTTACAGTCCCATCACCAATATGCAAAAATAGAACTTCACAATTTGAAATATTGCTCAATTTCTTCACATAAGCGTGTATCGCCTGCATGTAAGTGAGTGCACCCGTGTTATGCAATGCCGCAGAGGTCAGAAGAGAGCTTTGGATTCCCCTGGAACTGGAATTAAGGATGGTTCATAGCCACCATGTGGGTGCTGGGAATTGAACCTGGGTCCTCTGCAAGAGCGGTCGGTGCTCTTAACCGCTGAGTCATCTCGCCAGCCCCTATCTTTTATTCTTTATCATGTTTATCACTTGAAAATAGTCATTCATCAGTATATCACAGTGAACACACGGCTTACCTGTCTCTCAGTTCCTGTAGGTTACTTTATCAGTAGACTCCAAGTAAACTTTATTAGCAGACTACCTGGGGTCTAGGAATTGTGATGCCCAGTATTTCATCCTTCTCCACACGGGAGACTTGGAAGGGTAGTGGGAGTTCTGAGAATCAGTGCTCATATTTAGTACAGCAGCCAAAAAATAGTAACCGGGTAGAAGGATATAATGTGGGCCTTGAGGAAGCATCCTGGTGGGTTTGATAAAGATCAAGTATGAAGGAATGTGTTCTAGGTAGAGCTAAGACTTAGGGTGGCCCAGGACATGGTTGGGACACAGTGATTATAGGAATTTCAGTGCAGTGAGGTAAAAAGTCAGTGAGTAACAAGGTTAGAAAGAAGGGTTGGGGCCAGATTGTAGGAAGCTCAGTGCTTGGCCAAGAAATATGGAATTAATTTTAGGCCAATGACTACCAATTTGTGTGCTTGGAACCTCTGAGGACCCTGGACTTAATATTGTAAAGGACTTTTGATCCATATATATGCATACTGAACATAGCTCAGAGACAAAAATATTTCTCAAATACATATAAAATAGTTATTATTATCCATAAAGAATATGACAATAAAGTACAAGTTTGATTATGTCTTTATAAATATTTTATAGCAATTTTGTCTTTTATTTTCAATGAAAGTGTTCTAATAGTAAAGCTACTATCATGTGATCTATACAAAGTCATTGATATCCTGAGTAGTTTTCATCTTTAAGAATTTTAAGATGACTATTTCTGGTAATGAGAATTCTACTGCTCTGACAAAATATTTGAAACAAACAACTTAAAGGAAGAAAGGCTTATTTTGACTCATGCTTTCAAGGGTCTAATGCCATGGTCATCTGATGTCGTAGCGTCTAGGTCCATGTTGGGGCTGAGCCTCATAGCAGAAGGATGGGACAGAGCAAAACTGCTCTCCTCAGGACATTCGGGGAGGGGCAGGGACATTACCCTTCAAAGATCATCCTCAGTGACCTTCTTTCTCCAAGTAGGCTTCACCTTTTAGGGTTTTTACAACCTCCTGATAATCTCATTAGCCCTCAACTCAGCCTTCAACACAGGAGCCTCTGCTGACATTGAAGATCATAACTATAATACTACTCTAGGTGATATAAATCCTTTGAAGTTTCTTAGGTTGCTTGAAGACATGGTGGAATGGTAATTTAGGGAGTATAATCTGGTAGTGTCCTGTAGGTTTAAGAGTGGAGACTAGATTACATCATTGGGAAACTTTTTCAGAACACTAAGTTGGTGTAAAGCAGTGAACTGAGAACAAGCAATTCCTAATACACTCTAAGGTGCCCTTCGGGTGCTTTTGTAATGGAGCCACCAGCGAAGGACCATCTTGTGCATGAATTCCTGTAGGACACCAGGGGGCAAATTGGTAGCAAGTTCTCCTGAACAATAGAACCTCAGCAGTTCTTGACTATCCAATAATCCACAACTGTATCCTCTTTAGTGAGGTCTGGGCCAGCCCTGATGGAGTGACATTCTTCCACAAGGGCCCTAGCTCAGTCCCAAAAGGAATAGCTGCTCCTTTGGTCTACTCTTTCTGTATTCCTTTGTTTTTTATTATTATCATTTTTTATTCACTAATTTCCTGTTGAAGTTGACAATATTTAAATCAAACATTCCGTATTCAAATTCCTGTGTAATTTTTATCTTTTTATCAGACACTGACAAATGTAAATAAAATCTAGTTTTGCTATTTATTTATTTTTGGAAAGAGGCTTTTGTTTTGTAACCCAGTTGGCCTCCAACTTGTGATCTTCCTGCCTCAGCCTCCTCAGTTTTTGGATTAAAGAAGTGTGCTGCAACACCCAGATTGCACATCTATAATTAACAAATATCTTCCATGTCTCTGCATTTGAGACCAATAAGTTGTATTTCAAGAAGGTTGTGTCACATTCTTGTATTTTCCTTGGCTGAGCTTTTTGAAGGCTCCAAACACAATAAGTTTCTTGAAAAGTCCTTTGTAATTAGAAAGTAGGAAGCGAACACATCCTTTGAAATACTGTGGTTGACAACATGATAGAAATATCATTTAATTCTAGTCATTCAGTCATGACTATAAAGTGATACTTCTGTTATTATTTAAATCTGTCTGGGGTTATTACATTAGGGTTTTTCATTATTTTTTATTTATTTATTTATTTATTTATTTATTTATTTATTATTTATTTTGGTCTTTTTGAGACAGGGTCTCCCTGTAGCCCCAGCTGTCCTGAAACTCACTATGTAGACCAGGCTGGC
>NW_008357164.1:83481-89194 GCF_000622305.1 Nannospalax galili
TCCTCTGAGCCATCTCTCCAGCCCCTATTTATTTATTTATTTATTTATTTATTTATTTATTTATTTATAAACAAGGATGACCCTGAATTCCTGATCCTCCTGCATCCCCCTCTGAGCACGGAGATTACAGGTGTGTACCACAATCTTTTTCTTGTTTTCTTTTTTTGGTCTTTTTTAGACAGTGTCTCCCTGTGGAACCAGTTGTAGCTGTCCTTACTGTGTAGACCAGGCTGGCCTGTTCACAGAGATCCGCTTGCCTCTGCCTCCCGAATGCTTGGATTAAGGGGTTTTTAATTATTAAAATATGTGTCTATACCCTTTTGGGGGGAAAATTTTTAAAGATTTACCTTTTTAAAAACATTTTATTGTATTTATTTTATGTGTATGAGTGTATTGGCTGCATGTATTTTAGTGCATCCATGTCATGCAATGCTCGTGGAGGACAGAAGAGTGCACTGAGTCCCTGGAACTGGAGTTTTAGATGGTTGTAAGCTGCCATGTAGGTGCTGAGAATCAAACCGTGGTCCTCTGCAAGAGTAGTCAGTGCTCTTAACTGCTGAGTCATTGCTCCAACCCTTACCTTTATGTTTATTCATGTGTATGCATGTGTGCCTGTGTGAGTACATGCCACATGTGTGTGGGTACCCATGGAGGCCAGAATAGGGCATGGGAGGTCCTGGAGCTGGAGTTACAGGTGGTTGTGAGCTACCCAACCTGGGTGCTGGGAATTGAACTTGGGTCCTTTGTAAGAGCTGTCAGCACTCTTAACCCCTGAGCCATATCTCCAGTTCCTACTTTAGGAATTTTGGCAGCCAATTTTTATGTACTATATTTTATATACTTGATGACATTTAGACCTCAAAGTCTTAGAAAGCATAGGGATCTCTGGGTTTACTTAATTTTATTCAAAGACTTGTGCTTACATACATACTTTGCATAAAAACTGTGTAACTGAAGTTTAGATAAAGGGACAAACAATACTATCTAATGGAAGTATTAAAATGTGTGTTGTGGGATGAGTGGGCAGCTAGTTGGCAAAGAGAAATGCTGCATTTATTTGTTACTTTAATGACTAAAATAGCACAGAAAGCACATTTATGAATTTAGCATCTTTATGCCTTCTTCAAAAAATAAAACGTTATCGAGTTTTATGAGGATGAAGGCATTTACATATTATTAAATTTATAATTAATTGGTGTTTATTCTTTGCCAGGATACTTCTATGTCTAATGGAATTAATATTCCCTCCTTGCCTTTGAGAGAATTATATACCAATCTCAGAATTCTGGAAAGTCTAAAGAATGATTAAATGGAATTTGCAATATCAACAATTAATGTAGGATTCAGAACACCTGACCTTATGTTGTTAGGTTTGAGCATAGAATGATGATTTACTAGATGGCCCTTGAGTTCATGTCTCCCTTTTTCCAGGCTTCTCTCCATAGACCTCAATCTAAAGTATTTGGAGAGCAATTCTGATTTTCAAAGACATTATTGTTAGATTTAAAAACTTAGTATCTTAAAAATCCTGTGTATTTAGCATCTTTGGACTTTTCCTCTGAGATAGCTTAAGATGGATCATTTTCTTCTAGCCCTTACAAAAAAGATCTGACAGCAGAAAATAAAAATGTTTTCATTGAATATTCATGTTTGGAGAATAGAAGACTAAACGTGTTCAGAAGGAGCTTCACTGGGAAAAATGATGCTTGGTGAAAATTGAGCTTTCGATGTGTCTATGCTTGAAAATTGAGTACTGGAATCGAACAGTATGTGCTTCTTTCACGTTTAAAAAACATCCCTGTCTTAATTACATCAATGCTATGTTTGAAGGGCCACTGTGACTTTTATAGACATATAAACAGTTTCTATTGATTGGGAGACAGATCTGAAATGAAGAAAATGTTACTTAAAGAGCAGTTTTAGCTATTCATAAATAAAGAGAATATATATATATATAATTTGTCTTTTTGAGTCAGGGTCTCCCTGTAGCCCCAGCTGTCCTGGAATTCACTATGTAGACCAGGCTGGCCTTGAACTCACAGATATCCTCCTGCCTTTGCCTCCCGAGTGCTGGGATTAAAGGCGTGTGCCACCACGCCCAGCAAGAGAATATGTTTTTTAAAAGATATCTTAAATTTAATAGCTTTTCCTTTGTTTCACTTAAAAGTTGTAATGTACACATGTATATATTTTATTTTTATGTTTTACTTTTTAAGCAGAATCTCATGTAGCCTAGGCTGGCCTCAAACTCATTATGTAGCTGAGGATGATCCTGAGCTTTTGATCCTCCTATATGCATCTGACGATGGCTGGGATTACAGGTATGAACCGCTTCAGTCAGTTTATGCAGTGCTGAGGATTGAACCTAGGACTTTGTGCACGCTAGGCTAGCACTCTATTGTGCTGCATCTCCAGCCATATGTGCATATTTTAAAAATCCCCTCGATCATGCCATTTGACCTTGTAGAGGTAACTACTGTTAACAATTTTATTTGTGTCTTTCAGTAAACTTTTCTAGATAAAAACCATAAGAACAGAGCTGGAGAGATGGCTCAGCAGTTAAGAGCACAGGCCGCTTTCGCAGTGTATTCAGTTCAGTGTGCCTGGCACCCATGTGGAAACTGACAACCGTCCATGCCCAACTCCAGTTCCAGAGGACCTAAAGTCATCTTCTGATCTCTGCAGTTTTGCATGCACATGATGCACTTAGAATGTACATAGATGTACATGCACATGATGTACATAGAAGACAATTACACATAAAATAAAAAGCATATAGTTTTATGTGTTAAGTTTATCTGTTTTTACACATGACCTTACATCTGTCTTTAAATAAGATTGTAATCCTTGATCATTCCATGATTTAATCATATAATAAAATGCAGTGTAGGATCTAAGAAAAAAATAGAAAATAATAGAAATCTTACTCTAGTGGAAAAATTTTCAAAGAGAAGAATATTCTCAATACAACTTGGAGAAATTTATTGCCACGATCACTTATTGTCAGTGTAATTCATGCTTTGCTTGTAGCAAGTCTTTAAATATGCACACTCTTGCCGGGCGTGGTGGCACACGCCTTTAGTCCTAGCACTCAGGAGGCAGAGGCAGGCGGATCTCTGTGAGTTCAAAGCCAGCCTGGTCTACGTAGTAAGTTCCAGGACAGCTGGGGCTACAGGGAGACCCTGTCTCAAAAAGACTAAAAAAAAAAAAAAAATGCACACTCTTTTTCCAGTCCAGGCTTCCCCAAATTCCTCCCTCAATTCATCTCACATCCACTATCTTCTCTCTTTCTAGTTTGGTTCTCCATTAATCAAATCATTCTAGTTTTTCAAGTTTCTTTTTCCTTACTATTTGGATTCTGTATAACCAAACAGGGCTTTTAGTTGACTGGGCAAATATGAACCCTTTTCTTTTTTCTGGAAAGGAGAAAATGGAGAGAAAAGAAGATGGTAAACATTCATATATATTTATCCTCCCCCGGAAACATATGACTGTCATATTCATACAGTCAGGTTCTCTTTATTAGTTATACAAGCAGTAAAAATCACACTGCACATATTATTAAATATTGTCTTTTCTCCAGAACTTATGTGGACATTTTTTCATATAAGTTCATCTGCAACTAATTTAAAAAGTCACACTTTATGATATTCCATGCATTGAGCAAGCATATACTTTATCAAATTATTTTCCTTTTGATGCTTGTGTTATTTATAACTTTACAGTATTATTCTATGATTAATTCTGTAGATATGTTGTAATAGTATTTCTGAGGACACTTTACAGATATAATTCCTGATATTAAGCTTAACATTTTGATAGACATTACTATACTGCTTTCCTAAAAGCTCTAGTGATTCCTGATCCCATCAAAAGTTTGTGAACATGCCCGTATTCCTATTCTCTTATAAATACTACTTAGCGTTATTGTTAATATGTTTTCACTTTGAATATTAAAAATATCTTATATTTTGATTTTCATCAACACTAAATACGTGTATCATTTATAAAGTAAACTGAACTTTGGATTTATATATTTGAAACCATTCTTTTTTTTTAAGTGCTTTTTCTAATACACCTGTTGGTCAGATGCTGATTCTTCAGATTGATTCTTGAATAGTTCAGATTTTTTGGATAAATTTTGCTTGTGAAGTTTCAGTGATTAATCTAACAGCTGTTTGTTTCTTTTTAATATTTTATTTGTTATTTTTATTTTATGTGTGTGTTATGCCTGCATGTAAGTAAGTGCACCCATGTTGTGCAATGCCTGTGGAAAACAGAAGAGACTGTAGGATTCCCTGGAACTGAAGTTACAGATAGTTGTTAGCTGCCACATGAATGCTGGGATTTGAACCCAGCTCTTCTGCAAGAATAGTTAGTGTTCTTAACTGATGAGCCATCTTTCCAGCCCAGCTTCTGCTGTTTCTTTCTTATATTCAGACTGAGGTGGATGCAATTTAATTTTCTCCACGTGGTTCATCAACACTGATGTGACAGAGATGGGCCACTCAAGGCCAAGCTTGTGATCACATGTTATTGACCATAATTACTTACATGACTCTGGCATGTCCCAAGGATGCAAGGAAATATGGCAGAATATTTGATGAGTGTTGGTGTCTTTCCAATAAACCAACATGTTCTCTTCTTTTTACTCCATTAACTCAACTCTGGAACTTTGTTTTATTTCTCATGAAATGATCTAGTTTTATCTTTCCATCTTTTGGGAACTTAGTACTATCATAGTTGCCTATTATAGTTTTAGTTATGAGATATTTTATAATGTTAGTTATTTTTAAATACTTTTCCTCTTGCTGTCATGAATATAAGATATTTTCTTATTCATTATAAGATAGTGATTTTAATTTAACTTAAGCTGATATTACACAGGACCCATTTCAGTCCAGCAATTCTTACAGAGAAATTAATATTTAGAAAAATTTAACTCAGTAATGAGTTTAACTTGCATGAAAACTATTAACCATTAATAGAGAATTTTAGGTAATTTTCTTTTGTCTCTAATCTTTTTCAATTTACAATTTATATAAAGATACTTCAGATTCTCCCTTCCATCTCCCCTGCTGTTCTCTGCTCCTGGTTTGGGCCCTGCACCATTCCTGGTCTTGGGTCCCCAAACACCTGGGGAACCGGTGCTGTTTCCTGATGCTTTTCACCCAGGCCAGCTTGGTGCCTTCCTTGGGCTCCAGGAGCACTGCTTCTGAGGAACCTGGTCCCACCCTCACCTCTCCCTGCTTCCCGGACCTGCACCACTGGCTAATTCTCCTGGCCCGCTCTCCTGCCCTCAGGCCTCTCTTGGGGTAAGTCTACCATGCAGCCCTCCGCGCTCACCCTTCCATTTCCCCCACTGTTCTCTACTCCAAGCTTGGGCCCAGTGCCATTCCTAGTCTTGGGGCCCCAGACACCTGGGGAACCAGTGCTGCTTCCTGACCCTTTTCACCCCCACCGGCTTGGTGCCTTCCTTGGGCCCCAGGAGCACTGCCTCTGGACCCGGCCCCGCCCTCACCTCTCTCTGCTTCCCTGGTCCTGCAACACACGCCAGCCTCTTTCTGGGGCTGACAGCCTCTTTCTGGGGCTTCGAGGCTTACCTTGCCTCTCCCTGATCCTTTGCATCCAGTACAACCCAGCTACTCAATCCACTCCCTGGGAAATCTTGGGGCTTCTTCCCTCCCCATCTGCCTTTGCATCCCTGCATGGC
>NW_008357164.1:93604-156953 GCF_000622305.1 Nannospalax galili
GAGCCACTTACAAGGATCATGGGAGCAAGGGTATTAGTAAGGAACGAAAGGGGGGGAAGTGGGGGCACTTAAGTGGGAAAACCATGATAGAGGGGTGAGACGATACAAGAGAGAAACAATGGCTAGCTAGTCACAAAAACCCGAAGGAACCATATTATTCCTACAATCTACGGACTAATTATACATAACAGACCAAGAAAAATATCTCTAGATAAGGTTTATCTGAGACCAACTGGTCATTACCCAAGACTTATCTGCATGACACACAGTAATTAAAAATGCCAGAATGGTGGAACTAACCTTCTTGGATGTTTAACAGACATACCTTTAGATCTATACTAATTGGGTCAGAGGGACACAAAAGACACTTTTTGCTCCTTGCTCTCCTAGGTCGATTAGTTCCCAGGGACTATGAGCATCGGAGCCGGGGGCTCCTCCCAAGCCCATCGGACCGCTGAGGAACAGATCCTCAAACAACCTCAAGAGTAAAAACAAATCGAGTTTATCTGGTCCAATTGTATGTCCTTAAATACACAGAAGGTAAGTATAACCAAAGATTATAGGGGCCAATATAATTTCATAAGAGCATACATATATATAACTAAAAGTTACTTGACAAACATCAAAGCCAGAGAGGTGATACCTTCAGTCGAGCTTTGTCCACGATGGATAAAGCCTTTCCCAGATAGTAACCCAACACACTACTGGAAAAATGAACAGCAGACCCCAATTCTATCCAAAGGAATATTGACAATGGATTGCCGTAGATGAGGAACAGCTGACCCTCCTGGAACAGGGACCTCTGGCTGACTATATTTACTAGAAGGGCAGACAGGGGGGAATAGATGAGGGTGCTGACAGCACAGTGGACAGTGGCAGGGATGGCAGCGTATGGAGGCTCTAGTGGGAGAGGAAGGCTATCTGACGAGTTTATAATCATACTCAGATGCCAAGGAACTCAGAAAGTAAGCGACTGTGACCAGTGATAGTCATATATATAGAGATTCGAAATGCATTTGAAAACGTCTCAATGTCAATTGCCTTAAAATGAATTTTTCTGTATGAAACTGTGTATTTTAACAACGAAGTGGAGATCTTTTTTAAACGTTAAAAACTCATTTAATTTTATGTCTTATAGAGTTTATAATGAGTAAAAGATTGTACAAGCGTAATAATTCATCTGTAAACCTAAAAATATACAGCCAATTTTGAAAGAGATGTACCCTAGCTCAGAAAAATGTTATTGAATAGGTTAATGCTGTTGTAATGAAATGCTTCTTCTAATAAACAAAAAAAAAAAGCAAGAACTTGACACAGGTTAAAAAAACAAAGACATGAAATTGTCAGTACGCGGGTAGGGAAGTTAGGAGTGATCTGAGAGGAGATGGGCAAAGTGAAGTTGAACATGATCAAAATAATGTACTGTATGAAATTCTCAAAGAAGTAATAAAAATATAATTTTGTAAAATTTCATTGTACCCCATAAATATACATGATTGTTATTTATCAACTTAAAAAAGTCAGCAGAGAAAATAAGGTAATGAAAAACAAGTCTAGAGATGTGTGGGTGGGAAGAGGAGGAGGAGTTAGTAGGTGGGCCGGGTGGCAAAGCTTCCTCTGTGGGCCAGCTCTGGGAGGTGGGCAATATTGACTTGGGGATGGAGCCATCCACTTGTGTTATCTCAGGCTTAACAGCCCCATTAGTCAAGATTCTCTTGGTGGCAAGTAATAGAAATGAATTTGAACTAGCTTAAGTAGAAATTTATTTGACTTATTGAAAATATATTTGGGTGTCTCAGAGAATTCTAAGAAGTGGTTAAACAAACTTGCCAAGGGACAAGCCTTAGCAATAAGAGTTCATGGACTTGCTTCCCAGTAGGGCAAAGCTTCTGACTTTAGATAGCAAAAGAATCAATAAAGATGAAGATGGGGTGGAGGTGGAGATGGAGACTGGACTGTCTACACCCAACGCCCAGCAAGGAACCGAATTACTAACGCCCTCCCAGGGCATGTTACTGCTTCTGCTGCTGCTGTTGGCTGACCAAGAGTACTCTTGTTATCCAGACTCATTGTCAACTTCAAGCCTTGCTGCCTGGTTCAAATGGATGGGCTCCCTTGGGTCACCTGTGTTCTATGAGATGGAGCCACACCCTCTAAACAGTTGCTTGAAGACTATCCCAGTGTACCACAGGGGCAGTTCAGAGATAAAGAGAGTTTGGTGGATGCAAAAAAAAAAAAAAAGATACTTCAAATACATGTAAGCCTGTAGTAATGGTTCAAAAGATAGGAAGCTAGACAATATAATTAAGACTTTGAACTTGAAAGAGAAGTTTCTGAAATGCTCAGGGTACAGGCATATGAAATGTCTTTTACCCCTCCTATAGAATTCTATGGAGTATTTTATGATACTAAAATCATCCAGGAAATACATGATGAAATTAGGTAACTGGTCTTATACCTCTCATATCCTGTTTTGCAGATTCTTTGGTTGGGGTTGAAATCTTTTACCATGGTTTGATTTGAGTGGTATTAATTCTTATATTATGAGCAGACTAGAAAACTCTGATTACTACCCTTAAATGGTAAAAAATAGTATTTTTCTGGTTTTCAGCATTAAAATGAACGATCTTCAAATTGTAAGTGCTGTAAGGAATCAACGTCTCATCGAATGATCCAATCAGCAATCCTACTAAAAGAATAAGAAAATCTGAATTTATTTGTGTTGGAACGACTACCATCACAAGGTCTAAATGAAGCAAATGAACTTTGTTTAGCAGCACAGAGTTGGAATAATCGCCTATATTGATTATGGTCTCTCCTTCATCTTAAGAGAAAGAATTGTCTAAAAGACGACTACACTGGTTTTCTATGGCTGTGTAATGTTACCATGAATTTTGAGACCTAAAGAAACATCCTTGGGGGTCTGATAGATAGATGGCTCAGTGGTTAAGAACACTTGCTGCTCTTACAGGGGACCTGGGTTAGGTTAGCAGCACCCATGTTGGGAAGTTCACATCCACCTGTAACTCCAGTTACAGGGATCTTATATACTTTTCTGGCCTCTAGAAACATCTACATGCGTGAGCACACATCTACACAAGACACACATACACATGTAAATAAAAATAAAATAAGATTTAAAACAAAAGAAGCACACTTATTAGTTGAGAGTTTTTGTGGATAAGGCATCTATGAATGACTGTTTCTGAATCTCACACAATTATAATAAAAATTTTCACTGAATCTGCAACATCATTTAAAGCATGAACTGTGGAATGATCTGTTTCTAAGAGTGCAGGATTCTGGATGAATTCAGTTCCTTGAGGTTATACTGAGGAACTCAGTTTGATGGCTGTGATTAAGAGGCCATAATGACCAGTCATTCTGGCCTCCTAAATATAATTGCTTATTTTCATACATAAATGTATGAAAGGGATAAAATTGAGCAAGCGGAGCACTAAAATCTCCCACACCACAATCACCTATATCCCATCACTTTTGCAGAATTCAATTGGTTAGGGGCAAATCACAGGTCATGCCCATGCTCTAGGGACTGAGGAACATGCAGGGCACACATATCTGGAAGCAGGGATCATGGGTCCACTTCACAGTTTGTCCATTCTAAGAACTGAGAATTAAAACTATCCAGTAATTACCTGTTCTTGTCACTTATATTATGACTAAGATTATTTCTTGCTTATGTGTTAGACCATAATGGAATTAAAAATATTTTCTTGTCCTTATTGTATATAAAGTTGAGAGTGAGTTAGCTATTTACTTTAGGAAATACTTGCTCCCAGAATGTAAAAGACACCAAGCCAAATGGAGTAGCTCATTTATTAGGAGCAGCATCTTGCATATTATAACTCAATTAAGAGCCCATCCATCTGAAGCTATTGAGTGACAGAGTCTACTTCTAACCAGTTCCTTGCCTTACAAGAACTTTTATCACTGAGTGTGAGAGTGGGGATGTAGCTCAGTAGAAAGATGTTTGCTTAGCATGTGTAAAGTCTTAGGTTCCATCCCCGTTACCCTCTCCGTCCTAAGAAATCACTATGCTGAAATTTTAACTCCTTATAAATAAATATTCTCTGTGACTTCTTTCTCATAAGATACAGCTAAAATTCTTTTGTACTGCAGAAAACCTCATACAGCCATCTTTGTTTGACCATCTGGTTGTTCTGGTGATCTTTTTGAGGGTCAGTAATCACCATTACAACTATGAGTTTGGGGTGACAGTGTGGTATGCGTCCCTTCTGTTCTGTTACAGGGGCTAATTTCGAACTGATTTGGTTTAGTTACACCTGATCAAAGATAAAAGCTCTTCACATCACCTTAGCCCCCTCCTGGTGGACAACATTCCCTGTGTTCCATTTTGTGAAGGCAATTTATGAATATTATGAGGTGGTGAGTTGTTCTCATAGAATAGGGTTTGGGGCAATATCTTGGCGTTCCTAGCTATTGTCTGATAGATGGCCTTCTACTAGTGATCAAGGCTTATGGATGGCCATGAGATCTCAGCTTCTACACAGCCTCATTGCTGAAGGCAAGCAATATCTTATTCCTGTATGTGATCTTCCATTTTCCCTTCCTTAGAGCAACTGCCCCACTTTCCCTTCCACTGCCTGCTTTTTTTTTTTCTGGTGCCTCACAGAGGCAAAGATATCTGAATCTTTCTATCTCAGAATGGAAACTGTGGTTAATAGTTAGGGATGTATAGCATATGTTTTTGATGATGCATGGGTAACTCTCGACAAGCTGTACAAGCTGCAGGGGACAAGGGGAAGAGGAGAGAGTCTAGAAGACTACTGTGAACACTGTAGAATATCTTGGCCCCATATTCTCTCTCCTACTAAGTCTCTCTTTCTGTACTGATTGTGCATATTTGAAATCATGCAAGTTAATAAATGTTTTATTTGACTTAATATTTTTCTTTTTCCTGAAGAAAAATTTAAGCAAAACTTTTAATAAATTTTTAAATTTATTTATTTATTTATTTTGTGTGTGTGTGTGTGTGTGTGTGTGTGCGCGCGCGCGCGCCATGGTGCACACATGAAGGTCGGAGAACAGAGAACAACTTGTAGAAGTTTTGCATCATCTAGATTCTAGGGACTGAATTCAAGTCTCCAGGCTTGGTCTTTACTTGATGCTGATTCCACTGGCCCTTCAAGACTACCTATCTTCCCTTCCTTCCTTCCTTCCTTCCTTCCTTCCTTCCTTCCTTCCTCCCTCCCTCCCCCCTCTCTCTCTCTCTCTCTCTCTCTCTCTCTCTCTCTCTCTCTCTCTCTTTGGGTGTTTTTGAAACAGGCTTTCTCTGTAGTTGCAGCTGGCCTGAAAACTCACTACATAGACCAGGGTGGCCTCAATCTCACAGAGATACACCTGCTTCTGCCCCTGGATGTTGGAATTAAAGGGGTGTCCTTAAACAATGTTTAAATTTCAGAATAGTTATGGAAAAAGTATGAAACTAACACAGAGTTCTTATATCTCCTGGGTCTAATTTTCTTTATCACACACTAATATTGGCTAAAATCTTTGGTTAATCAGATTTTGTTACTATGTACCCAGTGTTCTTTCTCAGTTTCAGGATCCCATCCATATCACACTCAGTTTCGTTTCGGCTTCCTTGACTGAAGAAATTTCTCAATCTATTTACTATTTTGAATGACCGTGAGAGTTTAGAGAAGTCAGGTATTTTGTAGGTTATCCCTGACCAGAGATTTGGTTGATGTTCTTATTAATAGAAGGACGATGTGAAGGCAGACCACAGAATAAAATACCATCTTCGTTGGTCACTTTTCTGTTGCTGTGATAAGATACCATGACCAAGGAAACTTATAAAAGGAAGAATTTATTTGAGCTTACAGTTCCAGATAAGAATCAGAGTCCATCATGATGGTGAGGTATGGTGGCAGGAGGTAGCCAGAGCAAAAAGCTAAGTAAGTACTCACCTCTTGAAGCAGGCACAGGAAGCAGAGAGTGCCTGGAAGTTCTGCAAGGCTTAAGAACTCTCTAAGCCCGCCTCCAGTGACATGCTTCCTCCAGCAACACCACACCTTCTAAGACCTCCCCAAACAGCACCACCAACTAGGGACAAAATGACCAAATACTTGGAACCCATGGGGGACATTTTATTCGAACTACCATACCTGTGCATGTCAAGTTTTTCATTTCTAAAGCTATCCTCTGTCCTAACCCTTACCTCTCCATATTGCTCTCTTTGGAAGAAAAACAGTATTCTAAGTTCATTCTAAGAGCGGGAAGTTATATTTCATCTTCTGAGTGTTGGAATATCTATAATTTATTTTGAATCCTTTTCATGGAAATTTTTTTTCTACCATTGATTTATGTTAGTACAATAGGTATCTTTTAAAATCTGTTCATTATGTTTTTATTTTATGTTTATGAGTGTTTTGCCTACATATATGTATGTGTGCATCACATGTGTGCCTGGTGCCTGTGGAGACCAAAAAAGGGCATTGGATCCCCTAGAATTGGAGTTACTGATGGTTGTGGGCTGCCGTGTGGAGCCTCGGAGCTGAACCCAGGTCTTCTGCAAGAGCAGCAAGTGTTCTTAATCACTGAGCCATCTCTCTAGCCTCAGATATCTATTTGATACATTATGTTATAATTTAATAATTTATTTTCTTACTCAAATTGTTTTTGTAAATCATTAGTGACTGTGTCATGAAGGAGAGTCATTTCCAACTTGGAGTCCCTTGATACGTTACAAAACTGAAATTTTTTATGTTTTAGCTGTCAGTTTGCTTTCTTCCTTGTAGGCTGTTGCATAGTCATGATTAAATGTTGAAAGAAAATACTTCCTCCTCCCAAACTTGCTGTTGAGAGCACTGAAAATAATTTGATATTTTACTTGCCTTCCATATTTGCACAAAGGGATATTTTCAAATCTATAACCTCAGGATCTTTCAGCAGAAAATAAGAGATGGAGCATGAAAAAAGGGCTTGAAATAGGGCTTTATAAACATCACCACCATCACCACCATCACCAAAACAACAATCACTCAATAAATAGGGTTTCACAATTAATATCCGTGTTTGTAGTGACCAGGTCAGTTGAGAGTACAATCATTTGAAGGGACTGCAGAATCATTTTCAATAGAGTTCAGTTTTTCACTATTCAGTCTTTCCCCTAGAGTAGCAAGCAGGTTTCCTTACTTGGCTTTATTCCAAGTTATAGAAAGGAAGTGATATCCTATTGCTTCAGCTGTGACCATTCCCTGTGCTGTGAAGTCTAGCTAAAATTCTTGGGAACAGAAATTAGGCTCTATTTCTTTTTAAAAAGCTTTTTTAAAAAGCTGGGTAATGCCCAAAGGCATTAAAATGTATTAAATGATGCAATACCAATGAAATTCTTTATTTACAATACATTATTTAATATTAAATAAACAAATCACATCAGCAAAACAATATTAACTCAATAGATGTATTTAAAGTTCTCTGAAAATATCTACCTTTGCATAAAACTGCTCACGACAGAAATACAAACATCAAACATCAATGCAGATGAGCAAAGTGATGCTCAAAGTAAACTCTGTTTTGAAAGTAAATCACAACCTGAAGCAATGTAAGTTTTCTCCCAAAGAACCATAGTTAACATATTGCTTTATTTTTCCTTGGTATAATCTTTTCATATACACATTATCTCAGATGCAGCTTCAAGAGTAACTGTACAAATAAAACCCACAAATGACAAAAACCAGAAGACAATGTTTGGAGAAATCAATCATCATCACTGTTCGATTATGTACAGTTAAATGACGATGCACCTATTCAAAATCATACACATTCACTATACAAATATAAAACATTGGGCAGCTATGTAGGAATATACAAGATTTAGAGACAGATATAAAGCATTATGCTAGATTTTAGCATTTTGAGGTTCTTTTACCTGTAGTATGAAACTTAAAAGATTTGTTTTAGTCTGTAAAGAAACATCATACCAGAGAGAAAACTCTAATTAAAATTGAACCACTACAATAATTTTCTTCTGTGCATAGACTGCATTGCTTTTAGGTAGCATGGTACCATACAAGCACTAGAGAAGTTTAAATTTGCACCAACAATCAATGGCTTAAGTTGCATTTCAAAATTGATTGTGCATCTTTTTGTCCTGCAAGTGTATCTGTGCCTCTAAATTCATATGTGACATCCATATGAACTCTGTTTTCAAGAATAATTAGTATTTTGTATATGTGTATGTATATGATTCATGTGCGTGTGTGTGTGTGTGTGTGTGTGTGTGTGTGTGTGTGTGCACATATCACAGTGCTTATGTGGAGGTCAAAGGACAGTTTTGGGGAGTCTGTTCTTTTCTTCCCATTGAAGGTTTCAGGATCGAACTCAGGTCATAAGACTTGTGCAGCAAGAGCCTTGACCTGCTGAGCCATCTCACTGGCCCAGGTTGTATTTCTTGAAAGTAAAGAGAATCAAAAAACGTTTGGAAGAGTATTTTAAAAAAGTATCATAAGTACTCTTGGTTTCCTGTGATTTCTTGGCATTTCATTTAGTATTTTCTTGGTTTGAATAGACCAAATTTCAAGGTTGAGTTATTCCTAGGAAAGATTTAAAAGAACCTTTAATGCAAGTTCTAAATATTTTTTGCTTTGGGTATCTCTTTCAAGTCCTACAATGCAGATCTTGTTTACATATCATAAAAAAGAATAGAGATTTAATGATTCTTCAGTTAATCAGTATAAGGACATGAATTTTAGTAGACTTTTAGTAATTCACCATTTTTGTGATATAAAACAATCAAAGTTTAATTTTTACTTTTCTTAGTTAGAAACGTTCTTTTATTCTTCACTAGAATAGTTTTTTTAAAGAAAGAAATCCCTGTAAAGAACACAACATGACCAATAATGGTGTTTACAAAGAACTTTTAGTTTACTCAATATTTCACATAAATTATCTCCAAACACCCTGGATGCCTGGATCCGATGAATGAAAAGGCCAGAGCTTAATTTTTCAGAATTCCTGGTATCAATTTAACCAGGTTCAATTCTAAATGATTAGGATGTACCAGAAATGGAGCCAGTGAGGTATATATCTGTCTAGTTATGTTAGGGAACTAATTTGTTAACACTAATTAGTACTGTGTCATTGTGCACATATAGCACTATATATTTGTTAGAAATCATCTCGCAAGATAGGAGCTAAGAAGCCCAGACCAAAGGACACTGGTGGTGTTAAGTTGCGTCCCAAATCCAAGTCTGAAGGCAAGAGACCAAAGCTCAGTTTGAAGATAACCGAACAGAGGAAGAATTCTGTCTCTTTGAGCCTGTTATTTACTCAGCCTATTATTCTGCTCAGGTCTTTATTGGATTGGATGATAACCATATGCACTAGAGAGGAAAATCTCTACTCAGTCTGCTGCTTCAAATGTTAATCTCATCAAGAAATATTCCCACAAGCACATCCAAAATAATATTTGGCCAGATGTTTGATTGCAGTGTGGTCCTGACATATTTTCAGGGGAAATTAGCCATCACGCCAGCTACTCAGCTCTTCATCCCTGTGCTTTCATAAGGGATTATTTAACACCAGATCTTAAGAGTTTTAGGACATAAACCCTGCGAAAGATGAAGCACTATCATTTACAAAGAAGATAAACGCACAAACAGTTGACAACAGAAACACAACAATATCATCTTTTCCAAAGTAGTCCAGCTCTTGTTCATTTTAGATAGGGATTACATCAACTAAACTAGCTGACACTTGTTTGAAATGATGTAATGTTGTGGACAACTATCTGCCTATTTCCTCCCAAGGAACTGTGACTATTACGTAGCACCTAAAGAATTTGTAGGAGGGTTGTAATTACGTCCAAAGCACACCATGATGATTTGTCTTAGAATGAAGCCCAATGATTTTATTCTATTCACTATTAATGCTATTTTATATTACCTGAACTTAGACATAATAGGACCGGATTGGTTTTATGTTTCTTTTTCAGCTCTATAAAATCTCTGTAAGGATTTCATTGTGCTCTATTAATTGTGACAACATGACTCCAACATCCTGTAAAGGACCTGTGGGTGTCATCCTCTTAGCGGCTTGTTTTGTACCAGGCAGATGGAGGCTATTGCTTGGTTTCAGGTGGATTTCTCTGACCTTTTGCTGCTTTTAACATATATGCAGAATATGTTTTAAAAATATTTTATTTGCTATTTTTGTTTTGTATGTGTACATTGCCTGCATGTATGTTAAGTGCACCTGTGTCGTGCAATCCCCACAGAGGACAGAAGAAGGCATTGGGTCCCCTAGAACTGGAGTTAAAGACAGTTGTTAGCTGTCATGTGGATGCTGGGATTTGAACCTGGATCTTCTGCAAGAGCAGCCAGTGTTCTTAACCATGGAGTCACCTCTCCAGCTCATATATAGAATATTTTGACTGTCATTTCTAAACTAAATATACTCAGAATAAAATAAATCTGAACATATCTGTGAAGATTATACATTTCACAACTTTTTAATGGTGATCTTTAGAATTTTTGAGGTTATTACAAAAGAGAACAGGACTGGCTCTTCCAGAGGACCCAGGTTCAATTCCCAGCATCCACATGGTGGGTAACAACCATCCATAACTCTAGCTCCGGGGATCTGACACCCTCTTCTAGCCTCTGTGAGCATAGCATGACACAAGTGCAGTTACACATGTGCAGACAATACATTTATACATATAAAATTTAAAAAATAGGCAAATACTTTAAAAATGAGAGAGAATAATATAGAGTTTGGAGGGAGATGTATTGGGGAAGCCTGGTGGGGGGTCTGAGGGGAATTGGAGGGAGAAAGTGGGGAAGGTCAATATGCTCAAATACATTGTATACATGTATGAAAAATTTTGAAGAATAAATAAAAATGTCAAAATAATATTCTATCATTATTATATCAGTTTTCATATCATTAGGTTGAAGTAAAGAGAATTCACATTTCTAATTCTGTGATATATATATATATATATTTCTTATACTTATTCTAGTTTCCCAACATATCCTCCTGGAAGCCATGGAATATCCTGAGTATTAAGAGTGTGTTTTCCATACTAAAAAGATGAGTGATGGTTTTACAGTCTTAGAATCCTAGGTAGTGTCAGAAGGGGGCTGGTCATCACAAAGAGGAAGACATGATTGGAGGGTTGGGGCTTTCAGCCCTACACCCCAACATCCAAGGAGGATAAAGGGTGAAAGTTAAGTATTTCACTAATGGCTGAGGATTTAATCAATCATGCTTATGAAATGAGATCCTCACCAAAGCCTAAAAATATTACGTTTATGGAGTTTCCAAAACACTGAATCTACTGAATCTACTGAGGCGCCTGGGAGGCTGATTCCTGTAGAAATATAACGGCATCTCTGCCTTGCCTCATATGTCTCTTCCATCTTGCTGCTTAATCTGTGTCCTTTGTAATATCTTTATGGTAACCCAGAAAGTGTATGAAAATGTTTCTGTGGG
The DNA here is from genome assembly GCF_000622305.1 of Nannospalax galili. Lineage (NCBI taxonomy): Eukaryota > Metazoa > Chordata > Mammalia > Rodentia > Spalacidae > Nannospalax > Nannospalax galili. The sequence goes on from NW_008357164.1 coordinate 105,086, forward strand.
GGCCGGAGAGATGGCTCAGCAGTTGAGAACACTGGCTGTTCTTGGAGAAGACCCAGGTTCAAATCCCAGCACCCACATGGCAGCTAACAACTGTCACAAACTCCAGTTCCAGGGGATCCAATGGCCTCTTCTGTCCTCCGAGGGCATTGCGTGACACAGGTGCACTTACCTACATGCAGGCGATGTACGCATACATATAAAATAAAAAAATAATAAATAAAATATTTAAAAAATGTTTCTGTAAATGCCATGAGCCACTCTGGAAAATTAAACAAACCCAATGGGTTTGTCAGTCAGAGGCACAGGCCTTACCCTGAAGCTGACAATTGTCACCTGAAGTGGGTGACAGTCTTCTAAGGATTAGCCCTCAACCTGTGGAACCTGGTCTCAATCCCGATTGGTGTCCACTGTAGGATTGTTTGAGGTGTGGAGAAAGAGTCTCAGAATGAAAAACACTTTACTTATGTCCTTTCAGAGTTCATGTGAGATAATGGAAAAGAGGATTTTTAATGAGGCTGCAAGAGTGTAGGCTTCCACAGGGCTTTTTCATCCCCTCTTTTTAGTCACCCTTCCTCCCTTTGTTCTAATCTCTCTCATCCCCTTAACTCTCACTCTGTTGAAACAGGAAGGTGAAGCCTTAAGGGAGGAAGGGTGGGAGAACACAGGTAAAATGAACGTAGATAAGGAATACTGAGGGTGGAAAGGGTTAAACAGTTTTTTTAAAATGTTGAGACTGGGTCTCACCACATTGCCTAGGCTGGCCTTAAACTTTGTGATCCATGAGCCTCCTGGCCAACTTTTGGAGTAGCTGAAATTACAAGTCATTGCTATCATGCCCATCCTGGTTTTGACTCTTTTGAAAGCTGGTTCTAGATAAATTTCACATGAAACAAAGGAATCTATTGCAAGAAATTGAAATTCACCTATGCATTTATAGCTATCACATCTCAGAAATTATGAAATTGAGTCCATGAAGGCAAAGTGGTATGGGGCTCCACCGTCAGCTGAGGAGCTATCAGCAGTTGATGGCAGTTGACTGAGGATGGCAAATCACTTTTGGGGGTGGGTGGCCATTGGTAGGTTGCTCATGTACCAGTGGATGACCCCACTCTCATGAGTATAGGTGCAGCAGTAATTGGACTCAGTCTGCTATAAAAGAATGAGAATATGGAATTGGGAGGGAGATTGGGAAAGCCTGTGGAAAGTTGGAGGAGGGAGTGGTGGTGGATATGATTAGCACACATTGTATACATGCATACTATTTTCAAAGGATAAATAAAAATGACTCAAAATGATAGCATTATTCTGTCAGTTTTCATTTTATTAGATTGTTAGTAAAGAATTTGTGTGGATGAGCAACGATATTTCTAATTCCCAGATCTTTCATTCTCTTACCTGTATGGCGTAGGTTAAAGAATCATTTCAGTTCAATCTAAACATGACTTTAGCATAGTCTTAATGCTGTGTTTCTCCAGGAATATATATATATATATATTTGAAACTTATAGCCTCTCTAATCCCATGGAGAATTTGAAATGCCTTGTAAAAGAAAAATAATGAAATACTAGTAAACTAACTTGGAATTTGACAGATGGAATGCAAGATGGAGTTAGAAGCAAGAAGTATCTATAGTGAGGTCTGGATGTTGGAGAGGGGTCTGCAAGTGCATTCTGAGCCTGGCGGGGTCAGGGCATAGGAAAGTAATTAGATAGAGCACACACTGAGTGGCTAGCATCCTGCAAATGTACAAAATAACACTGAAAGAATTCTAGACAAGCAAACCAAGCTGTCTGTCAGCTCTTCTTGATGTACATAATGCTTCCTTATTTCTCTTTCCTCAAATGGACTCAGACTCCAAGTGCCTGCACATAATGTGGAGAGCTAAGATAGGTAAGTGTCTGCATTCCTAATATGCTTCACATTTGTCAGTTTAAGAGGAAACCAGGACATTGCTTTAATGGTGCATGTGCGTTAGTGTGCCCACACACATTTTATTAAACATATGCTTCCAGAAACATCCCATTTGGCAAGATCACAAGTGCATAATAGGTACAAGCTGTAAAGAAAGAAAATGAAAGAGAATGTAATCAGTTATTTTTGAAGATCCGTAAGACCTCCTAAGCTATTGTAGATATTCATTCACACATCCTTCAGTGTGCGTGTTAGTTTTCTTCTGCCCCTAAGTTTCTGTTTACTCACTTCTGCACAAAGATAAATATTGAAGTTGTACATGATACAAACATTGGAAATCTGTGTTCACATTTGTCTTTCCAACTGAATATGCTAATCGTATTTAACAGTGAGTGATATTTCTTTATATCAATGTTTTGTGTAGTGCACAGTCTCAGTGACAGTGTTGTGACAACCAAACTTTCCCCCACATTAAAAGTTGGCAACACTCCCAGTTTTGGGAACAGACATTAGAAGAAATCCTTTAATCTTCCTCAGGATTATTTCTGTGTTTTTAGGAAGCATTGAATATCTGCTTTGTTTTCTTAAGGGGTGAAAATGGAACTTAACAGATTTACTCTCGAAGCAATCAGAGATTTTGATATTCTGGATGCACTTACAAACTGGCCAGGAATATGTGCAGGAGGAAGATCAAGGCGATGCTGTCACACACACACACACACACACACACACACACACACACACACACACTCATAGGTACAGACACACAGACACACTCATACACAGAAACACAGACACACACAGACAGATGCAGACACACAAACACACAGACACATACATATGGACATAGACACCTCCCCCACAGAAACAGTCACACCCACAAACACACCCAGTCACAGACACATACACGCACAGACACACACACACACACACACACACAAATAAAAATATTAAAATAAAACTTTAAAAAGCAATCTGCCCTTAAAAAATAGGAAAAAGGAAAAGGTGAGCATGACAAGCTCAGACTACAAATGTTCTCTTATGATCGAAATATTTCTATCCTTTGTGCCCAAAGTTGCAGTGTGATTCTATGAGAACTTTGTTGCTTTTTTTATTTTTAAAGAAACCTGATATTTTCTTTCTTTCTCTCTATTTTTTAAAGAATACTATCATTTGGAAAACAATCCACACTGCATTTTAACCTTGTTAAATTTTACTCTTCTCACAGGACATAAACCATTTTGGTTCTTAAGCACGTCTGAGAGATGCCTTGCTTGAGATGGACAGATAGCTTTCATTAGTGCTAATGGGAGTTATGCTTCTGCACCAGGAGAGAATAGAGCCTTTAGATTTTAAATTATGCTCAATGCAAATCTTCCAGATGGAATAAATTATGAGGCATGCTTAGAAAGTAGAGAGCTAAATATCCCCCAAAGCCATAGTTTAATAGCAAAGCAATACTTCCAAGTAAGAGGAGTGGAGTCAACACTAATGGCTTTTCTGCTGTCACTATGTTAAGTAGCCAATATTGACTCTTGAAAATTCTTATTGAATTAGTGTTGCACTTCAATTCCATTATTTTCCAAAGGACCTGAGAGATGGTTTTCTATCTTGAATAGCCCACTAAAATGGATCCAATCTGTGTTCATTTTCAAAACCATTTATCTTAAATTCAGTTAAATTTCTAATCTGCAAGAGCAGAATGAAAGAATTCTCTGTATCTGTTTTTACAATGACCCCTTCTAAAGACGTAGCTGCTGTATAATTCACTTGAAAGTTTTTAAAATGTTTACTTTTTAAATTTTATTTTGAGAATTATTCCTCATATACCAGTAATATCTGAAATTGTCTCCTATATTTATCTAGTGATGTGTCCTTTAGCTTCTTGTTTTGAAATTTGTTAGATTTTATTTGTGGCAGTTTTCTTTAAGAACTATTGCCCCTCCATGTCTTCCAAGATAACTGAATAATTGGAGGGATTTTGCTTTTACTCTACTGAACTAAGTGGCCATATTTTTCAATTATTTCATAGGAGCATTATCTTCACTTGGAAATTTTCTTCTATGTTCAAAATGGAAATTAAATTAAACATTGCATTTAACAAGCTATTAAAGAAAGAAGATGGACAAGGCCCAGGGGCCACGAGAAGAAGTTTGGAAGTCACCAAGAGGAAACTGGGTAGCTTCCAAAAGACCCCAATCCATTGGTGAATTTACTGTGGTTCAGATCACATTTTTTCTTAAAGATTTATTTTTATGTGTTTGTATGTATGTATGCCACATATGTGTGAGTATCTGTGGAAGCCTGAAGAGGGTATCAGGTCCTTCTGCAGCTGGAGTTACAGGCAGCTGTACGTCATCTGATGTGGGTGCTGGAAACCAAATTCAGATCCTCTGCAAGAGCAACAAGTTTTCTAATCACTGAGCAATCTCTCCAGACCCTGGTTCAGACTGCTTTTGAACCAACTAGTTTTCCATGTACACCAAAAAGTTATTAATCCTTTAAAGAAGACTGAAGTAATGTCTGGAAGTTGATAACCCAGATTGTGAATCTATGATAAAGTAGAAGTTATTTGCTAGGATGGTGGTACTTACTGTGCAGAAAACCTTTCTCATCTCTGGAATCAGTTTAACTAGAAGTGGAATGAATAACCAGATGTTTGAATATGTGAAATAAAATTTATGGGAGGGAGTTGTTTTACACTGAGCTTTTACACTATGTCCCAAACACACCAGACCAAACCAAAATGGAGTCATTCATGATAGGTACCATGTAGTCAACAGAACTTCAAGATGGCCTAGTTCCCTTTTTGTTAGACGGGACCAAATTAACCCCTTCTAAGCCAGCATTAGAAAGTCCTTTCAACTTTGCCATATAAGGGAAATAACCTCGAGATGGCATTTTTTCCCTTCCTCTGTCTTTCCCTATTAGTGAACACTCATTCCTCAACCTTCTCCTCCAACCCTAACATTCTTTCTGCTGTCTTTGTTGATGTTTTCCTATAAGACTTTTTTTATTGATATTTTTCATTCCCAATGCTTTTATTTAATTATTTATTTTTATCCCCAAATCCCAATTTTCTTGCTGTAGTTCTCTCCCATGTTGTAGACTTCTTTTTTTATTTAAATTGCTGATTTGCTCTTTCATTTTGCTGGCTTTCTCCTATTTTTCAAGGCTCAATCACTAATACCACTCAGAAGACAAACTACCAGGGCTGGAGAGATGGCTCAGCAGTTAAGAGCACTGGCTGCTCTTGCAGAGGACTTGGGTTAAGTTCCCAGCACCCATGTGATAGCTAATAACCGTCCATAACTCTAGTTTTGGGGAATTCGATGCCCTCTTCTGACTTCTGTGGGCATTGCATGATAATGGATGCACTTATATACATGAAGGCAAAACACTCATACACATAAAATACAGATAAGTAAATCAAAAAAGGAGAAATTACTGTAGCAATAGCCATACTGAATCGAAGAAGATATAGGGATATACGCAAAGCTCATTAATACTCTACCAAATGACCACAAAATAAGGGATACCACAGGTAAGGTAGTCCGTGCTGTGAAAGTAAAAATATTTTAGGCAAATGTAGAAATAGAAACAATGATGCAGGCAGAGTGCAGGGAAAGGGAACCTACTGAATAAAAGAAAGAAGGTTGGGGAGGAGCTATGAAGAAGAGGAATGAGCAACACAGTCTGCTATAAAAATTGGAAAAATATTGTTAAATTTAGACCCAGGATAGACAAGACAATCCTGAACAATGAAACCACTGTTGAAGGTATTATCCCTGATTTCAAGTTATGCTACTGAGATATAGTAATAAAAACAGCATGGTACTAGCATAAAAACAGACACACTGATCATTGGAATAGAATTGAGGACCCACACAGAAGTTCATGCTCCTACAGACACCTGATTTTGGATAAAGGAACAACAACAGAAAAAAACCACATTGGAGGAAAGACAGCATGTTCAACAAATGATGCTGGTTAAAGTGGATGCCTACATGCAGAGAATTAGAGTAGATCCTTATCTTTGATTCTACATGAAATTCAATTCCAAATGGATCAAAGATCTCAATGTTGAACCAGAAACTGTAACTTGTGGAGAAAAGAGTAGGGAGTACACCCCAAGATATATGTTCAGGTAAGGACTTTCTGAATAGGACTTCAGTTGCCCAGGAAGTAAGACCAACAGTCAACAACTGGCATGTCATGAAATTTAAAAGCTTATGCATTGTAAAGGAAACGCTATTAGCTACTTTTCTGTTGCTATGATAAAACACCACGATCAAGGCAACTTAATAGAAGAAGAGTTTATTTGGCTTACAGTTCCAGAGGGATTAGAGTCCCTGTTGGCGGGGAAGGCATGCCAGCAGAGGAGGCCAGAGCAGAAAGCTGAACAATCACATCTTCAATCAGGCACAGGAAGCAGAGAGCAACTAGAAATCTCACAGGCTTAAGAACTCTCAAAGTCCACCCCCAGCAACATGTTTTCTCCAGCAAGGCCACACTTCCTAAAACCTCCCAAAACAGCACCACCAACTGGGGATGAAATGTCCAAATACTTCGAGCCCACTGGCAGACATTCTTATTCAAACCACCACAGAAACTGTTCATCAACTGAAGAGGCAGCCTACAGAATGGGAAAAAAAAAAAAAAAAACCGTTTACTAGCTGTCTGACAGATGATTGGCATCCAGAATACTTAAGGAACTAAAAAAAAAAAAAAAACCTAAACACCAAGAAGACAAGCAACCCAATTAAAATGCATTACAGAACTGAACAGATTCTCAAATGAAGAGATACAAATGGCTAAGAAATATTTTTAATCATGTTCACCATCCTTATCCATCAGAGAAATGCAAATTAAAAGCACTTTGAGATTTAATCTTACCACAGTCAGAAAGGCTAAGATCAAGAAAACAAAAGACATCAAATGCTGGCGAGGTTGCAGGGAAAGGGGAACCCTCATGTGCTTTTGGTAGGAGTGTAAACTTGTCCAGCCACTATGGAAATCACTGTGGGGGTTCCTCAAAATAACTAGAAATAGAACTACCATGTGACCAAGCTATACCTTTCCTGGGCATATACCCGAATGACTCTGTCACCTACTACAGAGATACCTGGGCACTCATTGCTGCTCTAATCACAACTTCTAGGACATGGAAACAGGTAAATGTACAAAACTGGAAAAAATTACTGAGTGAGGTAATCTAGATCGGGAAAGACAAATACTGTATATCCTCAGTCGTACGTGGATCCTGGCATTGAATCTTTAGAGTTGTGTGTTTAACATGAAATACCCATAGAAGCCAGTTAACTAGAAAGGGGCCATGGGGGAATCTTAAAAGAGGGCGAGAGTAGAGCACAGATGATAGAAGGGGAAGAGAGGAATAATGGGGAGGCAGGTTTTTTACTTTTTTATTGAGTATTTGTGAATTTCATGTAATATATTTTGATAATATTTAGATCCCCTCCTCCATCTGTTCCCTACACTGTTTCATGTGCTCTACTATGCATATGTATTAAGGCCTATAAAGTTGAATTTATGTCTGCAAAGGAAAATGTCCTTTGGAGTGGGTCCATCCACTGGAGCTTGACTAACCTACCAAAAATCACACCCTTAAAAGAGACAGACTCTCCTCTTCTCAGCAGTCATTGGTTTCCAACAGTTACTCAGGTAGGGTTGGTGTTTCTTATCCACTTCCCTACATCTATGCTGGGATTTTGTCTAGCTTGCACTTTTGTGGCACTTGCGCATACTGTGACCGTTGCTGTGAGTTCATTTGAGTAACTTCTCAGCTGTCTGGAAAGCTCTATTTTCTTGTGGTCATCACTACCTCTGGCTCTTAAATCTTTCCACCCACCTCTTCTGCAATGATACCTGAGCCTTTGGAGGCAGAAGTTTGATATATGAGTTCAATTCAGGGTTAATCATGCTTCAGTCTTGTATTCTCTGCCTTTTGGCTAGTTGTGGGTTTCTGTTAATCACCATCTTCAACACAAGTAAGATTTGCTGGTGAGAGTTGAAAGATGCATTAATTTATGGGTATGATGACAAGTCATTAGGAGTCACTTTAATTCTATATTTATTTAACATAATAATAGTGTTAGGCTCTCTTGTATAGCTTGTGACCTATCTAGCCACATGTTCCCAGACCTGAATTCAGTGTCAGGTATAGGCTCCATCTTATGAAACAGACCTCAAGTCCAGTTAGAAAGTGTTTGATTACTCCAATAATATACATGCCATTATTGTTCCAGAAGTCATGTGTTGCTTGGCTAGTTGTTGTTGAAGCATGCAGGAGTCACAGTTGAGTAAGGTTAGTGATTAATTTTTTCCTTCTGGTAACATAATAGCACCTTCGGGCATTATGAAAGTTAGCCAGTAGAGATAAGGCTTTGAAATCAGTACTAGCTTGATTTATCCTTATTTGTTCTATGGCTCATGTGTGTAGTGTTTTCAGCAATAGAGTCTTACTGTGAAGTTCTGGTGGGTAACCAAGAGCAGGGGCAATGGTCAATAGTGTTTGAGGGTCCATGGGACCTCAGGCCAACAACTTCAAAAGATGGAGTCCATCCTTGGCATTGACCTTTTATTTTGTTATTCTTTGGTGTCTACTGGGAGCAATGTCCTCCTGTTATAACTCTTTTTAATCTCCTTTTGTATGCATATGCATATATTTTAAGAAGCTGATATCATGGTAGGTACCTATATGAATTTTTCTCAAGGTCTTTAGTGTTAGTCATCCCTCCCCATATTCCCTGCCCTGGGAAATTTAACATGCTCTTCTGATCTCCTCAGGCATTGCGTGACATGGGTGCTCTTACATGTATATAGGCAATACACTCATACACATAAAATGAAAATAATAAATAAAATATCTTAAAAAATTAAAAAAATGCTAATTGATGTAAAATTACAAATAACTGTATTGTAAAAGCCCCCCCCAAGAAAAAACAACAACAAAAAGAGTGTTTAAGTAGCTTCTTCCTTGATCATTGAAAATTGGACTTCTGGTAGATGTAGGGGTTAAGGAAAGGATCAGTGGTATGTGCAACTTTTGTGTTTCCTGTGATTTATTCTGGGGTTCAGCCTATGTTGGACACATATCAAATGTCTTCCAGAATTGTCTTGAGTCTAGCAGCATCCCACCTTTGTGTCCCTAGTGCCTGTGCTGCCCACACTTAGTTTTGTCATCTGTGGGATAGGCAGGTTTTACTACCCTCCTGCGACTCTACTTTGTACCACCTAAGGTAGCGTCTCTCCCCTGTGCTTTGGGAGTTGGAGAAAGCAAGCATGGCATTGAGATCGGTACAGGTAGATAGGCCCTCATACTTTAAAAACCCATTAAATACTAACCACCCTATAAGAGGAATGTGGGTATGGTCTTATAAAGTCTTTTGGAGAGTCATAGTTCCCAGTCTCTTTAGCAGAAACCTTCAAGTTAGAGATAGATTGTTGCAGAAGTTGATCACTCATTAACCTGAAGCTTGGTGATAACAAACTCCAAAATTATTCTCAATTGTTGAGGTCTGCTCCTATCTGCCAAGGCTGGCACTATCTCCTGCACACTCACTGCCCAAGCTAAGCCTCATGCTACCTGCGCTTCTTAGCTTGTCACCATGTATTGTGGTTTGAATGACAAATATCCCCCATGGACTTACGTATTTGAACACTCGGTCTCCAGTTGGTGGCACTGTTTGGGGAGGGTATGAATCCTTTACGTTGCAGAGCCTTGTAAAAGGACGTGCCTGGGAGGTAGCGTTGGAGATTTTATGACCTCAGTCCACTTCCAGTTATTTCTGCTTCCAGTGTGCAGTTGAGATTTGATTGCTCAGCATCCTGAGCTGGCTGCCTGCTGCCAAGTCCACTTCACCATTACGGTCTCTCCCTTCAGAGCCAAAAGCCAAGTAAACGCTTTCCTTGTATAAGTTGCTTTTGATCATGGTATTTTATCAAAGCACCAGAAGCAGAACTGATGTACCACGTGACCTTCCTGTTCTCCACGCCTGCTTCCAGGGCTGTCTCTCATCTCGGAGCCCTGGCAAGTTGACAGGCTGACTTCAGTCTGTCTTTCTTAAGATTGTTCCCTGTTCTCAGTCTCCCAGGTTGGCTCAAGGATGGCACCTGTGACAGCCTTCTAAATTATGAGGGAGAGAGGAAGAGAGAGAGGAAAGAGAGGGAGGGAAGGAGGGAGGAAGAAAGAGGAGAGAGAGAGAGAGAGAGAGAGAGAGAGAGAGAGAGAGAGAGAGAATGACAAAATGTCGTCTCCATCGCTACCAGTCTCTGGAAGCACTGACGCAACAGAACCGCATTGGGTGTGTAGTACTGGGTGTGTAGTATTGGGTGTGTAGTATTGGGTGTGTAGTGAGAACTGTGGCTCCATCCCGTGGTTAGGACCGGCAGTCTTTTCTCACCAGGGCTGCATGGCTTTCCTTTCATACGAAGTTTCTGCTCCCATGCGCCTGCCAGGGTGTCATGCATAGGTTGTGCTCGGCTTGTCCTCTTTCTACTGAGTTGTCCTAGTTCTCTGTGCTTTGTAGTACTGGGTGTGTAGTATTGGGTGTGTAGTACTGGGTGTGTAGTATTGGGTGTGTAGCACTGGGTGTGTAGTGAGAACTGTGGCTCCATCCCGTGGTTAGGACCGGCAGTCTTTTCTCACCAGGGCTGCATGGCTTTCCTTTCATACGAAGTTTCTGCTCCCATGCGCCTGCCAGGGTGTCATGCATAGGTTGTGCTCGGCTTGTCCTCTTTCTACTGAGTTGTCCTAGTTCTCTGTGCTTTGCAGCTAGCTACCCCGTCATTCACTTTGTGGACTTGTGGATTTCCAGCGCGCTTCCTCTTTGTTATTTTGATTCTTCTCCTTCACCACATCACATACAGGCATCTTCTAATCTGCCGTCCTGCTTAAAAGCTTGGTTTCTAAAGTGCATTTATTTTTAAAAATGTGGTGAAATGTAGTAAAAAAGTGTTGGGTATTTTTCGGATATGGTGAGGTAGATGCTGTTTGGAAATGACGTTTACTCTTTGGAATTGGTACATGTAACACATTCAGCTGCTTGCTGATCCTTCTGCCCTCTTGCGTCTCGGTTCTTCTTTTTCCTCTCACTCTTCCTCCAACTTTTTCTACTTAAAACCTTAAGTAGAAAAGAAACTCTCCGTGGCATGTTTGCACGCATTGATTCGTTGTTGTGGAAAAGAGGAGGAATATAGCTATCATCTGGGTTGAGTAAAGAACGGAATTCTTTTGGTTTCCCCTTTCCTCCCACTTCAGTGCTTTCCCTCATGGGATGAGGGAGTGATGAGGAGGAATGGGCCAGCCACGACAAATAGGGAAATCCTGGAATGCATGTGGAGCTCTAGTCTTATCAGCTGCTATTTTTCTGTATAATAGTACCTGTTGTTTTTCATAAGCATTAATCATCAAGAAATACAATCCAAGTAGAAAGTGTTCTTTTTCCCCTTACTGTTGGTGGTTTATTTCACCTCCAAGTAACTCAGTCTTAGGACTTAGTCTCTGTATGACATTTTATATATCAAAGATTGGAGCTCCAAAAATCCATCAAGCCGGACAGCTCACACTGTTTTTGGAAAGGGGCATTCAAATATGTGAGCAAGCCTAATGGCCTCACTTGCTTTTTAAGAATACAAATGGACAATTCTTCCAATGCACACTGCTAAAATTAAATGAGCAGCACGGGGTGGTGAATGGAAAAATAATGATGTGAAGTGCCTAGGGTGTCTGCTCATCGCATGGTGGGCAAGTGCAGAGTCAATGGGAGGTATTATATACAAAAAAACTAAAACCAAGACAGGCTATGGTGATGGCATTCCTTGGTGGCATAGGGAAAGCAATTCCTCAGTACTGACAGCTGTGCAGAAGGCCAGAGGGGAAGGCCGAGTAAGAGGAGCAGGCTGTCTAGACTTCAACTTACTCCAAGTTATTCCATTTACATGTGGTTCTCAAGCTGGCTCCCTGTCAGACAACTCCCTTCCCCCGCCCCGACCCCGTTCACTCTCTCCTCCTCAGCCCGGTTAAGCATCAGCTTTTATGCAGCCTGTCAGTTGGAACATTAGACATCGAATGGTTGAAGGATGTGTGGTACTCTGGAGATTTTTTCTTAATTGATATTGTACTTCAGTCTTGATGGGATGAAGTTGCTCCCTCAGCTCAATTACAGGACCTTCTAGGGTGGGAAAAATGGTTTTAAAGAGGGGGTCTGATCTGGGTGTGGTGGATTATACCTGTTACTCTAACATTTGGAAGACTGAAGCAAGAGGATTGCTGTGAGTTCAAGTCTAGCCTGGGCAACATAGTGAGCTCTAGGTAGGCTTGGGCTACAGACCGAGACCCTGTTACAAACAAAAAAATAAAATAAGATTAAAAAATTAAAAGAGGGGTCTGAAGTTTGTGCTACAGAATTGCATATCTGATTATCAGTATTTTGCTAATAAGAGTTCCAGGAGCTGTTGCTGGACACTGGGAACCACTAGTAATGTTTGTAAACTATACCATATTTTCTTAACTATGCATACCATGGTTTCTGAAAGATGTTATAAGAACAGTTAAATAGCTGAGCATGGTAGTGCACACCTTTAGTCCCAGCACTCGGGAGGCAGAGGCAGGAGGATCTCTGTGAGTTAGAGGCCAGCCTAGTCTACATAGTGAGTTCCAGGCCATCTGGGACTATACAGAGACCCTGTCTCAAAAAAGACAAAAAAAAAAAAAGAACAGTTAAATAATTAAGAAACTTTTGAAATGAGATTGAATTAAACAGCTATCAACTTGTATATTCCATGAGAAGCTGCAACTGAAAAGTTTCCCCCTCTCTTTCTCAATATATATTTGGCTTTGGTGGAGTGATTAGGGAGAAAATATACCAGATAAATATGGTACTTCTGCTGGTAGGCTGTTTGCTGGAAGGACAATATGCCTACATGTAGCAGAATTGTTGACATGTCCACTTGTGGAAAGTTAAGCCATATACTCAAACAATTTTGAAACATGGTCTTTATCATTTATTCAGGCTATTTAATGCAGGAAGAAGAGTCACCCATCAGAGGTCAGTAACTCTTCATCTCAGTTGTGAATATATTAGTTTAAAAGCTTTTCTTTTGCGCATGAATGTAACCCAAGTGTGTCCTTCCACCTTCTGCTTTCCAGGAACTGTTTTGGATTTCATAGAAAAAGAAGGTCTTGGCATTAGAGAGATGGCTCAGCAGTTAAGACCACTGGTTATTCTTCCAGAGGACCTGGGTTCGATTCCCAGCACCCATGTGGAGGCTAACTACCATGAGCAAATCTAGTTCCAGAGGATCCAACGCCCTCTTCTAACTTCCGTGGCAATTGCGTGACACAAGTGCACTTACATGCAGGTAATACACTCATATACATAAAAATATTAAATAAAAAGGAAAGGATCTTGTATTTATGAATAAGTGTTCAAAGTATATACGTGATAATGGACTTAAGCATGCATGTTAAAAAGGACAACAGGAAACATGGGTGAATTATAAATGGAATCAGATACAGGAACATATTTTGAAAGAAGAAACCTAGTGATCAAGAGAAGGCACTGATTTAGATACACACCTGACAAGGAGTCAGAGTATTCAGAGTTTATAGCATTTTCTTCAAAATTACAACTGAAGTGTAGCAAAGAGGTCATAAACCATTAAGGATGACCCTGTAGCGCCAGCTGGTCTCGAACATGTTTTGTAGACCAGGCTAGCCTCATCTCAAAGAGATCTGCCTGCTTCCACCTCCTGAGTGCTGGGATTAAAGGCATGTGCCATCATTCCTAGCATAATTTAACTTTCTATTTGGAAATAATTTCTCTTCCTATTTTGTATTGGTAGATCAACTGGACTGCATTTGTTTAAGATAATGACTTTGAGAGCTTAAGTGTATTCTTCCAAGTCAGGTCCTTATTTAATTCCAGAAAAAGCATAGTTTTGAGAAAAATTATGAATAGAAACTGCCTTCTCAGCCCTCAATTATTATTTAAGTCATATGATAATCTGTCAGTCAGCTCTATTTAGGAATAAGAGCTCATTGCCTAACTAAACTGTTTATAATGTGACCATAATTGTATTGAAATAGAAGACTCTTCTTCCCTTAGATAAAAACTGACAGGGGCTGGAGAAAAGGCTCATCAGTTAAAAGTGTTTGTGCTCTTCCAGAGGACTGGAAATCAGTTTCCAGCATCCATAAACCAACTGTAACTCCAGTTCCAGGAAATCTGATGACCTCTTCTGGCCTCTGTATGCAACACACACACACACACACACACACACACACACACACACACACACAAAATGTTTTTCATAAAAAGGAACTGACATTTTTTCAACAGATCTCATGTTGACAGTAGATTAAATATCCAGGAGGTGGCAGTCTTGAGCACATCCCTCCCTGAGAAGACAGAATATCTTTTTTCCCAAACAAGAGAGAGCCACAAGCAAGTGGCTCAGATGTGGCAGATATATGAAGACATCTAAATGAACGAGTTATTTTCAGAGACTGAAAACTTTAAAGTTGACTTGAGCACAGTACATCTTCCTAAACTTTATACTGTATCTTTGATTCATTGGGTCAATATGACTATTTTGAAATATGACATCATGGGACTAGTTCTTCTGAGAACCACCAGGATGTGAAAAGGGAAAACTGCAGCATTAGTCACACGAGCTTAGTCATGCCATGGTCATCTCATGCTAGCATTACTAGAATGTTCCATACCATTACAGGGCTTGAACACAAGGAGGTAAGGACTATTGGGAGTCGTGAGGGAGATTGGTTACCAGGTGTTAAAAGAAATTGGATTTTCTTTTGTAAATAGTTAGGTTGGATATGTTTCAATAGAAAGCCTTTGTAATGATTGCTATTGATTGTCCATTTGGTGGGACTAAAAAAAACCTCTTTCTCCAACAGGGCATTGATGGGATTTAAAATAACATGGGGATCAACCTTTGGGTAGGTCTATGAGGATGTTTCCACTGAGGTTTAAGTCAACTGGGAAGCCCACACTGAATGTACTTGACACCATCTCATGGGCTGGGATTCTGGATAGAACAAAAAGGAGAAGATGAGTAGCTCACCAGCATTCATTCATCTCTGCTTCGTGCCTGCAGACACACTATGACCAGATGTCTGATGCATCTGCTGCCATGCGCTCCTTGCAGTGATGCCCTGAACCCTTGAACTGTGAGTGAAAATAAATCTTTCTTTCTCTATGTCACTTGTTTGATATTTTCTCACAGCAACAAAAAAGTAAGCAGTACAGAATGAGAATCTTTGCCATTCGGTTGTGAGGCTGAGTCATCACAGTGTATGTGAAATGCTGATGCAGGATGTGGAGAACTGTGAATATTCTCTGGGGTGGAATTCATCTCAAAGTCTAGTGCAGAAACTCTCCGAGGTGCCTTTAAAACATTAGAACAGAAAAATTAAATGCAAGCAAACAAAATAAATGACAGATAACTATGGATAGAAAAGCTGAAGAACCTATCAATTTTTTTTATTAGAGATCAGTGTGAAAAGCCTGTACTCTTTTAGAAAACATACGCTTTCTATCTTAAAGGAGAAAGGATAAGGTTTGTAGTCTGTGACTGTTCAACATTATGACACAGGTGATTGCCAAGAGTTTTTATTCTGATTTCTGGCAAATACCTCAGTGATGAAACTGTACTCCTTGTTTGATCTTGTTGTATTATTAGAACTGTCATGTTATGCTGAACAGAGCCATTTGTTTCTCCACACTGTCTGATTAGTGCTTTAGGCTGCCGTTGGACTTGGCTGGCTTATACTCTAGTGTACAGTAACTAATTGCCCTGAACTTGAATGATGGAGAATTAGGACGGGAAGCAAAAGGGTGGGAGATTGTCAGTTTATTGTCATCAACTCCCACCTCTAAATTTCTCATTCCCAAACTCCATTTATCATCTAACTCAACCTGCCTGTTCCTTGGCACCTGTTTAAAAATAAATCTCAGTGTAGATGGTGGAAGGCATTCTGATATGTAAGCATTTCTTTGACTAAATGTGAGGATATTGGAGCCAAATAAATCCAATGAAAGATTCTGGCTACTTAAGATTGATTGGAGAATATTTTAGGACTATGAAACTTGTGACATTAAAAACAATTTCCAGTGTTTGAGAGCTAAAGAAATTCTACAAGAGAACTCCGCAGTGTAGGATGTATTGATTTGTGGGTCAGCAGCAACTGCGTGCTCCACAGCACTGGCCTCCTCTGAAGATCTGTGCTCTAACAGCAGTTTGAAATATTCTTTGACTTGTAATATACTCAGATTATAGATATTTTAACCACCAATTTTCCACCCAGTAATCTAGCTCCACTTCCTAGAATCCTCAATTTTTGTCAAGGCACATAGGTGACTGATAAGGATGGTGTTTGCAATTAGTCATGGTCACGTGCATTCGGATATGAGCAGGGTCCAAGGGCTCTAAGTGCGAGTACACAGAAGCATCTGTGAAACTTTCTCTTTGTGTGTGTATGTGTGTGTGCCACTGTGGGTGTTAGCATACATGTGGGTGAACATGTGGTGTGTGTGTGTGTGTGTGTGTGTGTGTGTGTGTATGTCCAGGTGTGGGCCTGTATGTGGAGGCCAGAGGTCAACCTTGTGTCTTGTTCCACGGGAGCCATCCACCTTGATATTTGAGATGGGGTCTCACACTGGTACCTAGTGCTAGCCATTTCAGTGAAGCTGGATATAAAGAGAGCCCCAGGGAAACTGTAGTCTCTATCTGCTTGTCTCTATCTGGGCTTGTAAACAGATGCCACCATGCTGATCTTTTTACATGGGTGCTGGTGATCCAAGATCCAAGTCAGTTCCTCACGGTTGCGTGATAAGCACCATCTCCCTAGCTCCTGCTTGGAAATTTTCTTAAGGATAGGTAGCTAGGTAAACTTTGACCCTGCTTAATTTACTTGTTTCTGGATGTTTGAAACTTAGAGATGAAGATTGTATAAGGTATGAGGCAGAAGCAAAATCATAGTCCCAGATGGTAGTATAGTCACTGTATCAGCCCTCATTTGCATGATGAAGGAATCCCCATTTGCTGAAGTGACTGCTGTTTTGGTATGGCGTTTCCTTGTTGGATCATGATTAAAGTCTTGTAAAAATATTTGGATGAGCTGGTAAACATGTCATTGCCAGTCACATTGTAGTCCAGGTAGAAATAAAACATTGCACTTTTTATGTGATAGTCAGGGATAAGGTGCTTGGTGCTGTCACAGGGGAGAACCAGGGCACCTCGGTGCAGCCTGTCTGCACAGATGCTCTAGGTGCTGCTGCTGTTGCTGCCAAGAAAGCAGCTGCTTTCCCTGCATCCCTGATGGCTCTAGTACACAGCTCTGATGGCTCTAGTGTGCATTCCTGGATGATTCGTCATGGGGGCACGCACTTGTTCTTTATGCACTAAAATAAAGAACACTGATTTCAATCTTTGCAATTCATTTATGTTTTTACATATGTAAAGTCATTGAAAGTTATTGTGAAGATGCTTTGCAGCATTATGAATCCAGTGGTAAATTCTAATTTGTGTGTGTATGTGTTGGAGGTGGATGAAAAAATGAGAAATTCAAAGATCTTTATGTAGTCAAAAGAGTTTAAAATTTCTGGAGACAAAAGATGAAGGGAAATAGACTTGGAAATAAATATGCAAAACATGAAACCTATAATGTTCGCGTAACAAGCTGTAATCCTCTCCAAATCAAAGCTCCTGTTTAATATGGATGTTTCAATATATCATAGCCTTTAAATTGAAATCATCTGTTGTTTGATTAAAGAATTACATTTGTCTTCACTGTGACCATTACCACAAAGTAATTATGGAATGATTATAATGCACAAAGCACTGTGCCATAGACTATAATGGAGTAAGCAAAAATAGAAGTGACCAAAGTGGAACAAACTTGTGAACGAGCCTCAGCTTGCATGCTCTCATCCACATGAATATTCCATAGTTCACTAATGATTTGAGGAAGTATGCTACATTTTCAGCAATAAAGTCCAGTGATATGTGAGGTATTGTGGCTTTTTAGAATCATTTGGTGCTTTTTAAGGTATGTGTTAAAAGGATATATTTGGGTTTAAAGACAAATTATGATAACTTCAATGTTTTCAATGATGAAGCAAGACTGAGAGATTTAAATGAACTTGATCATCAAAATGCTACTTGATGAGAAACTTGATTTTGAGCCAAGACTGTCAGCAACATGAGAGTCTACTATGTGGCACTATCTTCCCTCTAATGCTACACTTTCACTATTTATATTTCCTGTAAAGCATCTGGAAACTTATAATGACTCTTTTTTTGTGTGTTCAGGAGGTTTGAAATATTTCAAGACTATGGTTGAGTTCAGTTGGCTTACCGTTTAATATCAGACTTGGTATACTGAGAAACCAAGCAAAGTTACCTTGAAAAGGTCTCACCTGGGTCGTGCTGATAACATTCCAGTCCAGCCTGGTAAGTCCCCCATAATCCCAGCTGAACTTGCCACCAGCCCTATACTCATGGACATAGTTGGGGTTATATGGTCTATGTACCATTAGACCCAGGAGAGTCATATTTGCATGCCTCTTTGGTTACTACCATATTGGAGCCCCTTTCATTTCCCCAATCAAGAATCAACACAGATTATCTGAAGGATTGACCCAGTTTCTTCATATTTGCTCTGAAATCAACCAAGCTTAGACAACAACAAATCAGAACCAAACTTCCAGAGGCAGGCTAGAATCTCATATTAGACACACAACCAACAAAAGAGGTACACATGCCCAAGTTACATTGCAAAAACACAGCTGTGAAAGGTCAAGTCAATACCCCTTAAACGCACTAATCCTACAGAAATGTTCTAAAATGAGATTTACCTAGCTGAACCCCAGGACATAGAATTTAAAAGAAAAGTCATAAACAGATTAAAGAACTCAAAGAGTTTAAAGAAGACACATGCAAACACCTCAGTTAACTTAAATAGGATAGGAATAAATGCCTGATTGAAATCCAAGAAAACACTAATACATGGTTGAATGAAAAGGTGAAAACAATTCAGGATTTGAAAACTGAATTCAGTAAGGAGATAGAGATACTGAAGGAGAGTCCAGTTGAAATGAATGTGAAATTGAAAAATTCAATAAACAAATTAGAAAACTCAGAAGAAAGCCTTACCAGTAGAATGGATCAAGCAGAAGAAAGAATATCAGGACATGAAAACATAGTAGAGAAATTTGACCGCTCAATCAAAGAATATTGTATTAAAAAAAAAAAACACAAGAAAGGAATATACAGGGACTTTGGGAACCATGAAAAGACCAAATCTACAAATTACGGGAACAGAAGAAAGGTAAGAATCCTAGGTCAATGGCATAGACCATTGGATTTATCAATTGGACCATAGAAGAAAACTTCTCCCAATTGATTGCCATGCCCATACAGATATAAGAAACACACAGCACACCAAAGAGACAGGACCAGGAAAGACACTCCCCATGGCATATTAAAGTTCAAACGCTAAACATACTTAACAAAGAGAGGGTATTAAAAGCTGCAAGAGAAAAACTACAAGTCATATATAAAGGAAAGCTCATCAGAACAACAGCTGACTTTTCAATGGAGAAATTAAGAGAAAAGAACCTAAAGTAATATACTTCAAGTTATAAAAGATCACAAGTGCCAGCCCAGGCTATTTTACCCAGCAAAGCTATCTACTGTATTTGAAGGGAAAGAAAAATTTTCTCTACTATAAACAGACTAAAAGAATTCATGTTCACCAAGCCAGCCTACAGAGACTACTGGAAGCATACTACAGACTGAGAGAGGAATAAACATAGCTAAGAGGCATCAGAAGGAAACAAATGAAGCTGTAATTACTTAAACACAAGTTAGGAATAAGAATATAAACAAACAGCACAAATAAAAACAAAATGACAACAATCAACACACACCTTTCAATAATAACTTTAAAATATTAATGGCCTCACTTCCCAGTCAAAGCATATGAGTTAGTTGAATGTATTAAGAAACAAAATCTTTTTTTTTTTTTTTTTGCTGTCTACCTTCAAGAATAGGTACCACTTTAGTGTGAAAGAATGAAAAAAAAAAAAGTGTCCCAAACAAATAAGACCAGGAAACAAGCAGGTATTAGTATCCTATCATCTAATGAAACAAACTTCAAACTAAAATTATTCAGAAGAGTTAAAGAAGGATGTTTCATTGAGATCAATAGAGTAACCAACCAAGAAGACATTACAGTCCTAAACATATATGCACCGAACTCGGGTGCACTCAGTTTCATAAAATGTATACTACTAGACTTTAAGACACAGGTTAAGCCCAACTCAGTTATAGTGCTTGATTTTTAGCACCCCGCTTTTTCCAATAGACAAATAATCTGGACAAAAAATAAGCATGGGAGAAAATCAACACAGGTGAAAAGGAAACCCACAGAGTTGGAGGGAATCTTTGCCATCACTACATCTTATACTGAGAATACACAAAGAAGCCAAAAACAGAGAATCAAGAAAACAAATGATTCAATAAAATGAGGGAGCTATAGATCTGAACAAGGAGTTCTCAAAGAAGAGACAAAAATGGCTAAAAATATCTTGAAAAGTGTTCAACACCCTTAGCAACCAGAGACATTCAAAATAAAACTACTTAAAATTGTTTTTATTTATTTATTTATTTAATTAATTTATGTGTATGAGTTTACTACCTATATGTGTGTAAGTGCACCCATGTCACGTCAAGCCTGCAGAAGCCAGAAGAGGATGACAGATCTTCTAGAACTAGAGTTATGGTTGGTTATTAGCCTCCATATGGGTGCTGGGAACTCGGGTCCTCTGCATGAACATCCAGTGCTCTTAACTGTTGAGCCATCTTTCAAGCCCCAAATTAAAACTACTTTAAGATTTCATTTTAAAACATTTTATTTATTTTTATTTTGTGTGTATGAATGGATTACCTGCATGCATGTAAATGCATCCATGTCCATGAAAGTCAGAAGAGGGTGTTTGATCCCCTGGAACTGGAGTTATAGATGGTTGTTAGTTGCCATGTGGGTGCTGGAATCCAAGCCTTGGTCCGCCACAAGAGCAACCAGTGCTCTTAGCCACTGAGTCATTTCTCCAGCCCTAAGATTGCATTTTAACATGGTCAGAATGACTAAGATAAAAAATAATGACCACAAATTCTGGCAAAAATGGGGGCAAAGAGAACCCTCGTTCACTGTGATGGGGTTGCAAACTGGTGCAGCCACTATGAAAATGACGCAGCTCTACCGCTTCTTTCCTGTCCCCAAAGGACTCCATATTCTACTCCAGAGATCCTTACTCAGTCACATTCATTTCTGATCTTTTCACAATAACAAGGAGACTGAAACAACTTAATTGTTCTCCACTGATGACTGAATAATGGAAATGTGATATGTATACACAATGTAAAGAAAATCAAATCATGGAAATTTCAGGTAAATGACTGGAACTGGAAACATTACAGTGAGTGAGGCAACCCAGACCCAGAAAGACAAATGCTGCGTGTTCTGTATTACTCAAGGATCCTAGCTCGGAATCTTCAGAAGTGATTATATAACCCAAAGTAACTGCAGAAAGGAGCAGGCAGAGGCCATGCGTTTGAAGGGAGAGTAATAGAACACATGTGATATGGAATGGGAAATACCAGAAGTGGAAGAGTTTATGTGGGGTGTAGGGAGAGGAGACGGGGAGAGAAAGGGGTGTCAGGGGAGTCAATTAAAACTAAGTGTGCATGAAAATGCCATAAGGAAACCTGATACTTTGACAGCTAATTAAAAAAACAATTGAAGAGTGTAGGGTGGGACTCCTGTGTGGAACCTCACCTACCCATGGCTCAGGGACCATTGTGAAAGAGGAAGCAGAAAGATTTTAAAAGCCAGGGCTGGTTCATGAACACAGAAAGGTGGAGGCCTCCAGGCCAGTGGAGGCTTGCTCATGTGAGCCTGTGGCAACGGTGCCTGGAGCATGGGCTCAATTAAACAAAGGCCCAAAGGGGAGGTGAGAAATAGGTGGCGGGGCAGCACTAGATTAAGAACTATTTGAGACTGATTGTTGTTGGGTGAGGGAGAGTATGACTTACATATGACCACTGGATGAGCTGACTAGACTCTAGCATTTACACTGAAGGACGTTTGTATACAAACACCTGAATGAACAGGACTCAGCATGTATGGCAGAGTACATAGGGTTCAGTGGGGGGATAGGGGAAGAGGGTCTGGATTTGAGTGAGAAATGTGTGAAATTTAAAAAGCTCAATAAAAAAAGTGAAAGAAGAAAAGAAACCAACCAACAAGCTAAAATCAAATCAAAACAATAACAAAAAACAATAATCCACACTCAACCTTTTTTTTTCCTTAAAGATGCTTATTTTTAAAGAGGATCTGCTGAAATGTGTGGTTCTAAAATTGTATGCACTGGAGCTCTATAAATTTCTGAATAATTTATTTATAGAAATTTCTGCTGAGAAAGATTTAGAGATCCTCAATTTAGAGAATCAGATGAATTGGGCTGGAGAGATGGCTCAGTGCTTAAGAACACTTGTTCAATCATGAGTACCAGTGTTTAGATCCAGTACTCAGATAATGTCTGTAGCTCCAACTCAGAGGGATCCAATGTCTCTGTGAGCACAGGCACACATACCTGCCCATACATACATGTTTAATAAATGAAAATTAATCTTAAAAAGAGAAGAGGATGGATGTTTTAGTCAATTGAGGCAGATGGTATTTTAGGAAAATGAAAAGGACCACTCTGTAATGGGTCATCACTGGATTGTTTTGTAGTGTGTGAACTGTCCTGTAGAGGAGGCTGGCTGATCGACTGGGAACCAGGCAGCACATCAGCTTTGGCTTGTACATGAAATTTTTCCTGCTTGTTGATGTAAAATCAGCTTTCACTTCAAGGGAAGCAAATGATTGTTTATTCTGGAGCCAAATATGAGTGCACATGGCTTGGGAACACAGATTCAAGTTGTCCCAAAGGCCATATTCCAACATAGCAATAGTTTTATGAAGTTTTTTAGTTACAAAACAAAAGAAAGTCAAGGTATTTTAAAAAATATATCGGTAGAAATATCAAGTAGGTGGGTTACAGCAAAGCAGGGAAATCTGTTACAGGTTTAAAATGCTATCTTGTTGGCAACTTTAGCTTTGAGGTGGCAGAAGCTAGTGCTTTGATGTTAATACTTTGCAAAAGATTCCAACCAATAGTCACAAGAATGTTAGGTTAGACACAGTCTTGGGTAACAAATGCTAGTACTATGGGGTTTAAAGTTTGCCCAAGGTAATTTGGCTCTAGATGGAAACATTCCAACTTTCCATATTCATAAACTTACTACTCAGTCAGTCAACCTTTTAGAATCTTTAAGTGTGGCTTGTTTTTCATTAGAAATTCAGTTCACATGCCCAATCTGATAGAAATTTGTAATAACAACGCCTTAAGTCATTTCCAGGAGTTAGATCAATGTTGTGTATTTGTGTCTATTTAGAGACAGTCTCATCAAAATTGTAGGGTATATATTGAAGGCAAAGTATTCTTTCTTTCCCATGTTGTATATGAAAGCTAAGCTTTTTGGTGTGTATCTGTCTAGTGAGTGGACTTAGAAACAACAAAACATAGGAATCCTAACAGTTCTGTGAGCTCACGTGAAGCATTAGAAGTGTTGTGAGATTTTTATTGCTATTGTTTTGAGACAGGGTCTCCCTGTAGCCCCAGGTGGCCTGGAACTTAGTAGGTCGACAGGATGGCCTTGATCTTACAGAGGCTCCCCTGCCTCTACCTCCTGAGTGCTGGAATTAAAGCTGTGTGCTGCCATGCCTGGCTAAAATTTCACCTTTTTAAAAGAGACAAGCAATTCAACTTTGTTTCAGGGTAGAAACTTAAAACTCTCATTGAGACAGAAAATACTACCTGTGAGTTTGCACAGCACAAATAAAATCTCACTTTTTAATCTATTCTTGATGTTTAGCCATTTAGTCAAATAAAATTTGCTTAGGAGATAAAACACTATATTCAGTGTACATACAAACAAATAAATCAATATCTAAATCATTTCTCAATACCTAATTATGAAAAATATATTTGTTCCTTTTAAAAACAATTATTTGTATATTTGCTGCTTTGGTTCTTTGACAGTTAATATTTGGTTAAAACAGTACACATTTCTATTTAGACAAAAAATTTCCCCTATTTGATCCATCTTCCTTTACAATTGGAGCCCCAAGTAGAAGGAGTAGACTATTTGTGTGTGTGTGTGTGTGTGTGTGTGTTGTGTGTGTGTGTGTGCTGTATGCATGTATACATGCATATATGTATATGCAGGGGTTCACATACCTATGCATGTATATGAAGACCAGCGTTTGATGTTGGGCATCTTCCTCTATCATTGTCCACCTTACTTTTGTATGAATGTGTACATGCTCATCTGTATGTATGCAAGTTCGTATGCTGGTGTGCACGCATGTGCATGAGTATATGGAAGTCAGAAGGCAATGTTGGGTATCCTGCTCAATTGTTCTCTATCTTATTTTTTGAGATAAAGTCTTTCCTGAACCTGGAATTCATCAGTAGGCTAGACTAGTTGGCCAGTTGCCTGAGGGATCCATTTGTCTCCACCTCCCAACCTCTGGGATTATAGGTACACACCACCTCACTGGGCTTTTTACATGAGTGCTGTGGATCCAACTTCAGATCCCCATGGTAGCATGGCAAACACTCTGCTAACTGGGCCATCTTCTCAGCCCTGGGAGTTGAATATTCTTGTGTTTGTATTTTGATATTAACTAATTTCCCATCTCCCATTTTCCAACCCAGCTTATAGGCATTTGTTGCATTATATGTTATTAGACTTTCCTAATGGCTTTGAACTGTCATGCTAAGTGAAAGAATGGATTTTCTGGTTCTTTAAGGTGATAATTGTGTACTTCTTTCATAGCATTGATACAAGAACAAAATGTGCTTAAAGGAGTTATTGATATATAACTGATGACTGGTATAAAGTGGTTATAATTACTATCTCCTTGCTTTATCCTGATCATTATATTTCACTTTAAAAGCAGAGAGAACCTCCCCATTTTTATGCCATCAAGCCAGTTTCCTTCTTGTCTTTTCTCCACAGAACAATCCAAAGTGATCAGTTTTTTGGTTGTATGTGGGGATAACCTTTATTGAACCTTGTAACCAAAATTAATTTTATGTTTTGAGATCATTTAACACTATCTCAGTTTGTTTGTAGTGTAAACAAGCTTACTAGGCATTGGGCTCCTCTTCTAAGCTAAACATCTAGCTTTAATCCCTCATGATCTTTCCTTGCCCTTGACCCAGGACAATGAATGTGTGCATGTGTATGTGAATATCAAGTGCTACAAGCAGAGAGTATTCTTGAAAGCATTGGATTATCCCATTTGTGTTGCAAACAACAGGTGAAATTAGATTGATAACATATGTTTGTAGTTGTGTGTGCTGTTCTAGGTCAGTAAGGGTCAGAAAGTGAAAAATATCCTGATAAGAGAAACTCTGCTTTTCCTTCCCTATGTTGTGCTAGATGTAGGGTTTTCGTAAAGAGAGAACAAGACCTTTGTTTAAGAGCAGAGTTCAGGGAGAGCGCTGACGGAACAAGTTCTTAAGTTCTCAGAATATTTCAGGCCCCAGTCTTGGTTTAAATGTATGCTAAGAGTCAGGCTGCTTTTGTTCAGGCATTGCTTTAATGTGGCATCACACAACCACAGTTGTGTATGTGTATGTGTGTGATGTGTGATGTATGTGTGCACGTGCACATGTTTTAATGTATGTGGGCACACATGTGTGCATGAAGGTGCATGTCCAAGACAGAGGTTGATACTAGGAGTGTTGATCCATTGCTCTCCACCTTATATATTAGGGCAAAATTTCTCACATGAACCCAGGGCTCACTGACTCTGTTAGTCTATTGGAGCTTGTTCTGAGAATCTCCTTTTTCTGTCTCCTGAGCATTGGTATTACAGGTGGGCTTCCACAGTCACTCAACATTTACTTGGGTGATGGGCACTGAACATAGATGCTCACACTTGCTCATCAAATGCTTTACTGACTAAGCCCTGAAGTGGTCATTTTTAAGGCATGGTGTGCTGTTCCTGCTGCTAAGATCCTCAGTACTGTGATCTGGTTTAGCTCCTGCTCTTCTGCCTCACCTCTTAATGTTTTGGGTCAAATTTCAATTGTTTAATTTAGTACTTTCTAGTTTAATAATAAATTACTATATTCAACTTATTTCTGATTAATAATAAAGTAATTGATTAAGCTTTAGTAATTTGCTCCTAAAAATTTAGATACAGCTGGGCGTGGTGGTGCACACCTTTAATCCCAGCACTCAGGAGGCAGAGGCAGGTGGATCTCTGTGAGTTCAAGACCATCCTGGTCTACATAGTGAGTTCCAGGACAGCTGGGGTTACAGGGAGACCCTGTCTCAAAAAGACAAAAAAAAAATTTAGATACGTTAAAATCCTATAAATATTTCAAGTTAGATTTTTAACTAACAGAATGTTTATTTTTTTCATTAGCAGGAATAATATAATGATTAGTATTAGTAACAGTGGTCTTTTTAAATATCTACTATTTAATAGATACTGTGGTAATCACAGACGATTATGCAGAACTTTATAATACCCTATGCTCTTTAAACATTTTTTTTTTTCGGTCTTTTTGAGACAATGTCTCCCTGTAGCCCCAGCTGCCCTGGAACTCACTATGTAGACCAGGCTGGCCTTGAACTCACAGAGATCCTCTTGCCTCTGCCTCCCGAGTGCTGGGATTAAAGGCGTGCACCAACCACACTCTTTAAACGTTTTTTAAATTAGATTTTGTGATTTTTATACAATAAAATTTCATGGTATTTAGAGCCTCTCCTCTATCTACACTGGCTCCCGCATGTCCCTAAATGTCCTTAAGTCAGTCTAACCACTGGAATTTGGTTAACCTACCAAGAGTGGCACTCTTGAAAAAGACAGCCACTCTCCCTCTCAACAGCCATTGGGTACCAGAAGTTCCTTAGGTTGGGTTGGGATTTCTTACCCACTTCCCCAGCTCTGTGCTGGGATCTCTTCTGGTTTGAGGTTGCACGGGATTTGTGCTCGCTGTCACCATTGCTGTGAGTTCATGTGAGTAACTGACCAGCTGTCTGAAAAGCTCTGTCATTCTTTCTATTGTTTACCACCTCTGGCTCTCACAGTCTTTCTACCTCTTCTTCTGCAATGATCCCTGAGCCTTGGGAGGCAGAAGTTTGATATACGTGTTCTATTCAGGGATGAGCACTCTGCAGCCTCTTGTTCTCTGGACATTGGGCAGTTGAGGGTTTGTGTGTTAATCACCACCTGGTGCATAAGAAAGCTTCACTGGTAAGAGTTGAGAGGCTCATTAATCTATGTGTATAACAACAAATCATTAGGAGTCAGTTTAATACTATGACTGTTCAGTAGAAAACTAGTGTGAGGCTCTCCCCTAAGCCTCAGGTTCCTAGGACTGATACCAATGTGAGGTGTGGGCTACATCCTATGAAGCTTAACTCAAATCCAATTAGAAACTGGTGCCACATAATATTCGTGCCACTGTTGCACAAGTGGGCATACTTTGCCAGGCCAGTTGTTGAAGCATGTAGGATTCACAGCTGGGTAAGGCTGTTGATTATTTTTTCCTTCTGGTAGTATGCATAGCATCTTCCAACACTATGAAAGGTAGTCAGTTTTTTAACTCAGCACCAGCTTGGCTTTTCCTGGTTTCTTCTACAGCTCATGTATTATCTTCTGTAACAGGGTCTTACTTTGAAGTTCTTTTGGGTAACCAAGAGCAGGGACTGTGGCCAGTTGTGTTTAAGGGTCTTTGGGACCCCTGGTCAGCAGCTTTAAAAGAGGGAGTCCATCCGTAAGATTGGGTTTTTATTTTGTTAGTCTGTGGTGTCTACGAGGGGACATGTCCTCCTGTTATGACTCTTTTTAATCTCTTTTTGTAATGTACATGAAAACTTTAAGAAGTTCCTGTAGTGGTACTTTCTATACGGCTTTTTAAAAAAGGGCTTTAGTGTTGGTTCTCTCTCCCCATACTCCCTCCTCTGTCCTGCCTGCTCATTCCTCGCTTTTTTTGTTTGACTTGGTTTTATTTTGTGTATGCCTTTTTTCCCTGCATGTATGTAAAGCACATGTGTTATGCAATGCTCGCAGAGGTCAGAAGAGGGCATCGGATCCCCTGGAACTTGCATTACAAAAGGTTAACCATTATGTGGGTACTGGGAACTGACCCTGGGTCCTGGTGAAGAGCAGCCAGTGCTCTTAACAGCTGAGCCATTTCTCCAATCCCCTAGAATTACACTTATAATTTTTCTATGTTTCACTTTAAGAAACAAATAACTATGGTAAAATATGCATTTTGGGGGGCGGGGAACGGGATTATTAGATTTTATAGGTTGCAGTCTGTCACTGAGGGAAGCCAGATCAGGAGCTCAAGGAGGAACCTGGTGGCAGGAACTGAAGCAGAGACCACAGAGGAACGCTGTTTACTGACTTGCTTCCTCTGAGTTGCTCAAGTTACCTTTCTTTTTTTTTAAAATATAGAAATATTTTTTATTGAGCTTTGGTAAATTCATACGATAGTTCTTAATCATATTCAGACCTCCTCCCCCATTCATTTTTTTTTAGTGAATGGTTTGTTAAAGATTTTCACATTGTTTTACAAAGACACTTTTAAACCTGACACTTTAAAAATATTTTTTCTAAGTACTTAAGTATTTTGCACAACTGATAAACTAAATTTATAAGTATTGTAAATAGGTCTTTCCAAAAATTCCATGTTTGTTCACAAACCTAATTCTCATACCTTTCCATTAAAATAAAAATAGATATTTCAACATAGAATCATAAGGCTATTGTGTCAGATTCTTTTAAATATTTTGAAATTCTTAAAACTGTATAAAAATGTTTCATGTAATTCATGTGACCTCATGTTATGAGACTGTCAAGGGCTTAGTGAGATACAGAGATGGGGGAAAAGGGTCATTACAACATTCGTTTTCAATATGCATGCTATACAGAAAAGGAATGCTTAATAATCAATGTTCTGGTAATGTTTTTGATTTGGCAAGAAAAAAAATTCAGAGATTTGGAAACAAGCAAAAGATAAGAGAGTGCACTTAATGAGTATTGGGATTAACCGTTTTTTATAGGAATTTAGATCTTTGCCTTTTGTGACTACAATATTTTACAACTCTTCAGATATAGAAAAAACACTGTAGAAATGAGGTCCAGGCTGGTCTCAAACTCAAAGCAATCTTCAGGTCTTAACATGCCAAGTGCAAGCACTGGACTACAGGCAGGTGCACTACCGTGCCCCAAAAGATTTATGTTTGGGATGGGTGTGTGTGTGTGTGTGTGTGTGTGTGTGTCTTTCTGTTTGAGGGTCTTGTCTGTATAGCCCAGGATGGTCTCAAATTTGTGAACTTCCTACCTCAACCTTTCAAGTGCTAGGGTTACAGGGATATACTGCTATCCCTAGCTCACCCTTTTACTTTTCAGTTCTTGATTTGGGAAGATGACTCATTTACTTCTTTAGCTGATCATAGTTTATTTACTGTAGGATTAGAACAATTATCTTTTTTTTCTTTGGTGTTTTTGAGACAGGGTCTCCCTGTAGCTAGCTCTAGCTGGCCTGGAACTTACCATGCAGACCAGGCCTTGAATTAATAGAGATCCACCTGCCTCTGTTTCCTGAGTGCTGGGATTAAAGGCATGTGCCACCATGCCAGCTGGAACAAATATCTTTGTATTGCATGACTGAGTCTTTATTTTAGTCATAACTTTGTCTTACTCATTAAAAAGCATTCTATTGACCTAACTTCATCTGCTCCAGTTCATACAAAACAGAATATATATTCCCAGCACACAAGGTTGCCTCTTCCCTTAGATCTCCATACCCAACCATGGCATTACCCTCATCCTATCATCAAGAGGAATTGCTTATGGGATACTTTTCTTGCTTTGGAATGATGGGATAGTTTCCTCCATGGTGTTCCCACTATAACTATAACTATATATGTATGTATATACACACATATGTATATCCCATCGTGTTTATCACACTGTATTTCAAATACTTGTTTCTTTGTGTATTATCTCCACAAACTTCAGTCTTAAGGAGAGTAACAATATTTTGTCCACCCCTGGAGCCAGCACACTAGCCTAAAGAGAGTCACATGAAAAGTACTCCGCATATATTATGAGGAAAAATAGGTGATGCTCAGGGACTATGTTTGATCCACAAAGACTGACAATGATGAGGTTCAAGACATGTTATTTCAGCATATGGCCTCTTGACATACTGAATATTTTACGCTGAAGGAATGTGAGAAAGCTGTAGAAACAAGAAGGTCCTTTAAGCCTGCCCATCTTCTCTGAAGCAGGCCATAAGATCTCTGTGACAGGCACCCAGGATCACTTTATCTCTGAAGATGCCAAATGACAGAGAAGCACCTGAGCAAACAGGCCTTGCTGAGTTTTCACGGTTTATAAGCATGACACTGTACCCTTTCCAGACTATCACATTCCTCTGCGACTACCTAGCCTTTCCTCATAGCTGGCATAAAACCCACATTGGTTTATACATTTTGGTGGATATTTGTGTTCTTTGGAATGATTGGTATCATGAAAACCTTATATTAAATAATTTCCATGCTTCTGCTAATCTTGTATGCTGACTGGATGAGTGGTCAAAAACAAAAATTAAATTTCCTGTTGCTGTAGAAAGCTCACAATTTCCTCGCTATTTATTCAGAGAAAAGAGAATGTTCCTAGTAGGGATGAATAATCTTAAGATATCCCCTTTAGAAGTTGCCCCTTTGGTGACTTCTGAAAGTTAAGCTTTCTCAGAGTCCTAAAGTGAGACCTTGATTGCAGACCATTCACGTAGGTGATGACCAGCTCTTGGTCTTTTACCATTATTTCAAATTTTATTTGGATCATGCAGGATTACTTACGTTTCTGCAGCAATCCAGTTAGCTATGGCCTGAAGACCTATACCAAAAACAATTATCATTTTATATTTAGCTATAATTTTCAGTGTATCAACCACATGTGGTTGTTATATATTTCTGTGGAATGACTCCCAGACTAGTGACAGTCACAGATGCTGTTGTTGTGTTCTTGGAATCAGTATCTGAACAAAAACGAAGTTAATGTGCTCTTTTCATAGTCATAATAAATTTCCAGGTAACACACAAACTATGAAAATAGTTTATGACAACAGATGCTAACAATTACTTTGTATTTCTGTATTTGGAAAAAGAACAGAACTGGGGATTGAATATGCATACCAAATTGAGTTTGTTTCCTTTATGTTTAAATGTGCAAGGAAGTGATTGCTGGAAGACATAAAACAGTGTACAACTATGATGCTATTGTGTGAAACTACAGAAACAGTTACTATAGGCTGCTGTTATTGTATGTGATTTTTTTTTTTCGTCTTTTTGAGACAGGGTCTCCCTGTAGCTCCAGCTGTCCTGGAACTCACTATGTAGATCAGGCTGGCCTTGAACTCACAGCGATCCACCTGCCTCTGCCTCCCGAGTACTGGGATTAAAGTCATGTGCCGATTATGACTTATTACCATTTAAAAAATTTTTTATTTTTACTTTTTTGTGTATGTGTTGTGTGTGTTACAGTCACACAAGTGTATGGGGGTGTGGGTACCTGTCCTGTTTTATCACACTTATTCTTTTGAGACAGGGTCTCACATTGAACCTGGAGCTAGGCTAATATCCAGAAAGCCCTATTGATTTTACATCTCTTTCTCTCACAGTTCTGGAGTTACAGTTGTGTAATGTTGCCTAGCTTTTTACAGGGATTTGAACTCGGGCTCTCATGCCTATTCAGAGCAAGCACTCTTTCCCACTGAGCCATTGTTTCTCCAGCCCCAATGCCATTTTTTTTTTTTCTTGAGGCAGGGTTTCATGTAGCTCAGAATGGCTTCAGACTTATGGTGCAGCAGAGAATACTTTTGAACACTTGATCCTCCCACCTCTATCTCCCAAGAGCTAGGATTATAGGCATATGCTACCATACCTGGCTCTTATTGTCATGTTTTGAGGGACATTTATTACTTTGGAGAGCAGGAGGGATGTCTCATGGCTTTCTTCAGAGAAAAGAAAAATTTAAGAGGTCATTATTAAGATTCTTCTCAACAAGTTGATTATTTGTTGGGGCTACCCTGCACATACATTAATACTGCCCTTTCTTGATCCAGTGTCAAGGTCCGTTCCAATCCTAAATCAGTGTGTTGACAATGAATTTTATTTTGGTCTTAAATGCCATGAAATTAAAGCCAGGATTTTGTTAGTCTCTAGTTTGATGGCGAGGAAACATCTGGAGGGTGGGACACAGTAACTCATAAAGAATACTGTCCCATGGTCCGTTAATATGAAATGTTATTATGAAGCTAACTCAGATTTTCTTTTCCCCCATTGTTGTCTATTTTAGTTCTATGTAGAGTGTCAGACATGAGAAAAATTAGTTGCGATTTTACTTTTTAATTAATTTTTTCTACACAGCATCTTGCTTTGTAGCCCAGGCTTACCCAGAAATGCATATATATTCTAGGCTTGTCTCAAACTCATACTCTTCCTTCTTCTGATGCCCACCCCCTGACTTCTGAGATTACAGGCATAGAACACTATGTCAGGCTCTAATTTTCTGAAATCTCAAAAAATTGAAAAAATAAAATATCACTTACTTTTTGACTGTTAAATGAAGCATGGGGAGTAATCTGAAAAGCTAATCTGAAAGACAGCAACGTTCTTCTGGAAGAATGACAGGTATCTTATCCTCTAAGATGACTGACATAGACCTTCAAGGATCCTCGCCTCTGGCATCTGACCCTTTGGTCCCTTCTGCATTGTGTTAGGGTTGGCCAGTAAAATAGGATGCTGTAGGAGGAGAGGTATATCACTTCAGAGACTAACTTAAAAAAGACTCTCTGCCTCTCTTCTCTCCTTTTCTCCTTATCACTTCAAGATTCCTGATCTTGGGTTCTTGCAGAAGACCCGGATTTGAATCCCAGCACCCACATGGCAGCTAATAACTGCCTGTTACTCCAGTCCCACAGGATCCAACAGCCTCTTCTGTCCTCTGTGGGCATTGCACGACATGGGCGCACTTACCTACATGCAGGCGATACACACATACACATAAAATAAAAATAATAAATAAAATATTTTTTAAAGATTCCTTATCTGTAGATACTGGAAAATGGGAATGGTTTGTTGATTTAAGCCATCAAGGTTCAAAACAATTTGTTAAACATGCATAGATTACCAGCAAAAGATGAATAGCCATCCCACATAAGTTGTATTCACAGTTTCATACATGCATATCTGAATACACTAGTACATTTACAAAATCACAAAAATCCTTAATTATATTTTAAGCCTTGGGAATGCCCAACTTTTGCATCCTGCTAAAATATATGTAAACAAATAAAGAATCAATTTCACTGTAAATTTTTGTGTGTTAGCTTGGAAAGTAGACACCATGAAGTATGAGTGTTGCAATAAGTTTTTAATGTTGTTGCCATTGTTGTTGTTGTTACTTGGTTTCCAGGGGCTAGACTGCTTTCTAATGTCTCCTGCCTGGAGGAATGGAATGAATCATTACGCTACTAAATGAACTACTTTTCTCATTGCAGTGCCACTGACAGAAACAACTTAAAGTAGGGAGGATTTCTTCTAATTCATAGATCAGGTGATAGTGTCCACCATGTCGGAGAAAGCACTGCAGCTGGAGCATGGGATGGCTGGTTACATGGTATCAGCAGTTAGAAACCAGAGGACTTGGGCTGGAGGCAGAACCAGCCATAAGCCTTTAGTCCCTCCTCTTACCTCTGCTGCCTATGCCCCAGATCCAAAAGACTATGCAACCTTTCCAAACAGCACTACCAGCTAGGAACCAAATATTGAAGGACATGAGCCTGTTGGGATAGTTCACATCAAAATCCTAGCAATGACTTAGCGATATATAAATGAGTGATTCGGGTAGGGTACTGTCCTACTTTGCTTTCTATTGCTGTGATAAAAACATTGAACAAAACCAACTTGGGAGGAGAGGGTTTATTTTATCTTACCTCTCCCAGGTCACAGTTCATCACTGAGGGAAGTCAGGGCAGGAATCTGGAGGCAGGAGCTGAAGATCATGAAGGAACTGGGCTGAATTCAGCCTGCTTTCTCTTACAAACCAAGACTACCTTCCTATAGATACCACCACCCACAGTAGCGGGCCCTTCCATATCAATCAGCAATCAAGAAAATGCCTAACAGACATGCCCACAGGCCATTCAATGGAGGAAATTCCCCAACTGAGGTTCTCTCTTCCCTCGCATGTCAAATTGACAACCGAAGCTGTCTAGCACAGATACAGAAGTTATCTTCTTAAAGAGTCATGCTATTCAAAGCCAGGGATCATTCTGTTACTTTATGCTTTTATTTTATTTTATTTTTTAGCTTTGTAGATCTTGGCACCATTCTGGTAAGTGTATTTGTTCCCAAGATTTTCAGATAAAATTATAATTAACTAAGTGGCTTAAAACAACTGAGATTTGTTCTCTTATTTCTGGAGGCCAGAGTGTGATATTATAGTATCGACAGAACACTATCCCATGAAAGATTATAGAGGAGAATCTTTAATAATTCCTTTCAGTTTTGGTGGCTCCAAAAGTTCCTTGGTTCATGAATAAATGGATGATGTGTTGAATACCATGACTACCTCTATCTTCACATGACTTTCTCCACTGAGTCTATATGTATGGTCACCTTTTGTAAGGATGCCTGACAATGGCTTAGAGATTCAGTATGGCCATATTTCAAGCTCATTAACTGAATTGCATCTGCAATGATTTTTTTATTCTCCTGATAAGGTTAAAACTACTCCTATTAAAATTTGGGCATACCTTTTAGAATATACTAATCAATGCATGACATAAAGCAAGTATGGGATTTCTCCACATGCAATGGTTTTTTATTATATAGGGACATGAAGACTGGTCTTTTCTGGGTCATCAGTTGAGTTGGAGCAGTGGAATTACATTAACCATTGCAGCAACAGTAATGATGATGAGTCTAACATTTTCAGAGAATAGTCAGTACATAGTCCATACACCTTACAAAGGAGGTTAAAAACCACACTCATTAAGAAAGAAAAGGAAGTGATAGCTGAGGAGATAAACTCTGGAAGAAATTGAAGTGGATTTGGAATGAAACAGATGCATAGTAATAATTCCAGTAAGAAACTTTCTGAATCTTTGTTTATACTGTGGAAGAAGAAGTTACATTCCTTAATTTCATATAAATAGCTATAGATGAAAAAAACATGGCAAAATATGCATGTAATTGGATATATTTAAGTCAACCAATGTCACCAACCCATGCTACATACCTTAGAAATTCTGGGTGGGAAAAAAAGAGGAAATTAATAGGGCACATGTTTTAGGATACCCAGAGTAGACCTCATAAGTCTGATTCACAGATAAGCCATCTATCTGCTAAGTTAAACTCTTATGCATATTTTCTTTCAACAACAAACAGCACTTCTAAGTATACATACATATTTTGCAAAATATTTTATTACATTGTAAATGTTTATGACAGTAGTGTTAGCTAGGTATGAACATCACCATTTGTGATAGAGTCTTTCTACAGTGACTTTAATATCTCTTCCCACCCCTGTATTTACTTGCATTTGCTATGTCATTTTGCCACTTCAGGCATCAAGAGATGAATTAATTTCTCTACCTTTTAAGTCTAGGATGATCTTCGGCAATGCTCTAGAAAATAGAATGCAATGAAAATGATGCTGTCATTTTCAAGGCTAGGCCTCAAGAGAGGTTATAGCGTCTATACTCACTCTCCTGGAATTCTGGGTACTCTCCTTAAAGAGGCTTAAATATCCTGCAAGCTATAGTGTATAGTGTGCATGAGACTTTCTCATGGTCAAGTATAGAAGTGAAGATAAGGGGTCTTTGGAGACTATAAAGGTGAATTAACTCAGTCTAAGGGAAAGAAAAAGGTTATTAAAATTTTTATTAGCATATACGAATTGCAGAATACAGTGGGTTTCATTATGACATACATGTAGCAGTACATGTTGATGATATTCGGTCCTCTTATTATTCACTGTGTCCCCATTCCTCATTCTTACTGATTCCCTTCCTGTTCCCAGAGAATCTCCTTTCTATTTTCAGGTTGAAAAAGATGGTTTTCAAAGTAAATATCAATAAATCCTGTTAAATAGCCTTGGGTTTATTATTTATACTCATTTCCTGCCTCAGCCATAAAAATAATAAATAAGTTATAAATCAAGGTATTTAACCTATACTAATAAGTATGAGAATGTCAGGCGAACATAGCAGGTAGGATACTAGCTGTGATGACTTGCATCTCATTGAAATACCAGGTTGGGTTGACTTTTTTTTTTTAACTTTAATGGGTTGACTTTTAATACTTATTACTTTACTCATGAATGGTTAGAGGATTGTTTAAGGTGACAAGAGTAGTAAGCGTTTTGTTTTTCTTTAGAAAGTGTCTTTCAATCAATTCTATTTCTACTTTAGATTTTGAAAGACACTGTCAATGCTGGGTCAGCATGAGTCACTGTCACCCTAATGTAGGCTCCTTGTTGAAGGGGAGATTGGTTGTTTGAAATACAGAACTATACACATCTTGGTGGCAGATTATTTGAACTACTGACCCTTCTTTAGCCCTTCTTTCGATCCTTGATTTTTGCCCTGTGACTTTGCACTTCTTACTAGATAAGCCGAATTCCTTTCCCTCTTTGGCCATGTGATTTGCAGGTACAATGTGAAGGCTGGAAAAAGTGCCCACAGAGGCTGATTTTGCTCTTAAAAGTCTGCCTTTCCCATGGGAACACGTCTGGGCTGGCCTGCTGGAGGGGAAGGAGAGAGACACACCAAGCAGAGTTAGGTTTTCCTGCTGACAGATGATTTCAGGTGTGTAAGTGAGCCCAGCCAAGACCAGATAGACTGCCTTACCTATATTGTTCATATAGTGTCATGAATGTGCTATGTCAGACACATAGACCAGCATGTTTATATCCTTCCACAATGGCAGAATTTACTCAATAACAATCAATTCACAAGGGTTTGTTTCACTGGCCATAACTTTCCAAGTTGTCTCCATTCCTTTTGTCTGAGGCAAACATACTTGTTTTATTCCAGTCTTAACTAGTAATATTAATTCTCAGATCACACATTACAGAGCACATCGTAAATATATCTACATACATGTGTATATGTATGCTATAGAATGGCTACAAAGGGTTAAAGGGGCCACAGCAGAGTTCAGAGAGTTCAAAAAATGCCTGAGAGGCAGAAGTAGGAAGCAGATGGAGAAGTGTGCAGTCTTTTCTGAGGCTCCGATGACTGACTTTGATGGAAAACTGCAGGAGGCACTGGTTCAGAGTCAAGGTACTGGATCAGAGGCTTGAGGCAAGCCTCACCTCACAGCTGAGCAGAACTGCAAAAGAAAGATGCAGGATCAAGGTGGATGTAGGAGTGAAGGGCAGGACCAGGTCAAGAGTGATGAGCAAGTAGATGAATGGAGCAATTTGAGTAGTCTGCATCAGCTGTCAGGACCCAGCTGAGCTGAAGCCCCTGGGACAGTCAGACATTTTCTGTCTATGGTTCCCTTGAGATACATACTAGGTGGTCAGATGACAGGTCATTGGGGGCTTTTGTCACCACACTGTTAAGTGTCTTGCTGTACCCTCTCCTAGGTCTGTTGTAGCCAAGAAATTCTCAAGCGTGGTTTTTCTATGATTTTAATATGCCCATGTGCTCATATAGTTGAAGTTTACTTTGGACAAATATATATATGACAACACCCTTTTTATATTTAGAAGTAAATTATTAGTCTGTGTCTCATGGTGATGCTGGACAGATGACTTTATTTATGTGTACAACAACGTATAGATGTATCTTGACTCTGCATTTGTACTCAAAATGGAACTAAGTGCTAGTGATTAAATGGAGTCTCTCTGGGCAAGGCATAGCCCGAAAAAAACACCATTTAACACAATGTGGAACAACCCACTGTAGGGCTCAGCCTGACTGTGCCATGTGCAAACTTGAGAGTTAAGGACTGATTGTGAGAGTGGTTTATTAATAGCATTACTATGGCAATAGATTTGCTGGTTTGGTGAGGAACGTGAGGATTCCAAACGAAAAGCTTCAGGGACACTTTCTTAGATCCAGACGGCTAAACCACTGGATTCAAGAGGCCTTATAACTTGGCTAATGATAGGAATATAATTGTCATCATAATGATGAGGCTTAAGAAGGCATGTGTTTCAGGGCCATCGCAGATGCTTCAGGTATAGGAAATATTAGGACAAATGTAGAGCCTTAATTAGCAAAGAACAAATATCTACTCTGAACTTGTATTTTCCTAATGGGATGCAATAAAACAAGTTTATAATAAATCCTAGTGGATTTGAGAGGAAAAAGCTGTAAATAACATTTATAATATCCCATTTGTCCCCAGTCCTTGCTAGGACAAAAGGGATTTAAAATCCTTCCAGCTGCCAAAGGTTTTCTTGGAACGTAAATTGTTCATAAGTAATTTTCTGCATAGGTTCAATTCACTATATAATCACATTTTTATGCTGTCTACAAAAATTTGAAAGGTAAAATTAATTTCATTTACCTTTCTTTTTAGCTTTTCAGTTCTATCACTATAGTTTTGATATTTCTTTCCACTAAAAATATTACAAGGTAGCAGTAATTCTACGGTGTATTCTAAGAACTTAATATTCTCTAAAATTCATGATGGGGCTGAGGAAATGACTCAGTGGTGAGAGCACTTGTTGCTCTTCCAGAGGATCTGGGTTTAGTTCCCAATACCCACATGGCATCTCATAGCTGCTTAAAATTACAGCTCCGGGATAGCTGATGCTCTCTTCTGGGTCTCTGAGGATAGTGCACTTTCATTCACATACAAAAAAATCTTTAAAAAATATTTTATTTACTATTTTTATTTTATATGTAAGAGTATATTGCCTGTATGTATGTATGTAAGCACACGTGTTGTGCAATGCCTGTGGAGGTCAGAAGATGGCATTGAATTCCCCAGGAACTGGAGTTATAAATGGTTGTTAGCTGCCATGTGGATGCTGGAAATCAAACCTAGTCCTCTGTAAAATTCAACACAGGCAGTGTTTACTGATTGTACATTTCATTTTATGAATAGCATAAATTAACCCTTTCTTCTTTTTTCAGTTTTTTTTATTCACTACTTACAGTATTACCACAGAATTATATTGTGTGTGTTTCTAGTGTTTTCCTTATGAAAGATTTCCAGAAGTGGTCTATTCATTCAAATGTTATAAGCCTTTTATTGGTTTAAAAGTTCTGAATAGGTACAGCTAAACTATTCCTAAGAAAGACTGTGTTGCCTTCTTCAATTCAGTGATCATGCACATCTCATACCAAACAGCTACACTGAATATATTTAAAAATTACTTTGCTAGTGTACATATATTATGCAATTTGCAAAACTTAGTCGTGCAAAAATAAGAAGAATATAATTATTTTCTATTCTAAAAACATTGATCCCTCAGATTGAAGATCAAGGAAATATTTGTAAATTATGATGGTGTTGGGATGTTAGAAACTAGGGCCCTCTTTACCTCTCTGCTTCTCACATAGCTCAGCATAATGAATCATAACAGGATTTGAATTTCTAGCTACTGGTCATATGTCTGTGTTTCTAAGCTTCTACTTTTGGTACTCTATACACATTCTAGCAAGTGGGAATGGGATGACTGGTATCACAAAGTAGGAGCTGGTCCCAAGAGTATGTCTCTGAGGCTTTGCAATGCAATTACAAGTGGTAAGCCTATGTTACAATGCTTGAAAAGAGGACACAGTAAGATACAGCAGGAATACAAAGATTCAGGATATGAAAGACCTGCTTAGAATCCTGTCTCTGTTTCTTATAGCTCTATTGCCTAGCATTAGGTGCTTAATCATTCATTCCTAACCCCAGTATTTTTATTCACATTTTCTAAAAAGCACTCACCATCATCACACGGTAAGGCTTTTATGAGCAATATGTTGTGGACTGCAGTAAATAAAAGCATAGCATAAATGTAACTAATAATAATGACAAGTTTTCAAGAAAGAAAAATATTGCATAGATGGGATTTTCTAGCAGAGAGTTAGTGATGAGGTCTGTAAAATTTGAAGCATTACAGAGTAGTGGAGTAATAGAAATTTACAAGAATAAGAAAATTGTGTACTAAATGATAAACATTTTAGGACTGTAAAGATAATTGATCACTTCCCCACTGGCTTATAATTTACTTTCACACTGACCAAATATGAGTATTCTCACTGCATCCTGAAATCTCCTTCTAGTGGAATGACAATTGTTGGAAACTACATGCCTGGAACTGCACCTAAAGAATATTAGACATTTATTGGGATTGGGCTGACTGAAGATATTTGGGAGAGGGGTCTTGGTGTATAAACCTGGTAAGTTAAAGACAAGATATGAGCCAAGATTTGGCTAGAGCCAAGACAATTTCAAAGAGATTCTGCCTCTATTCTTAGGGACCAGAGAACAATACAGGTACTCCAGACCTACTGTGATGAAGAGACTATAACATAAAGCTTTGTGGTAACAATTATCTGAAAATTGATAGAGAGGTGAATTTTAAGGAAGATTCAAATGGTTTAAATTTCCCAATGTCAGTATGCCCAGTCTAGACCCATCACTTTATATTCACTGGAAGAGAAATGTGGAGCATGGGTTGATGTGCAATGGCACATTTGATTAATTTGGGCCATTGTTAGGATTATTAGTGATTCCTGAAGCTAAATTTATGGTGTAGGGCTGTGCATTGATTATTGAGATAAAAACATTGATTATGTCAGAATGCCACAGGCAAATAATTTTGGCTCAATATAGAAAAGCAAAATTTGAGATTCTGTAAAACTATTTTAATATAATTCCCTATTAAAACCAGCCCTATTTAAATGGCCTACCATCATTAGGAAAGAAATCTTGGTGTCCCTAAAGAGAAGTTTTCTACTAATGAGAATTAATGTGAGAATTAGAGAACTTAGACTCAGAAGCAGCTGAGGGAAAAGGGCTTAAGAATCTGAATGAGGTTGGTCGACAGTGCTCAAAAATGGACCTGCTCTTTGTAAGA
Organism: Nannospalax galili; assembly: GCF_000622305.1. Lineage (NCBI taxonomy): Eukaryota > Metazoa > Chordata > Mammalia > Rodentia > Spalacidae > Nannospalax > Nannospalax galili. The sequence goes on from NW_008357164.1 coordinate 146,289, forward strand.
AATGTCATTAGCCCAGTGGAGGCTTAGCAGGGAATTATAAAGAAGTAAATGAAGCAGTTCTTATTAAAATACAGTTGTTTGGATGGAGTGAAAATGAACAAAATACATTGCTCTCATGCCATTCATTGGCGAAATTAAATTAGTTAAACAAAGAGAGTCACATAGATTTAATTTGTTTGGCTTATTTTTTCTTTTCTATGCCATGTGAAGTATTTACCCTATGAGGAAATATTCATAGTCCTTTATTAACAGTGGCACAGGAGTTCATTGAATCATACGCTTTCAGAGATGGAAGGATTTTTCATTTGACTGTCTACCCTACCACATTCCCTTACCATGTGTGAGTTTACCTGGGAGGTGTGAACAAATGCCTATTCATTCGAGACTGGGAAGCAACAACAGACCAAAGTACAACTGGGTGAACCAGTGTGCTTATTGATGTTACTTACAAGAGTATGGACGACACAAAGACAGCTGCATTGCTGTAAAACCCACCCCAGCCTGAATGACACCTCAGGAATACTGCCTCCCCAGAACCCAATCCATAGCTTGCAGGTTGCTCATCTGGTGGGAGAGTCTTCTCTATCAGCCTTTGTTTACTGCTTCCATAAACAGGTGGGTTAGGGCCTGTGAATCTTGTGTCCAGGAACTTCTTGAGACTTGTAGATTGTTTACTTCCTGAGTCTCATGAATTTCATTCTCCTTCCAGGAGGGACTGCTATACAACATCCTCCAGTTCATGTCAGTTTCTGTGCTAGTGTGCAATCATGGTGGCAATGTGGACCTCTAGACTCAGTCATATCCTTTACTGATAGCACCAAATATTGGGAAGTTCTTTCTATGGGACGAGGAAAACTATTGATAAACCCATTTAAGATTTACTGTGAGTAGAAGAATCAATCTCTTATTGGTTGTTCTTGGAAAGTTTGATCCTTCTGTAAGACGATCCTCCCCAAGGTGCCTTGAGACAGAAGAAAGCGAGGCAAACAAATCCATGATTGGACAAAGTACAATTTACCGGCAGGCTGACTAACAGAAGTAAAGCTCTAGACGACAGGAAAACCAGTTGGATTCTGGCAATTTGGGTTAGAAAGAGAGGCATATTTATGGGTTATGACAAAAGTGACCACCTCCTAGATGAAATATACCTTGTTCTTAAGATGATATTGAAGAGTGACGGGCACCTGATTCTAAAGCTCCACATAAAACTCTAACAGTTTGGTGAAACTATGTGGGTAAAACCAGTTAAGGTCATGCAGGGCAACCATGGTAGTTATGACTCAAGATGGCTGTAGTCATGTAGAACTGTATCCATACACTTTCTTTTTTGAAATTTATTTTTACTTTACGTGTATGAGTGTTTTGCCTGCATGTATGTAAGTGTACCACATGTGTGCAATACCTTTGGAGGTCAGAAGAAGGCACAGGATTCACTGGAACTGGAGTTAGAGATGGTTGTTGGCTACCATGTGGGTGCTGGAACTGAACCCAGGTCCTTTGCAAGAGCAGCCAGTGCTCTTAACCACTGATCTGACTCTCTAGCTCCTTATTTCCCCCCTTTTGGAGTAGTAGTAAGGAGGAAAGCACAGTGACCTTGACCTTGAGCTCTCTCATGTGTTTGGGAATTAATATTTGTAAAATTCTAAGCAAAAACTCAAAATTTAAGTTTTTTAAGATTATTTGAATAGCCATAGCTATAATTCAGAATAAAAACCTCTTTTCTTTGAAAATTGAATTTTTAAAAATCATGCAATGCAAGACTTGGGATATTGTAGGGAATGAATAGAAAATAAAGTGAATTTATAAAGAAATGTGATTTTGGCTTTAGTTTAGTTGTAATATAAAAGCTAGAGATTGGGGCTCTATAATTAAGGGAAGAGACAGCAAGTCAAATGGAGTTCAAAAACACGATAATGGTCAGAACAACTGTGTGAACAGTGCTGTTTGATATGTAATTACAGGGTTCCTTTTGGTTCTGTACTCCAAGGCTGTTCATTAAACCAAAGACTTTAGCTAAAGTTTGTTATGTAAAAGCATTGTGCAATGGTGGATGACCTATAGAATGGAAAGGGGAATGATTTGAGCTGAATAAAAATCTAGGGCCTTCGTGAGAGATAAGACAACCAGAAATACCGAGAAGTCCGTGGCATAAAGCAGGATGCAGACGCCCTAAGTGAGAGCAGAGAACAAACTGGAGAAATGAGCTATTTCCTCTTCTCTACCCAGAGTTGTGGAAACAGTTAAAAGGAAAAGATGATCTCAGAATTCCAGGGGACTTCAGGCAATCTGGGTAAGGGAAGCCTATGGGTCTATAGTACTAAGAGTTTTACCATAAATCTTCTAAAGCAGCCATGTCTTTCTCAGAATACAGAGATGCAGCTTTCTTAAGAATTTTGAACATCTGATTCCAGATCCTCTCTTGCTCTTGGTCTTCCATCATGCTCTTAAACCGCTCACCTAGAATGATGTTTAGTGTTCCAAGATTGGTTTAAGCAACACGAGAATATCTCACATTCTTTTATCTGAGCACTGCACTCGGCCGAGCTAACTGAAACTCAATTATTTTCAGAGCTCCTTATCACACTATTAACGCCCCAATTTAGTTTTAATGAGATTCCTAACAATTCATTTTTCTATGCATTTTATTATGCACATGTGGTTCATTTTTATTGTTTCTTGATTTTATTTAGGTTAGTATTTTTATTTTTAAAGTATTTTATTTACTATTTTTATTTTATGTGTATGAGTCTAAGGCCTGCATATAGATAGGTGCACCCATGTTGTGTAGTGCCCTTGGAGGTCAGAAGAGGGTGTTGGATCCCCTGGAACTGGAGTTACAGACCGTTAGCTGCCATGTGGGTGCTGGGAATGAAACCTAGGTCCTCTGCAAGAGTAACCAGTGCTCTGAACCACTGAGCCATCGCTCCGCTCCCTGAATACTGTTTTATGTCTTGTAAAAGTCTACAGGTTGAGTAACTCTTATCTAAAATGTTTGGGGCAAGAAGTAGTTTGGATTTTGCTGCTTTACATCTCTCTAACCCCTAGCATCCCTTTATGTTGTTGTTAAACCTCATTTGATTCTTACTGAATTTCTATCAAATTCTATCTGAATTCTATCTATAATTCAAATGATCACACTAGAACTGACACAATGTTCCTATATTTAGTTGGCATTTTTTTCTGCAACTGTTTTACTTGCTTTATAATTAATTTTTGCCACCAGTAAAGCACAATATGAAAACTTTTAAGTCACAATGTCATCCAATCTCACACAGTCTTTAACTTTAACACAGTTTAAAACATAAATTGTCAGAACTATAGCATGATTATAATTTATTAAAATAGAATGGAACCTAGCATGTTTAGTACCAAAGGGTTACATCAGTACGCATACATTTATCGCAAATCAAGGAATCCTGAGTAGTTCCTTAGACCAATTCCTGCATTTTCAGATATTAGCCTTCTTTCAGGAAATTACAAAAGTTAAATCTTACATTATAGACTCATAAACTTGTCCTTTCCACTCGTTAAAACCTCCCAGACTTATTAGCCATATTGTGTTATGTAAATATAGTTTCAATAAATTCTTTTAATGCCCTCTCCCAAAGAAAAGTGACCCAGTTTAAAAAACTATAGTAGAAATAAAAACCTGACCTAGATAAACTAAAATACTTGCTAAAACCCTTTTCCAAGTTGTGTTGGTTTCCGTAGGCTTCAGGGCATATTAGTAGACAATCACAATAGTAATTCAAGTTGCTTTAAAACTTATTTTTATTTCAGTCTTTATCTTCCAATCTGTCAAATATGAATAAAAATATTTGAATAGATTTGAATAATGAAAGCGAATTTTCACAAGAATCATGCTATGTCTGTAAATGAGAGAGGAACTGACTGAGAGCTAACCTTGAATTTTTCGTTTCCAAAGTAGTGAGAAATTTAATTGTTGTTATTTAAGCCTCATATCAATATTATGTTTCATGCAAGCCCATGTGACCGATACAGTTTCCTTTCTTTAGAGTTTGTTTACTCATGAACATGTGGATAACACTCCCTGTCTTGATTCTGTACCACAGTGCTAATTGTTGCAGATTTGTATTGTATGTGGCTATCTTCTAAGATAGGTACAATCCATAACATTCTATTCTGAATGTTGGTTTTGTTTTTTTGCTTATATGTTTTGGAGATAGCACTTTCATCTTGGGGGAAATCAACAACTGTTTAATTGAACTTAAAGCCTGCTCAATGGGAGGGAATCATGTGTGGTACTGTAAACACAGCCAACTACACATGGTTGGAGAAGTCATAGACCCTAGAGGAAAACCTACTTTTGTCACTTCTTTAGACCAAAGTAATTTCTTGCTGTGTTCTAAATATGTATCCTTATATTTACAGACAAGTGCACTTCTCACCACTCATCAAAGAAACTCTTTTTTGCATCAGGTGGAGACTATTACAAACTTCCACAATTGGTCAGTGCAAAGAATAAGTGAAAAGATACCCGATGCTAGTTAATGCATTCTAGATAAGACAGGAAAGCCACATCAACGATATTTCCATAGTATAGTAGTCTAACAAGATCTGCATAATGACAAAATCAGTTGACATGCCAAAGTAGAGGGAGGAAATTTTACGGTGTTCCACCTCAAGATGAGGAACTATAGGCAATCAACAGATGCTGGAGGGAGAATTAGTTTTCTATAGGTTCTAGCCCCCTGAGAGATTACGTAATCTCAGATGGGTAACCCTAACCTCAAGTACATATGAGTAACGCTAAATATACTTAGTGAATTATATATATATATATATATATATATATATATATATATATATATCTCAATAAAAGATGAGAATAAGACATAGAGAAGGAATGAAGGGGACATGGGAAGAGTTGGAGGGGTCTGGGAGGAATGGAAATAATTCAAATACAATACTCATGTATGAAATTCTCAAAATTAAATGAAAAACAAAAATAATAAATTCTCATTTTGTGAAGTGACTATGAAGCATGAAAAATGAAAATAAATGTCTACAGAGGGACATAGGAAAAATTCAGTAAATGAAACTATGTCTTGGTTTCACATGGGAATTCTACACTTGGAGGAAAATGAGAAAAATTCTCATCTTTCTCTTTAGATTGTTAGTTTAACGCAGTTTTTCATGGAGTTTTTCAAAGACTTTGATTTTAAGCACAACAGAATAATCATACAAAAAGCCTAGCATCCTTTAAAAATAGACCTGTGGCCTTTGCTAACGTAGTACCTGTACTTTCTTTTCATAGACAAATGAAGTCTTAATTTCCTTACCTGAGTGTGATGGGTCTTTCCTCTCATGTCACAAGATCAGCTATCCCTATCTGCCTTTAAGACAGTTCTTGGAAGTTGCCTTAGAGTACTCCTTCACACAAAGAGTTTATAAGAGAAATGAAGTCTTAATTTCCTTACCCGAGTGTCAAGGCTCTTTTATCTCATGTCACAAGATCAGTTATTCCCTATCTGCCTTTAAGACAGTTCTTGGAAGATGCCTTAGAGTATTCCTTTGCACAAAGAGTTAATACTTTTGAAATCTTAAGAGCTAAGGGATAGCATTTGCTTAGTTTTTTTTCCTCCAGTTCATCATTCACGATTGAAATGGCAAGGTCTTAGTTAAAAAAAAATCAAGCATAATTTTTGGTTGTTAGACTTAGCTCTTAATGACTGTATTATCAATTATCCCTATGTGCAGATGATATGGTATTATACATAAGAGATCCCAAAAATTCCACTAGAAAACTGTTAGAATTAATTACTGCTTTCAGTAAAGGGGCAGGATACAAAATCAGTTTATAAAAATCAGTAGCCTTTCTTTTTTTCCCCCTCTTTATACCAATATTTCTTTATTGTAAATATGATGTAATATTAAATTTGGTGCTACAATTCATCCAGCAATCTCATTGGCCTAACATGCTGTCATTCTCACTTTGTTCTTACCTGTTTCTGTGGTCTTCATTTGTGCAAGGCTGTTGTCTGCATATAATTTTTAAATTTTTCATCTTAGAAGATGAGCACGCCCCAAGGTTCTTACCTAATTTTTATTTTCATTGAAATAAACATACTGACATTATGTTTCCTTCACAGCCATGCTATAAACCTCTATCCTTAACACTTTTCTTCCAACTTATTTTGGCATTGTAACTTATACCACTTATGCTCTTAGAGTCCCTTCCAAGGGCTGGGGCTGTCCCAACTATTTGGTTGCTTGCTAGATCTCTCTCTCTCGTTTGCACTCTCACGTTTTTGATGTTCTTTCATTTAATGCCTATGTGGAATGCTGAGAATAACTTGCAGAGGTCAGGTCTCTCTTTCCACCAGGGATTGAATTCATTGATTAAAAAAATAATTTACTGAGAATTTCATACATACATGTAAATTGTTTTGATCAAATCCATGCCCACTCGCTCCCCTCCAATTCCTCTCATATCTCCCCATCACTGTTTTTCAGATAACTTCATGTAGTCTTTCTTATTTTATTATTTTTAATGGGTCTTCTGGGTACTCTAACATTCCCTACTGTGAAGAGGTAACCCTAAAATCTTTTAAGGATTAGATAAAGTTTCCCAAATACTTCCAACATTTTTTGGCCTTTGGGACAGAGAATGTTGCTAAGAGGCCCAAGGACATGGTGTTTTAGACAAGAAACTGGCTACTTTTCTTTGGGGTCTTTCTGTCTTAACTTCTTAGTCAATTCCTACCTCCTATTCTTATCACACCATCCTCTGAAGAGGTTACCCAAATTGTGGATAGGGAATCTGGATGCAGACCGCTCTGGCTTCTTCCATGCTGAATAGGGACGCAGGGTATGGCAATTGGAGAGCCCCTTCAGTGGGTATATCTAAAAGACTCCCAAATTACATAACTCTTGTCTGTAGGGGGAAAAGAAGTCCTTGACTGGTGAATAGATGTGAAGGAGAAGTAAAGGCAAGAATAATTAGCATTACAAGTTCTAGACAGGGAACTAGAAAAAAGTCAGAACAGGGCAATTTTCAAATGTTTATATAAGAGTCCACTGGAGTTTCTTGACAAGGGCTTCCAAAAGCATCCCTCTAATGGGTTCTTCCTCATTTTTCTTTTGCCTGTTAAGGCTGGACTCCAGAGTTATGGATTCATGATTTGCTTTCAGGTATTTTGATAGGTGTTGGAGTGGTTAGAATCAGTGTCAGTTCCCTCTCAAAGGCTTCTAGACAGGGGGAGAAAACAAATTTATCCATCATTTTAGAACAACAGTTGGTTGTCACTCTTAGATACAGGTGGGCACTATAGTATTGCAGGCCAAGATCTGAAATCTTACATTTGAGCAGCACTTTCTGGTTAGGAACAAAATCATCAATGAGAAATAATTGTCAAAATAACTTTCTATATGGATTTAAGACTAATGTCTGGGAAGTGTAATCCCTTGAACTCTTAAAGGACTATACTGATGACTTTACTCTTTGGTTATACTTTCCTTTTGGGTGTTTAAGACCATAAAGTTGGCCCAAATAAATCAATTTATTTTTACACTTAAGATCATTTGAGGATCTGTTTCTCAGGGGTCACATGTGCTTGGGAGGAGCCCCTGGCTTCTTTCTTTTATCAGCTCTATCTATGTGAAGATAAGTCAAAGGTCCTGCTCGACTATGGCTGACTTCACTTGGAAGCATGGATGAGATGTTTCCTCTGAGTTGACCATCCTCTTTGTAGACTGGACACTGGTTCAAGTCCATCTCGTGGGGACTCCATGTCCTCCATGAACAAGAGGACAGGTGACTCACCACAGTTACAGGACATTTTGAGAGATATTTTATAGTCCCCTGGAACTTAGTCAGCCTTGGATAGCAAGGGACAAAAACTGTCCTTTAAGTCACTCTGACCAGATTAGTATAGGCCTCAAAGTATGACTGTTAAACATCTAAGAAAGTTAGTTCCACCAGTTTGGTACTTTTAATTATCATGTGCTATGTAGATAAAGCTTGGATAAAAAACCAAATATTCTCAGATAAACTTTGTCAAGGTATATATTTTGTTCCTTAAACTAGTTGACTCAACTATGAACTTAGAAATTTTGATTATGTATATATTATTTATGTCTCAACCTTTATATATCATAACAAATCTACACAGACCTTCATCACTTGCTTAGGCTTTGTCATTTTTTTCTATTTTGGAAAATATCTCCATTTCCCTAAATTGTTTTCCTGGGTGTACTGAGCAATGCTTATTCCCTTTTAAGGTTCTAGTGTCAAGCCAATGTTTGATTAAACTGTTACTGGGGAACTAATGAATTTACTGAGCTTACTTACCGAGATATCTGAGGGGCTGTTGAGGTGTGTGTATGACCTGAGGGTATGCACACTGGAAAGCCTTTACCCAGCATGGGTCATGGCTACTCTTCCTAGCCTTCCCCAGATCGTATACTTTAGCCCTCCCCAAATCCAAGAGGCCATGTGTGATTAGGGCAAAATTATATACAGTTGTCTGGGAAGAGTTGTTGGTTACTCGGGTAAAGGTCCAATGACACTGCTTGGCCCTCCTTTAATGAATAAGCACAACTGTCAACAAACCCAATTGTGAAGATGTTTAGTGATCAGGCACAGCTGAAGTGATGATGATGGTAGCTATTTCATGAAGCAGAGATTGCTGAACAGCATCATCTTATAAAAAGGACATGGAATTTAAAAAGATTTGGTGCTAGGATCCACATATGAGGGAGAACCTATGTTGTTTGAGTCTGTATTACTTCACTTAGTATAACAGTTTCTAGAGCCATCCATTTACCTGTAAATTTCATTATTTTATCTTTCTTTGCTGCTCCATTATGTAAAAATACCACATTTTTGTTAACCACTCATCAGTTGAGGAGCACTTAGGTTGCTTTCATCTCTTAGCTATTGTGAAAAGAGCAGCAACAACCATGGTTGTACAAGTGTCTCTACAATAGGATGAGTCCTTTGGGTATATGCCAAGGAGTGGTATAGCCAGGTCATATGGTAGGTTCATTTTTAGTTTTTTAAGAGTTCTCCACACTGTTTTCTATAGGCCTTTCATGAGTTTGCAATCCCACCAGCTGTGAATGAGTGTTCCCCTTTGTCCACATCCTTGCAACATTTGGTATCATCTGTTCACTTGCTCCTAGCCAGTCTGATTGGGGTAAGGTGATCCCTTAGGGTGGTTTTAATTTGCATTTCCCTAATTACTAATGATGTTGAACACTTTTTGAGATGTTTCTTAGTTATCTTTATTTTTTCCTTTGATAACTCTGTTTAGATCTTTAGCCCATCTTTTCATTGGTTCATTTGGTTTCACGATTCTTTGTTTTTTGAGTTCTTTATATATTCTGGATGTTAAACCTCTGTCAGGTGTGTCACTGGTGAAGATTTTTTTCCCACTCTATGAGTTTTCTCTTCACTTTCTTGATTGTTTCTTTTGCTATACAGAAGCTTTTTAGTTTAATGAGGTCCCATTTGTTGATTGCTGACCTTAAATCCTGAGGAACTTCTGTCTGATTTAGAATATCCTTTCCTACACCTATATCTTGTAAGTTATTGCCAATATTCTCTTCTGATAGTTTCAGGATTTCCAGTTTCACATTGAGGCCTTTGATCCATTTGGAGTTGACTTTTGTGCAAGGTAAAAGATAAGGATCTAGTTTCATTCTTCTACAGGTGGAGATCCAGTTTTGCCAGCACCATTTGTTGAAGATGCTGTCTTTCCTCCATTGTGTGTTCTTGGCACCTTTGTCAAATATCAGGTGGCTGAAATTGCATGTACTTGTATTTGGGTTTTCAGTGTTGTTCCATTGATCTATATGTCTATTTTTGTGCCAGTACCATGCTGTTTTTATGACCATATCTCTATAGTATACTTTGTGATCTGGTATATTAATCCCCCCAGAATTGTTTTCTGTTTGCCTTGGCTATCTGGGGTCTTTTGTGCTTCCATGCAAATTTAAGGATTTTTTTTCTAATTCTGTGAAGTATGTCATGGGGATTTTGATTGGGATTGCAAGAATCCATGTATTGCTTTTGGTAGGGTCGTCATTTTCACAATATTAATTCTTCCAATCCATGAGCATGGGAGGTCCTTCCATCTCCTGGTGTCTTCCTCAATCTCTTCTTTCAATGATTTAAAATTTTCACTGTAGAGCTCTTTGGTGTCTTTGGTCAGATCTATTCCAAGCTATTTTGAATAGCTTGCAGCAATTTTGAATGAGCTGCAATTGTGAATGAGCATGTCCCTGTGTTCTTTCTCCAATTGCTTGTTATTGGTATATAGAAAGGCTACTGATTTTTGTAGATTGATTTTATAACCTGCCACTATACTGGTGGAACTTTTGGGATCTCTTAGGTATAGTATCATATCATCTGCAAAAAGTGAGTTTGACTTCTTTTCCAATTAGTACTCCTTTAATTATCTTCTCCTGTCTTATTGCTCTAGCAAGACTTTCAAGCACTATATTGAAAAGGAGTGGAGATAGTGGACATCCTTGTCTGGTTCCTGATTTTAATGAAAATGCTTCCAGTTTTTCTCCATTTAGAATGATGCTGTCTGTGGGTTTGTTGTGTATAGCTTTAATTATGTTGAGGTATATTCCCTCCAATCCAGTTCCCTCTAGGACTTTGAACATAAATGCATGCTGAATTTTGTCAAAAGC
>NW_008357164.1:157122-161926 GCF_000622305.1 Nannospalax galili
GCAAGTATTTTGTTGAGAATTTTTGCACCTATGTTCATTAAGGATATGGGTCTATAGTTTTGGTGGTTTCTATGATTTTAAATATCCAGCCACATCTTTTAGATTTACAAATTTAGTAGCATACAGGTTTTAAAAATATTCCCTTATAATGGTCTGGATCTTTTGGGTGTCTGTTGGATTTGCTCTTTCTTTCTTTTGGTTAGCTGGGCTAAGGGTCTTTCTATCTTGTTTAGCTTTTCAAAGAACTAGCTCTTAGATTCATTGATTCTTTGTATTTTTTTTTCTATTTCATTAATTTCTGCTCTGATTTTTGTTATTTCTTCTCTTCTGCTGGGTTTGGGTTTTATTTATTCTTGCCTTTCCAGTGTCTTGAGTTGCTGTGTTAGGTCATTTATTTGGGCTCTTTCTAATTTCTTTTTTAACGTCGGCACTTAGATCTATAAACTTTCCTCTTAGCCTTAAAGTGTCCCCGAGGTTGTGTTGTTTGTATTGTCCTCTTTGTTGAAGTCCAGGATTTCTTTTACTTCTTCTCAATTTCTCCTTTAACCCACTCATTTTTAAAGAGTGTGTTGTTTAATCACCATTAGTTTGTGTAGTGACTAAGGCTTTGTCCAGTGTTGATTTTGAGCCTTATTGCATTGTGGTCCAATAGATTACAGGGAATTATTTCAATTTTTTTTGTATTTGTCAAGGTTTATTTTGTGGCTCTGTATGTGGTCAGTTTTTTAAAAAGTTCCATGGGGTGCTGAGTAGAAAGTGCATTCTTTGGTGCTTGCATGGAATATTCGGAAGATGTCTATGTATTAGGTACATTTAATGTATAGTATCATTTAAATCAGACATCTCTCTCTTTATTCTTTGACCAGTTGACCTTCTAAAGGAGACAGTGTGGTATTTAAGTTCCTTACTATTACTGAGTTGGGGTTAATCTGTGTCTTAAAATCCTGTAGTGTTGTTTTTATAAATTTGGGTGCACCACAGTTTTATAAATTTGGGTGCATATATGTTAAAGAGTCTAATATCTTGTTTAATTGCTCATTTGATCAGAATTAAGTGACTCTTCTTATCTCTTCTGATTAGTTTTACTTTGAAGTCTATTTTGTCAAATATTAGAATTGCAACCCCTTCTTGTTTCTTAGTGCCATTTGCTTGGATTATTCTTTTCCATCCTTTTACCTTAAGGTAGTGCCTGTCCTTGAAGGTGAGATGGGTTTTTTGCAGACACCAAGGAGATGGATTTTGTTTCTTAAGCCATTCCCTTAGCCTGTTTCTTTTGACTAGGGAGTTCAGTCCACTGATATTTAAGGTTATTATTGAAAGGTGTGTATTGGTTGCCGTCATTTGATTGGTGCTTGTGTTTCCTCAATTATACCTTTATCTTCTTTTGTTGCCCCTGGGGTTTAGTTGTTTCTCTCTCCACTCTCTGTATTGCTTCTAGTATTCTTTGAAGAGCTGGTTTTGTGGACATGTATTCTTTCAGGCTTTTTGTGTTATGGAAGATTTTTCTTTCCCCCTCAACTATAATAGACATTTTTGCTGTAGTATTCTGGGCTGGCATCTATTGTCCTGTAGAACTGGAAATACCTTGGTCCAGGCTCTTCTGTCTTTCATAGCTTGCATTGATAAGTCAGCTGTAATTCTGATGGGCTTTCCTTTATATGTGACTCATTGTTTTTCTTTTGCTGCTTTCAGTATTCTCTCTTTGTTCTATACATTTAGTGTTTTACTATGATATGCTTTGGACAGTTTCTTTTCTGATCCTCTGTACTTGGTGTTCTAAGTGCTTCTTGTATTTGTATGAGGATAACTTTCCTTTATTTTGAGAAATTCTCTTCTACAATCTGTTTCAGATCTGGTCAATATCATTAACCTGAAATTCTTCTCCTTCCTCTATTCCTATGATATGTAGATTTGGTTTTTTCATGGTGTCCCACATCTCTTGCATATTCCATTCCATTTTTAAAATTTTCCATAATCTTGCTTGAGAGGTTCAATTTTTCAACTTTATCCTCCAGTGTTGATATTCTGTTTTCCATTTTATTTATTCTAGTGGTGAGGCTTTCCCCTGTTGTTTCACATTGGCTTATTGAGTTTTGCACTTCCTTCTTCATTTCTGCATGAATTTTCTTCAAGGTTTCTATCTCTTTTGTGAGTTCATTCAGAAGTTTATCTCTATCTTCTTTTAGCTCTTTGATGTGTTTGTTCATGTGTTCTTTAAATTTGTTGAATTCCTTGATCATGTTTATGATTGTTCTTTTAAATTCAGTGTCCTGGGTTATCTCTAGGGGTTTCTCCTTATAGAACTCTTCTACAGGACTGATGGAGTTTGGTGGGGACAGAGTGTTTTGGCTTTCCATTTCAGTATTCTTTTGTTGTGGTTTTGGCGTGTGAATTTCTTTTGTTGTTTATGATTCTGATCTGAGAATTAAGTTGAAGTATGCTTCTGTTTTTATTATCAGAATGCCTAGGTCCTTTCCTTATTAGTTATGTAAAGCTGGTTGGTACAGGTTTCAGGATCTCTCACGTTTTATTTTGGAGGGGATTAATGGCTTCAGATCGGGTATTCAGGAGCACCCACAGAAGCCTAAGTCAGGTTCATTCTAAGGTTTGGACCCCTATTAGCAGGAACTCAGAGAAAATTTGGGAATTTCCTTGGGGGAGGGCTATTTTGGAAAGCTCATTTGGTCTACTGTGTTCTCAGCCCCTATGCCAGCAGGAGGCCAGAACCTGGCACTCCCTGGTGGTTTGCTGAAATCACAGTCACTACACTGATGGAGGTAACAGCCCACCCTCAGGCTGTCTGCTAGGATCTCAGCCTTCCCTACCAAAGCCAGGTCAACCCTGAGGTCTTGGGAGGGGCCTCACAAAATCCCGGAAGGGGGATGGGTATGGTGCAATTAGGGGAAGATCACCACCATGTGGAGGCAGGATCCGGGTGCTGCATTCTCAGCCCCTATGCCAGAGGGAGGCCAGAACTTGTACTCTTTGGTGGTTTGCTGAAATCACCATCAGTAACCTTTATACTGATAAGAAGGAATCAGAAAAAGCACTGAGGAAACCCTCCCATTTTCAATAGCCTTAAAAAAATATTTAGGAATAAACCTAACCAAAGACATTAATGATCCCTACAATGAAAATTTCAAAATTCTAAAGAAAGAGATAGAGGAAGACACTAGAGAATGGAAAGACCTACCATGCTTATGGATTGGTAGACTCAATATTGTGAAAATGACCATCTTACGAACAGTAATTTATAGATTCAATGAAATGTCAATCAAAATACCCATGACATTCTTCACAGAGCTTGACAAAATAAAAAAATTATATGGAATCACAAAAGACCTCAGATAGCCAAAACAATCTTGGGCAAAAAGAACAATGCTGGGGGATCACCATTCCAGATCTTAGATTATATTACAGATCTATAGCCATAAAAGCAGCACAGTAATGGCACAAAAATAGACATGTAGATCAATGGAACACAATAGAAAACCCAAACAGGAGTTCATATAATTTCAGCCACCTGATATTTGACAAAGGTGCAAAGAACACACAATGGAGGAAAGGCAGCATCTTCAACAAATAGTGTGACAAAACTGGATCTCCACCTGTAGAAGAATGAAACTAGATCCTTATCTTTCACCTTGCACAAAAGTCAACTCCAAATGGATCAAGACCTCAATATAAAACCTGAAACTTGGAAACTGCTAGAAGACAACATAGGCATCAGCCTCCAAGATATAGGCATAGGAAAGGACTTTCTAAATTGGACACAATCAGGCACAATCAGTAACTAGGACCTCATTAAATTTCAAAGTTTTTGTACAGCAAAAGAAACAACTAAGGAAGAGCCAACCCACTGAGTAAAAGAAAACCTTCACCAGCTACACATCCAACAGAGGATTAATGTCCAGAATGTATGAAGAACTCAAAAAAGAAAGAAATAAGAAAAGTAATGACCCATAAAAAGATGGTTGATAGACCTAAACAGACAGTTCTCAAATGAAGAAATAAAAATGGCTAAGAAGCACCTTAAAAAGTGCTCAATATCCTTAGTAATTAGAGAAATGCAGATAAAAACCACTCTAAGATTCCATCTTACCCCAGTCAGATTGACAAAGATCAAGAGAATGAAAGACTCCAAATGCTGGAGAGGATGTGGAGAAAGGAATGTTCATTCAGTGCTGGTGGGAATGCAAACTTGTGCAGCCACTATGGAAAGAAGTGTGAAGAACCCTTTGGTGGAACTAACCTTCTTGGATGTTTAACAGACATACCCTGAGATCTATACTAATTGGGTCAGAGGGATACAAAGGACACTTTTTGCTCCCTGCCCTCCTAGGTCGATTAGTTCCCAGGGATCATGAGCATCTCGCAAAATGTCCTGTAATGGTGGTGGGTCATCTGACCTCTTGATCAAGGAGGCCAAGGAGACCCCACCAGATGGACTTAAACCAGTGTCCAGTCTATAAAGAGGAGGGTCAACACGGAGGAATCATTTCCTCCATGCTTCCAAGAGAAGCCAGCAATGATCGAGCAGGACCTTTGACTTATCTTCACATAGATGGAACTGATAAAAGAAAGGAGCCAGGGGCTCATCCCAAGCCCATGGGCGCCTCCCAAGCCCATGTGACCCCTGAGGAACAGGTCCTCGAACGACCTTAAGAGTAAAAATAAATTGGTTTATCTGGGCCAACTGTATGGCCTTAAACATCTAAAAGGAAAGTATAACCAAAGATTAAAGGGGCCAATATAATTTTTAAGAGTCCATATGCATAGCTAAAGGCTACAGAACCAGAAACAA
>NW_008357164.1:162563-213618 GCF_000622305.1 Nannospalax galili
AATAAATAAATAAATAAATTGAAATATTAAAAAAAAAAGAAAACTAAAAAATGAACCTGCCATATGACCCAGGTATACCAGCCTTTGGCATATACCCAAAGGACCATCATACTGTAGACATACCTGTACATCCATGTTTGTTGCTACTCTCTTCACAATAGCTAAGAAATGGAAACATCCTAAATGTCCCTCAATTGACGAATGGTTAATGAAAATATGGTACATCTGCTCAATGGTGTTCTACCCATCAGTAAGAAAAGATAAAGTTATTGAATTTGCAGGTAAATGGATGGAGTTAGAGAGTGTTATACTAAGTGAAGTAAGAGAAACTCAGAAAAGCAAGCGACACATTTTCCCTCATTTGTGGCTGTAGCACCAATACCTTATATGTGAGTATGTAAATTCTGATGTAACACCAGGAGCCAGGTAAAGGCAAAGGATGCATGGAGGTAAAGGAAAAGAAACGACCTTAAAGGGAGATAGTAGGGGACAGATAATACCTGAGGGAGGTGGAAAAAGTGGGAGTAATTGGCAGGAAGGAGAGGAGGGAGGGACATCCAAGGGACCATGGTGTGGGAAAGGGAAGGAAGTCAGGGGAGGGAAGATGTCGGAGTCAGGAGGTATTGGAAGTGGGTGGGGATAATGGGGCACTATGACTAGGAAGGGAGGGAGGAGGGAGGCTGGATGGGAGAAACAAGAGTAGAAATGAGTGAATCTCAGGGGTCTAGGAAACCTAGAGGGAAAAGTGATGCCCTAGAAACCCTATGAGAAATCCATCTAGAGTGTCTGAACATTAATGCATACGTATACCTGGGAGCTGCTTGGCAAGGAATGCAGTGCCAAAGAGAAGAGTCCTCCCTTAGAGTGACAACCATGCCACCAAACACTCATCAAACAGGCTTCTTCTTGCAACAGATGGAGGCTACTGCATAGTTGCACATATGGTCAGGCACAGAGAACATATACCTGGGAGATGTCCAGTACTAGGTGACACATCTGCAGTTAAATCTCTACAACTAAGTCTCATGGAACATAGGAGAATAAAAGTAGAGAGAGGGCTAATGCACCCCTCAACTCTCACCTTGAGGCTTCCATGTGCATCAGAATTCAATGTACACAGAAGGTCACAAGTGGCCAAATTTTGGAGAACAAGAGACTGTAAGGTATAGGTAAGACTCCTATATGGAACCTCACCCACCCATAGCTGAGAGACCATTGTGGAAGAGGAAGTGGAAAGATTGTAAGAGCCAGGGCTGATTCATGAACACAAGGAGGTGGAAGTTTCCAAGCCACTGGAGGCTTGCTCATATGAGCCTGAGGCAGCAGTGGCATCAAGTGTGGGATCCACGTCAGCTCAATTAAACAAAGGCCCAAAGGGGAGGTGAGAAATTGGTGGTGGGCCAACACTAGGTTGAGAACTATTTGAGACTGAGTGCTGCTGGGTGAGGGAGAGTATGCCACGACAGTGTGAGCAAATAGCATGCTAGGTATTTAAAGAACCATTTTTCCAGCATCAAAGACAAGGGAAGCTCAAAATTTTGTTATTACATCCATTTCTGCTGGATAATAATTAAAACTTCTCCAGTTCAGTTCTTATTCCGTACTAATGTACTTTATCTTAAATTGGCAAAGTGTGGTGGTTTCAATTACTATCCTCTGTAGGCTCTATTTGGATTCTTGGTCAATTCATGGTGCTGCTTGGGGGAGGGTCATGGAACCTTTAGGAGGTGTGGCCATGTGGAGGAAGCACATCACTGAAGGTGTTTTCAGAGAGTTCTTAAACTTTGCTGAATTTCCAGTTTCAGTCTGCTTCCTGTTTGAAGACATGAGGACACAGCTTTCTGCTCCATCTCCCTCCTGCCACTAGCCTCCCTGCCATGATTCACATTTGCCCCTCAGGAACCTGAAGCCAAATAAACTCTTCCTTCTAGAAGAGGCCTTGGTCTTGGTGATTTGTCAGAGCAAGAGAAAAGTAACAAATGCACCAAATATATAATCTCCAGCTCTTCCTTGAAATAGCAGGCAAAATATGGGAGGCAGAAGGAAAAATGAGTTAAGACAATGGAAGTAGAATTTCCACCCCCTTTGCCTTTATCTTGTGGCTAATGTCCTTGGAAAGAACATTTGTTAAATTTCAGTCTCAGTTTAGTGTTTAATAGACTTAATACAACTCCTGAACATGTTTTCAGCAAGTGAAGTCAAATATTGTTCATCTTCTCTGAATTTATCTAAATAGATTTCCAACAATACCCCAGAGGAAGCTCAGGTGACCAAACGGTAGTGCTGATCATGTTCGTATGCACAAGCCCTCTGCTAACTGCGCTGTGATTCCTCTGTTTCTAGCTTGGTGGCTTATGGTGTTCCCTTCTTTTTTATCACCACCCACTGTCAAGTCAGTAGGTAAATTTTCATATATAGATTCATATAGATTTTCAGTCTCATAAAGCTTAGAGTTTGGTAAACGGCAGATAATCCATAGGGTATTGAACATTTAAACCCTGATTTCAAATTAAATTCTCCCAGAGAGAAGTAAAAAGCAAGATACACAGAACAATCAACCCCAGGAAAAGCCCCAGTACAAAACCAATCAACTATATGTCTCTCCCAAAGACTAACTTAGAATCTTTTGGTCAGGCCCCAAACATCTATGGCTGGTCTTTTAAAAAGCAATCTCAAGATGACCTTGCTGTTGCCTGCCTTTAATTCTGGCACTCAGGGGACAGAGACAGGTAGATCTCTGTGAGATCAAGACCAGTCTGGTCTACATAGCAAGTTCCAGGCCAGCTGGCATCACAAAAAGACCCTGTCTCAGAAGAACAAAACAAAAAAAAGAACTCTCAGTTATATTAATGTTTAGCTAGATTTCACACACATGCTATGTTAGTGTATATATAATATATATAATACATGTAACACGTATTAATATAATAATACTATAACACGACAGAGAAAGCTAAAAATTTCTTGTTCTGTGCTCTTCCTGCTGTAAACTTTTACTTGCACATTTTATTCTCTATATTTTATGGGTTTGGGTAGAAACACCTACAACTGACTAATAATAAAAACTAGTAAACACACAGGTACAAAGTCTTTGTTATGTGTGTATTTTTTTCAGATTCCTTGATCACTAAAGATAATTTTAAAAATAGAGTTAAAAAGAAAAAAGCAATTATCACTCATAATCCTCTGGTGCAGAGGTCACCACTTGGTTCATCTGCCTGAATATAAACATATACAGAAACAATTGAAATGAGATCATAATACCTAATCTTCATTTTGTTTTGATTTTAATATATAATCTTAAAATATTCTCCGAGTTATTAAATACACTTAGAAAAGAGGAATTTAAAGAGGCTGCATAATATTATACTCTGTGACTTCACTAAATATGTATTTATTTTCAGTGTTTCTTATTAGGGAAAATCTCAGTGTAAAAATAACAGTGGTGCTGGGAGTGATGGCTCACGCCTTTAATCCCAGCACTTGGGAAGCATAGGCAGGTAGATCTCTGTGTGCTCAAGGCCAACCTGGTCTACACAGAGTTCCAGGTTAGCTGGGACTACAGGGAGACCATGTCTCAAACAAAAACAAACAAACAAACAAACAAACAGGTAGCAGTGGAAGTTAGCAAAGATTTTCCCCCATTCTTTAAATTGTCTCTTCGTTCTAGTAATGGTTTCTTTATGCAGAGCTTTTTAATTTCCTGCTACCCAATTTGCCAGTTCCTAAGATTATTTTCTGTGCCAGTGGAGTTCTTTTTAGAAAGTCATTGCTTATGTTTATGGGGAGATGTTTTCCTCATGTTTTTCTATAGCAATTTCAGCACTTTCCAGTTTTAGATTAATGTTTTTTGGTGTATTTTGATGTCTTTTCTTGCAGGGTGAGAGATATGAATCTAATCTCAGTTTTCTACAAGTGCCTATCCAGTTTTCCCAGAACCATTTGTTAAAGAGGTTATCTTTTCTGTAAGTATGTTTTTGACACCTTTATTTTTAGATTAGATGAGTGTAGCTGTGACAGTTTATTTTAGCTCTTTTATTTGATTCTATGGTCTACAGGTCTGTTCTGAGGCTAGTATTTCACATTTTTCGTTATTATGGCTATGTAGTATAATTTTAGGTCAGATATGGTGATCCCTTCAGCATTGTTCTTTATGCTTAGACTGCTTTGGCTATTCAGGGTCTTTTGTGCTTCCATATGAATTTGAGGATTGCTCTTCTGTAGGAATGACTTTTTTTAAAGAAAATATCTTATTTATTATTTTTATTTTATGTGTATGTGTGTATTGCCTGTATGTAGGTAAGTGCACCTGTGTCATGCAATGCCCGCAGTGGACAGAAGAGGCTGTCAGATCCCTGGAACTGGAGTTACGGACAGTTGTTAGCTGCCATGTGGGTGCTGGGATTCAAACCCAGGTCTTCTGCAAGAACAACCAAGTGTTCTTAACCACTGAGCCATCTCTCCAGCCCCAAGGAATGACTTTTCAATATGGACATACTCTGGACAAATGACTTTTACTCAACATTGCAATCATAAAGTTATTATCTTGGCTTGTTTACAAGCTTGTCACCGAGCTGTGTGCTTCTCCTGCGACGGCATATGACCTTAATCCCTCATGATCCTTCCTTGTCCTGGATGTCCTGGATTCATAATGTATGAATGTGTGTACTTGTTCACATATCAAGTGCTGCAAATAGCACTTATCTCATTGAAAGCAATGAGAGAAATCTGTATTATCTGTTTGTGGTTGTGTGCTGGTCTAGGTCAGTAGAGAACAGGGAAAAATTCTTCTCTGATGAGATAACAATCCAATTTTACCTATTTCATGCTAGATAAATGCTTCAATAAAAGAAAGAGCAACGCCTTTGTTTGAGAGCAGAGTTCAAAGCGAAATCTGAAGGAACAGTTTCTGAACAGTTTGGGTCCATTACTGGCTTAAAATGATGCTGAGTCAGGCTGTTTCTATTTAAGCATAACAGCAATATGGCATCACATAGTAAATGCTGTGCTTTTCTATTCTTTGAAGAATGCAATTGGAATTTAGATTGTGATTGCATTGAATCTAGATTGTTTTCAGTAAAAGAGTCATTTCCAAAATATTGTTTCTGCTAATCCAGGAACATGGGAAATCTATTTTCTAGTTTCTTTTTTTTTAAATTTTTTTTTTTTTTTTTTTTTTGAGACAGGGTCTGGAACTCACTATGTAGACCAGTCTGGCCTCAATCTCACAGAGATCCGCCTGCTTCTGCCTCCTGAGTGCTGGGATTAAAGGTATGTGCCACTATGCTTGGCTTCTAGTTTCTTTTTTAATTTATTTATTCATTATCTTAAAATTTTCAAAAGATTTTATTTTTATTTTATGTATATGAGTTGTTTGCCTGAATGTATGCAAATGTAACACATACATGCCTGATGCCCATAGAGGCCAGAAGAGGGTATTCAGTCTCCTGGAACAGGAGTTAAGGGTGGGTCTTAACAGCCATGTGGGTGCTGGGAACTTAACTCAGGTCCACTGGAAGAGCAGTAAGTGCTCTTAACTACTGAATCATCTCTCCACTTCAGTACCTTAAATTTTATTTTTTTATTATTACTTTATGTGTATGAATGTATTGCCTGCATGTATGTAAGTGCACCTGTGTCATGCAGCACCTGAGGAGGACAGAAGAAGGTATTGGATCCTCTAGAACTGGAGTCAAGACAGTTGTTAGCTGCCATATGGGTGCTTGGAATCACACTTGGATCTTTTGCAAGAATAGCCAGTGCTCTTAATCACTGAGCTATCTCTCTAGTCCAGTATCTTAAATGTTTTATTTCAGGGATGTTTTATTTATTTTGAAGCTGTTTTGAATGGGATTTCCTGCTCTGACTTTTTTCTTTTTTATGTAAAGAATATCTTGTACTTACTCTTTGACAATTTCATATATATATATATATATATATATATATATATATTGCACATCCCATCTTCCCCCTCCCAATCCCACAGACACCCCCAAACACATCTTCCTCCCACCTGTTATTGTTTTCTTTCTTTGTAACCCGCTGAGTCCAGTTAGTGCTGCCTGTTGAAATGCTGACTGATCTTGTTGGCTTGACCTTGTGCACGTCTTCTGCAAGTAGCCATAGCTGCAGTGTGTTCATGAGTAAAAGAGTCGTGTCATCTACGGAAAAAAGCATTTCATAGCAGTCCTCTCCATCCTCTCATTCTTACATTCTTTTGTTTATTTATTTATTTATTTTTTTTTTACCTTAAATTTTCTGCCTGTTGAAATGCTGACTGATCTTGTTGGCTTGACCTTGTGCACGTCTTCTGCAAGTAGCCATAGCTGCAGTGTGTTCATGAGTAAAAGAGTCGTGTCATCTACGGAAAAAAGCATTTCATAGCAGTCCTCTCCATCCTCTCATTCTTACATTCTTTTGTTTATTTATTTATTTATTTTTTTTTTACCTTAAATTTTTTTTTATTTTTATGTAGGTAAGGTTACAGAAAGACTCATTGCTTTTGCTACTAACACTGAGATGTTGGCGCATGCGTCTCTAATCTGTATGTATCTGATTATTATTAGTCATAATTGGTTACATTTGGATCCTTGGTGCCTGTGTGTGTCTATAAAGTCATTGGGTAGATTTCTGGTAATGTTTATCACCTCTACTAATTAACATGACATAAATTTTTATGTTTCCTCCTCAAATATAATACATTTTTAAAAATTTGTTGATTTTTTTTGGATGTGTGTATATCACACAGAACATCCCAAACCGTCTTATTCAACTATACACTGGAGGGAGGGTGCCTTCTGGGAAGTGGTTCTTGCATTCTTTCTGTCCCCTCTTCCAGTTGCTGGTGGGAGTTGATATAGCTGTCTATTTAGAGTAAGCACTCAACGGTCACTTATTCTCAGCACCTTGACCAACTGTGACTCTTCTTTGCTGCCTACTGCAGAGTTTCCTCTGTCCAAGTCTGAGAGCAGCTCTAATATTTGGGTATAAACTTAAATATTTAGAAGGACATTTGACATGTCCATTTTTCAAAATAACAGTAGTACAGCCCTTTTTAGGGCCTATGACCCTCCCCCCAAACCATATGCTTTTGATCAATTCAGACCTGAATTTCCTGCTATGGAACAGGCCTCAGATCCAATTAGAAAGCCATTGGTTATCCCCTTGTAACCTTTATGCCACTATTGTACCAGTGGTCACATCTTGTCTGATGGGTCTGTATTGTAGCATTCAGGGTCTAGTGCTTTCGAAGACCATTGATGTGTTTTATCCCTCAAAAGCCTGCTTTGCATCTTCTGGCTATGAAAACCAGCCAGAAGGGAGGAAGATGAAAACTGATTTCTCCATGCCCTGCAACTAAAGTGTGCTGTGTCTTCAGCAATAGGATCTTGGCATCTAGTTAGTGGGCAACTAACAGCAATGGCAATAGCTTGTGTTATTCTGAGGATCTCTGGGCACTCTTTGACTAAACACAGGGAAGTACCTCGTGTCTGGTACTTAGTATTTCATTTAACAAGTTGTATCCAGGTGGAAGTGCTGTCTACTGTCTGCAGTTAAGATTCTTCCTCTTATATTTTAAAAGTGTTTTATCTATTATTTTTATTTTAAGTGTATGCATGTATTGCCTGCACGTGTTGTAAGTGCATCTGTGCTGGGCAATGCTCAAGGAGGTCAAAGAGGGTGTTGGATTCCCCTGGAACTGGAGTTTCAGGTGGCTGCTAGTTGCCATGTGGGTGCTGGGAATTGAACCAGGGTCCTCTACAAGAGGAGCCAGTGCTCTTAACTGCTGAGACATCTCTCCAGCCCCAGCTCCTCCTTTTAAAAAAAAATTGTATATGTTAATTAGTTTACAAAATAGTGGATACCATAAGGATTTTTGTTACCCTTGGTTTTGGTTAGTCCACCCTCATTCCCTCCTCTCTTCTGCCTCCTGCCCCCATCCCTACCTGTTACTCCCAGTATCCCCCCGCACTTTCACATCACGTCTTCCACTATTCCCTCATCCCTTAAGGTCCCCATCCCCCATTCCTTAAGCACTTTCCATCTTCCTGAAATCTACAGATATTCTAAACTAAATACATAAATCTAAAAATTGGAAAGTAGGATCCATATATGAGACAAGAGCTTGTGATGTTTGTGTTACCTAGGTTACCTCACAGTATAATATCAACTTTTCTTAAGAAGCCCACAAGGAAGCATCTTATCTAGAAAACTCATGTAATCATTTCCTTAAATGATCTATTTTTAAATACAGATGCCTTCTGAAATTCTGAAAAGTCAGACCTTTGCTATTTGCATTTTGAAAGGTACATATTTCCACCCATAATGGTGTCTGGAGTCAGACCTAGAGAAGGATAGTGGAAATTCTTAAATCCTTTACCTTTTCTGGCACAACTAATGTGGCTCTACTTCTCTTGAACCTATAAAAGTCAGTATTCTATTTTTTAATGGGGTCTCCCTGTAGCCCCAGTTGGTCTAGAATTCACTGTGTAGAACAGGCTGGCCTCAATCTCACAGAGATCCACCTGCCTCTGCCTCCCAAGTGCTGGAATTGAAGGCATGTGTCACCACACCCAGTGTTATTTCTTTGTAATCTTGAGATTCAGGTTATAGCAAAATATGTATGTGAAAAATAGAGTATTTGTTTAATCTGTTATTATTAACAAAGCATGGCTGAAAACCTAAAATGGACAAAATTAGCAAGTTGGTCTATGAACATTCTGTGACTCTTGTTTTTAGAAGCAAGTCATTATCTAAATTGCAGTTGTTTTTAAGGTTATAGACCATACGAGCCTATACACACAACTTTCATGTTTGTGTTAAGATTATCAATTCACCCATCAAGTGATAGGAACCTGAAGAGCTTTTTTTTTTCCCAATGAGCATTTGTCATTTCAGAATGATACATAGAGTTGAGTCATACCAAGGACCTCCACACATCAGGGCCAGCTATCCACAGGAGAGGGGACTCTCCTGTGTCCCCTCTGACCTAGCACTAATCTTCCACATAGGCTTTATAATTTTTTTTCAGAGTCTAGCAAATGTATGCCTTCTCCATTGCCTATTCGAAGCCATTGAGTACTGCAACTTCTTTCCATTAATGAACAGTACACATACATGCATGCTTATGAGCAGTGGAGTGGGGAATAATGAGGCATGATGTTTACTCTGATGCCTTTGGATGGGCATGTTCATCCTAAGACGAAATGAACTAAAACCTAAAGCATTCTCCCCCAAATCACCTATTACATATCCATTGCATTCACTTTCTAGTTTTCTTCTCTCCTAGGAGAGAGGCGTCTCCTCCTCCTTTGGCCGGCTGAGTAGAACACAAGTGTCATGACGCCTCTAATAGGCGTTATCAACCACTACTTTTAATGCACAATGTAATTGAGTGAGGATATCGTGTTTATACTGATGGAATCCCTGGTGCTGTAACAACTGAATTATGATTAGAAAGATTCAGATGACACTGACTTCTGTTAAGATTAAACCGCGGTATTATACAACTTTCCTTGCTGTAACATATTCAGGTTCAACATAACAGGTTCAACATGACTTTGGAATAGAAATTTAAAAACTTCTGGGAGAATTTAATACTTTCTAATAAAACAGATGCAAGCTTAGTTTCTGTAATATTTTTCAACAGACAATTTCTTTCCTTAGCACTCGCAGGAAAGAATCCCTTTAAATAGCACCCTAAGATAGACCTTCCTCGCCTGCTAAATAAGATGTGTGGGGAGCCGCTCCAGTGCCTTGTACATAGAAAGATCATTATTCTAATTGCTATGAGCCATGTAGAAGTTAGATTTGCCCTTTTCACACTGTCAAGAGTACAAGGTGAGGAAACAGTTTATGGATGGTAGAGAGGGGTGGGAGGTACTCTTAAAATAATGAATGCCTCATAACTCAGACCTAGTGAGGTGTGAGTGAAATATGTTGTTTTCTCCCTTTGTGAATAAAGATCATCAATTACTGCTGTAGACAAAGACACCTTTATTTGCCATCTAAAGTCATCCAATGTAAAACTCTAAAAGTTTCAGTTTCACCTTCCCGTTAATGGATTATTTGTAATTTTCTCTAAAGGACTTTTGCTACAGCTGTGTGTGCAATAAATAATAAAAATGGTTTGTGTTGATGTTAGTAATACTATTAGGAATAGTGTTGAGTTGCCATTTATTAAGTAGCTTTTTTGGTTGGAGATTTTAAATATAATTAAATTCAAACCTTACATGATAAAGTAGAAAATGTTTAAGGATCTTACTAAGTTAACAAAGTCCAGGGTAAGAATCTTGGTGTTTGTTCAGACTCCAAATGTTAGCATCAAATGTCCTGGAAACACAAGGACTTCCAGGTGTTCC
The DNA here is from genome assembly GCF_000622305.1 of Nannospalax galili. NCBI lineage: Eukaryota > Metazoa > Chordata > Mammalia > Rodentia > Spalacidae > Nannospalax > Nannospalax galili. The sequence goes on from NW_008357164.1 coordinate 172,925, forward strand.
AGGTCCTCCATCAGACAGACAGCAGACAGTGGAAAAATATTAAGAAAAAAACAGTTCACATTAGAGCAGACAAGAGGGACAGAAGCACTACAGTCAGGATGCTGCATGGAGTTATAGACTCACGCCCTATGAAATTAGAGAAGAGAAAAATAAGCAGAAAAAATCATGATAATAATGGATGACATTGAACCTTTTGTACCAGGTAATGTTCTAAGTGTTCACTGCATTTTAACTCTAACTCACAGTAACTATAATATATTAAGGAAGCAGCAAGTTCAGGAAGGAACAACTATAGAATTCATGCCAGTAATTTTAATAAAGAGCTTAGATGACTTGCCAAGAGACATGGGCTGGGTAAGCCTAAGCAAGTTAGCCTTTGAACTCACCATTTTATCAGGGATACTACTGCGCTACCTCAGCAAAATGTAAACAGGTGACTTGTATTAATAGCTTTTCTGATGCCAAGTACAAGTAGAAATGACTTGAGACTATAAATCGAAAGGTAATGTGATAGTTGCTTGTAATTTTAACGGTTCAACCTTTGTTAAGAGAGAGAATACATGCGTGGATAGCTGTGTGCTTGCTTTCAGCTGGCTTTATCCTCTCTTATTCTGCTCTGGAACCCCTGTCTAGGGTATGGTGCCACCTGCAACAGACTACATCTTCCTACGTCAATTAAAACTCAAGACTATCCCCCACATACAAGCCATCAGCCAACTTGATCCAGATAATTCCTCATGAAATCTCTCTTCTCAGGTGAGTATAGGTTGTATCAAGTGGACAGTTAAATCTAATCAGCACATCGATCTATGTTTTTATAATATTCCACTTACTACCTTCTGTCTTAGAACTACTGTTATTTCCAAATAAACGAAAAGTGAACCTGAAAACGAATGAACTGAAGGAAGCACTCAAAACTTCAGTTTAAGTCCAAGATCTGAACCCAAGTCCAAATTCAACTCTATTCAAATAGAGTACTAGTTTGCATTTCTATTATTTCGTATAATTAATTTTGGGTGTAGAACCAATATAATAGGGTTCAGTCAGTAGACTGAAGCCATGCAAAATAGTTTACAGATAGATTAAACATTTTAAAATGCTCATTTACTAGATGTTGGAAACTGCAAAGACCACTTATACAACACCATCACAACTGTAACTTGGGCCTCACTAAAACATGGTAGTAACAAGAGCAAGAAAGAGTGGCCACTGAGACCACAGGGATTATCTTAAAGCAGAATTCCAGGTAAGGAATATTGAACTGGTCCTGGAGAATCAAACAATGAAACATCAAAGTGTTGATGCTTCGATGGCAATGGCAGCTAATAGCTGGTAGAGAGAAGGAAGGGCTGGAGTTGTGAAAACTCTGATGGCTGAGGGAGGAGCCGTCAGCAGCCCAAATGCGTTCTGATGGAAATGGATGTGCGAGTGAAAATGACTGCCCACTGGAGACCACTGCTGTCACCAGAATGCACTGCTGCTGCTGGATGAAAAGACATGGAGTGGGAATCAGAACCCTAGACAGGAACCAGGAAACAAACAGGAAGGAGTAAGCCCTTCCTCTCTTTTCAACCTTCCGATCCCTGTCTATTGTCAAGACAGTATCTGAAGCTTACTTCAGGATAGTCTACTCAAGGGTGTGGATGACTATAACTATACCATAGATAAAAAAGAGTGGCCAGAAGTGGAAACTTTTGAAAATGGTTGATGGAATTATGGAGCTCATTTTACTTAACTAATGTCTTTAAAATATTTTATTATTTTATGGGTATGAGTGTATTGCCTGCATGTATGTAAGTGCACCCTAGACAGGAACCAGGAAACAAACAGGAAGGAGTAAGCCCTTCCTCTCTTTTCAACCTTCCGATCCCTGTCTATTGTCAAGACAGTATCTGAAGCTTACTTCAGGATAGTCTACTCAAGGGTGTGGATGACTATAACTATACCATAGATAAAAAAGAGTGGCCAGAAGTGGAAACTTTTGAAAAAAATTGACAGCAGATAACTTTCCATTTTACTTAACTAATGTCTTTAAAATATTTTATTATTTTATGGGTATGAGTGTATTGCCTGCATGTATGTAAGTGCACCTGTGTCTTGTAATGCCCATAGAGATCAGAAAAGGGTGTCGAATACTGGAGTTAGGGATGGTTGTTAGCCACCATGTGGGTGCTAGGAATCAAAACCAGGCCCTCTGCAAGAGCAGTCTGTGTTCTTAACCACTGAGTCATCTCTCTAGCTTCTGACTAATTTCTTTTTGACAGTGCCTTGCTATATATTCTGTGCTGGCTTTGAAATCATTATGTAGCCCTGGAAGATTTACATCTTGTAATCTTTTTACCTCAGCTTCCCCGGTTCTGGGATTATAGATGTACAGCATCAGGACTGGTCTACTTATTGGTTTTTGAGATTGAATTTCACTATGTTGACTAGTCTGGTCTCAAACATGTGAGCTGAAGTGATCATCTTGCCTTAACTTCCCAAAATGACTGAGGCTACAGACATGCTGATACTTCTGTTCTTACCTTCAGGGGGGGGGCTTGTTTTATTTTTCATTTGTATATATTTGAAATTTTCTAAAGTAATAAGAATAAATTGCAAAAGAATATTTGTATAGACATTGTTTCAGAAAACATCTGATGTATGACCATTACAGAAACATTGATAATTTCAAGATTCCCTGTATATTAACTCAATGGAAACTCTTTAAATAAACTGTCTTGTCATTATTTTCTAGTGTTTTCTAGATCCATGCATGGTACAATGCAATTATTCAGAAATATTTATTAAATTATATGATAAAATTGCCATCATGAGAATAAAATTGTTAGAATTACAAAAGTGGGTAACATAAGAGGGAGATCTCAGTTCATAGTTTTCCTACAATATCATTCTATCTTTGGAGTGTGATGCATAGACATGATAATGCATCAAAACAAGGTAAGGAAGTAATCTTGTACAAAATGTGGTCTGACCTACACTCTCAGCTCCTGAGCGCTAAGTTTTTAGGGTTTAAAAAACTATAAATGTTTTGCCTAATAACATTGTCTTTGCTTACCATGAGGCTTTGGATCAGGCCAAACAATCCATATTAGCATGAAATTTATTTTAGGAATTATGGGCTACATACTCATTAACAGGGAGTTGGAAATGAAGGCTCAGCCATGCAAGAAGGCAACAATGGCTGCTTACTCTGTCATGCAATCTCTGAATTACAAGGTTTGGCTGAGATGCCCTGGTTTTTGATGGTCTGTCCATATTCCCACACATAATTTCTGGGAGAAGGTAGTGAGTTCCATGAGTCTCCTGAGACTGGATTCCTGGGAGTTTGATGCTTGGAACTTCCCTGTATTCTGCCTCATGCTTCTCTTGCTTTGGCTGATATTAATGCCTTTCCCTTCATTGTAATAAATCATGATCACATGTGTGATGACCGTCAAGAAAAGTTGTCAGTCCTAGTCATTTCTGGAAATGAGATTGTTTTAGAACATTTGAACTTGCAGTGGTGTCCGAGTAAGAGAGGGTTAGGCTTTCCTAACTTTATCATATGACTACTTTTTAAAAAAGCATAATCTGGCATTTTTAATGACTTCTTTTTTAAAATTGAGTTTTTGTAATTAATTTGATAGTACAATATAATTTGACAGTATTTAGATCTTTTCCCCTACCTGTACCTCCCCTCATTACCCCCCGCCCAATTTAATGTACTTTATTATATATTAGTAAATATATAATACAGAGCACTATTTGTGTCCCCAAATGTCCTTCAGTAAGGGGCCATCCACAGGAGCCTGGTTAACCTACCAAGAGTCCCATCCCGGTGAGGGATTCTCTCTCTCCCTCTCAGAAGCCATTGGTTGCCAAAAGTTCCTTAGGCTGAATTGAAATTTCTTCCCTACTTCTCCATGCCTATGCTGAGATTGTGGCTGGTTTGAGCTTGCATAGGACTTATGTATGTTGTCACTATTTTGTGAGTTCACATGAGTAACTGACAAGCTGTGTGGAAAACTGTTTCTTTGTAGTTATCCATGACCTCTGGCTCTTATAATCTTTCTGTCCTCTTCTGCAATGATCCCTGAGCCTTGAGAGGCAGAAGTTTGATGTAGGGTTCCTATTCAGGGATAAGCACTCTGGAACCTCTTGTTCTCTGCACATTGGCCAGTTGTGGAGTTTCTATGTTAATCGCCATCTGTTACATATAATTACTTTTTAAAACTTTCAGAACTTGTAATGCTAATTACTCTTACCTTTACTTCTTCACATCTCTAATTCATGAGTCAAGGACTTTCTTTTCCCCTTACAGACAAGAGTTATAAAATTTGGGAGTCTTTTAGAAAGACCCACTGAAGGGGTACCCCAATTGCCTCACCCTGCGACCCTGTTCGTCATGGAAGAAGCCAGAGCGGTCTGTGTCCCGGTTACCTATTTGGGTAACCCTTTCAGAGATTGGCATGATAAGAATAGGAGGTAGGAGTTGGCTAGGGAGTGGGTAAAAAGACCCCAAAGAAATGTAGCCAGTTTCTTGGCTAAAAGTCAAAATGTCCTTGGGCCTGTTAGCAACATACTCTGTTCCAAAGGCCAACAATGTCAAAAGTATTTGGGAGCGTGCATCTAATCATTAAAAGATTCCCCCCTCTGAAGAGGGGGGAATGTTGGAGGGGAAGGAGTGGGCATGGATGTATGGATTTGATCAAAACACCTTATATACATGTATGAACTTCTCAATAAAGTTTTTGTAAAAGTTAAAAAAAAAACCCATCCATTCTGTTCCAGAAAATTTCTCACCATATGTAGCCACCTTATCATTTAGAAGTCAGGAGTTTCCTTTTTCAGCCTCTCTTGAAGCTGTTGTGGAGGCACATGGATGAAAACCTGTGTCCCATGAACTTAATGAGCACAATCCCTTGGGTTCTGTAAAAGGCCTGGCCAAGGTGGTGGCGGCGTCAGATGTGAAAAAGCAAAAATTTCAACCAGTATCTGTTAATGTTACTGTATTTTAAAAATTTCAACATTCTCTCTATCATTTTTTCCTTTATATTGGTAATGCTACAGTGGATCAAGAAGTTTAGATAACTTTTGAATGAAAAATTTAATTGAAGACATGTAGGCAAGGATTTAATAGGATTTATTAGTCAGTTACCCATTAATGTAACAGACTACCTGAGAAACACAATTTTAGAGGATGAAGGGGGGGCTGGAGAGACAGCTCAGTGGTTAAGAAAACTGGCTGCTCTTTCAGAGGACCCAGGTTCAGTTCCCAGCCCCCACATGATGGCTAATGATCACCTGTAATGCCAGTTTCTTGGGATCCAACACTCTCTTCTGGCCTCCATGAACATTGAATAACACAGGTGCACTTATATGCATGCAGGCAAAACACTCATACATATAAAATAAAAATAAACAAATGAAAAGAGAAGATGAAGAATTATTCTGTCTTGTAGATTCGGAGGTTTTGGTCCATCACTGCGTGGTGTGGTGGAGGAGAGCAACTTGTATGGTTGATATATATATGGAGAGAGAGAGAGAGAGAGAGAGAGAGAGAGAGAGAGAGAGAGGAGAGGAAGCAGAGAAACAGAGGGAGAGAGGGAGGGAGAGAGAATGTCTATGCTCATTGGCTCTTTTCCATTTCATTGCACCCGAGCCCCCAGCTTATGGAATGGTACCACCTACATTCCTCACACCCCCTGGGCTAATCGTCTTGGCAACACCCTCACAAACTCATCAGTGTGATGCTTCACTAATTATACGGGCGCATCTCTATTCTATCAAGTTGACAGTCAAGAATACTCATCAGGGGATATGCTTACACATGTAAATAATTTATTATTCTTTATCCCCGCCTATGAACGGTGTCTAGGAATTTTCCTATGACACATAGAGCCAACTCACCTAGCAAATGACATTGCATTCAAGGTCCTAGTGTCAAAAGATCCAGTCTCATGGCACCTGCCACTGGGAATTTGTTGTTGCTTTAGGGAAATAGTATTGGAATATTTCAGAGCCAGAGTCAGTCTGAGGAAATTCATTCAGATCTGAAAGTTCATATATGAAAGAAACTTGGTTCTCATTTGAAATTAATCTAAAAAGTTACAGGAAATTACTAAAAATGAGTTGTGAAACTGAAATAAGCTTTTAATCTATGATTAGAAAACCCTCTGATTTTAATTATTCATCTCAGAAAATTTATTCTTATATTCTTTATATAAAAATTATTCTATCAAATTATTGCATTTGAGGGGGCAAAGAAAACATGTTTAGAGATGTAGAAAAATAATATTAAGGAGATAATTTAATACAAATATTTTATTTTTCTAATTTTATTATTTTTTAAATATTTTATTTACTAACTTTATTTTATGTGTATGAGTGCATTTCCTGCATGTATGTAAAGTAAATGCACCCATGTTACGCAATGCCCACAGAGGTCAGAAGAGGACATCGAATTCCCTGGAATTGGAGTTATGGATTGTTGTTAGCCACCATGTGGGTGCTGGAAACTGAACCTTGGACCTCTGCAAGAGCAGTCAGTGCTCTTAACTGCTGAGCCATCGCTCCAGTCCATACATGTCGTTTAAACAGAAGACTTGGTGGTATTTCTAGCACCTGTCGGTCTTTACATTTCTTTTGTCTTTTTGATTTTATAATTTTTTCTAGTGCTACCCTCATGTCTCTTTTATAATTTTGTAGTAGTGTTCTTATAAGGATCACCAAAATTGTGTGTTTCAGGAAATAAAAGTGAACATAAAAATGATCCAACACAGAGAGCACCTTGCTGATTGGGACACTGTTACAATGGAGAGACTCAGTATTTACAGCCTGCAGTGGGACAGGTCTTGGCGTGTACTGTGAACAGCCTAGCTATGCGATGGGGGCATTGTTTCTGACTGTATAGACTTAAAGCCTGATTCACTGGCATTTCCAAAGATTTTTTTTTAATTACTGAATTTTTGTGTATTTCATACAAAATATCTTAATTATCTTCATATCCTCTCCCTCATCTGCACCCTCCCTTAGCTGCCTCCCACCCCCAATTCCATGCATTCTATCATTTGTGCTAAGGCCTATTGAGTAAGTTACTGTACCCAGGTGTCTCTCAGTTCAAGTTCATCCACTGGGGTCTAGTCAGCCTATCTAGAGTCACTCCCTTAAGGAAGATCAGCTCTCCCTCACCCAGCAATTATCAGCCGACAATAGTTCCTTAGCTAAGGTTGAGGCCACCTGCCCATTTCCACATGGGTGTTGTACCACAATGGGGGGATTCCCCCCCCCATTGAATGGGATTTAAATTTGATTAGGTAGCTGTTGATTACCCCCAAGATAAAAGTGTCACAACTGCCTCAGTGTAGTTTGCTGTGCTGGTCATTGTTCTTCCAAAGATTTTGTGAGCTTTCTACTAATGTTCTTGAAGACAGCTTGTTCTGTTTAATTCTTAAGTGCAATGAGTAGGTTTTGTTTTCTGGTAAGAGTTTAGAATGGTTTAGAATTCAGTAGCAAGAAAAGTTGCAAACAAGAGAACCTAAATTGTTTTTAAAAGAGGTGTCAGACTAGGTTAGAAAGTAGAAAAGTTTGCTACTATCAGAGTCCAAGGCTCTGGCAATGCCAAAACAGTAAAGACCTGTAATCTCTTGGATGATATGCCTCTTGAAGAGAAGGTACTGGAGAGCTACAAGACCCTGGGACTATTTTAACTTTCCTTATGATAACAAATGACCAAGCAATTGGTTAACTGTTTTAAGGTTTCAGTCATTGACCAATTGACTCCTTTAGTTTTACAGTAAACTGTTTACTGCATACCTAGGTTATAGGGAAATAAAGAGAAGAAGGGGGCTGTGGACTTATTGTTCACTTTAAGGACATTCCACAAATGACTTAATGATCAGCTGTAAGGCTTTTGCCTCTTAAAGTTTTATACCAATATCCGAAAGTGACAAGATGGCTACCTGAATGTAAAGGAAAGAGTATGCTAGAGTGAAGGTCCTGTGATAATAACGTAAGACTTCACTAAATCTTCTATCTAACCTTTGTTAAACTTACTCATTTAATGAGTAATTATGCCTGGTGCCTGGGACACTGATGGTAAGTCAATCCCAGTCAGTAAGAAACCTCATTTAATTTAGCAGTTTGGCTATTCAGAAGGTATACTGGTCTTGAAAAATGTGACATGATTTCATCAGCTTATTCTGATAGTGACTAATTTTCATTTGCAGCCCCAGATGTTATCGCTTTATTGGAAGAAATTAACAACAGTCTCTGGCATCCTCTGCGTAGTCCTTGCTTTTTAATATATTCCAATATGCAGAGAACAATAGAAGAAGTTTTCCTTTACCGGGAGATAAATACATTTTGTCTTTCCTATATCAGACCAATGTTAACTCTTTAGGTTCAAGAAGAAAGAGTAACCTTAGGCACTGTCATTTTATTACTGTCCCAAAGGTCATCATTAGTGTCATCATGCTGAAGGGAGTAGAGAACCAAGGAATTACAGTGTTCTTGTGCCTTTATGTGCAGTATCAGCAGAGGAAGATAAATTGCATTAAAATATATAGGCCTCTAACATCAATAATCTTTCACTGGATCTACTATTAAGAAACAAGCTGTGATGCTCCTTTCAGAGTAAAAAGACAAATTATATACTTATGTACCATGGTACATGTTTGGCTATTCTAGGTAGGAAGTAGAGAACTCTGTAATGTGTGTGGGGGTGATGTTCTGAATGACTCACTGGATTACCTGAAGGACTGACAGATTTGGTAAAGCCATAGATCAAAGGAAGGGGTCCCACTTGAACCAAGCTACAGGGTAACTTATTCTTCCACTTGTTTCTTTATGACCTGGTAGACACTGTGAGGTCTGAATATGTCTAGCCATTGGGTTGCTTGGTGGTAACCATTGTTAGAAGAATCACAGCAAACATCTTCAGAGTTTTGAAGCAAAGATACACTTCTTTGAGTTGAAAGAGTTAATCATTGGCTATGCTGTTGAACTACTATGAATGCTGATAACTCGGTGAACCAATTCACCCAGAAGATTTAGGCATTCCTTGTAGCAATCTCTTAGGTAACAAGTGGAAGTAGTGTATGAATAGATGAATAAATAAGATGCCACCCATACTGGGCACCTTTGAACGTAAAAGGAACACACTCGAGATTATACTGAGACAGCTGGAATAAGCTGGTAATTTTCCTGGGAAATCAGGAGTGTGTTACAACATGACACATATCCTATCAGCAGGTGACACATTCATAGCAGACATCTCCACTTGGTGCCCCCATCATTCTACATCAGTGACCTTTGTTCTCCATGACCTTGACTAAAGATACCAAAAGTTACAGTAGACATCACTATTATGATGTAACAAGCTGAAGTGGACAACTGCTGAGTCTGGTCTTACACTGAGAAGGTTCTGATGATATGAGTGACAGGTAACCCTCCCAGTGGATTGCAGGCTGTGTAATATGCCTCATGTTCATTTTGTTTAATAGGAAAGACATTTACTACCTTTGTGTTGCTGCATGGGGAAGGGCTTATGATTTTTCTGGGTAATGCAGGGGAGTTTTAGGCTACAGATAAGAGGGTAAGAGGGATTTTGTAAAGGAGGCCTGGATGAGAGCAATTTATAGATTTCTTTTTCAGAATATATAATGTGAAAATAATTGAGTCTTTAACAGAAACCATCCATTATAGAGGGGCTCTTGGTTGTTAGGTATTTACAATGACTACTTGTCCTCAATTGTTTCCCAATCATATTGGTGCCTACTCAATCAGCTATTAAACAAAGTGGCCACAGTGGCAGGCCACAGTGGCATCCCTTAAGGCTCCTTTGACTAACACCATTGCTTAATGCTCAATTTTCTAGAAGCAGAGAACAATCATTGTTCTTGGCGCTGACTGATAAATGTTCAGAAATTTCATGTCATCTACTTTACCTCTACTCCTTTCTATATTTCCTTTGCTATTTTACCTATTTAACTTCATTACCACTAATAATGATTGTTGACGCCTCTGTGTTATCCATTTGTCACAGACTATTAGGGTAACTCATGATCCTGGACTTAGTGAGTCCAGCAACCAATAATTTTCTGTGTTGTCCCTTTTTGACAGAAATAGGAAGCACAGTTTTTATGCCTAGTTGCTTTATATAAATATCAACATTTGCTGCATGTTGTGACTGCATGGACATCAGGCATAGGAAAAATGAAGTATATTGATGCTGTGCAGAAAGTAGAGAGAACGTCTGCCTTGTTTATAGTCTTTCTAGGTCATTCCAAATAGCTCTTTTAAAATTTCTCACCTTTTATCATTTTAACTTGGAAGATCAAAATGTTTTCCTACTTTTCTTTTTTTAATGTATATATGTTAGGTCCTATCCAGTCAAGCATTTGTACTCAGATGGCCCTCAGTACTATTTTTTTTAAAAAAAATAAGGATGCAGGTTGGAGAATGATCACTTGGGACTCAGTTCAGAAGGCAGTGACACAAAGCAATCACAGCATAGAGAATTAGTTCTTTTGAAGTTACAGCTAGACCATGAACATTAAGAAATCAGGAAAGGAAGAAATTATTTAATTGGAGTCCTGTGTTCAAAGAGGGCAGGGTAGACTCTGGGCTGTAGTAGCTGTGAGACCTTCTTAGTATAAGTTAACTATCAGTGTAGTTCCACAACTTTTCTTGACTGTGAAATCAGAAAACTACATGTCTCTACTCTTCTATGAATGATCTTATAACCTCCCATGCATCATTTTCTTACATATATTGGATAGAATAGGTTCTTCTGTTTATAAGTAAATAAATGCTCCTGGTTCCTGGGTACTTGAGGTAACCAAAGGGAGGGATAAGTGCATTAGTCTGGTCAGTCATCATAGAAATGATTATTTAAAACTAAATCTTCCCAGTGTTAAAAGGACTGAGCAAAGACCCAACTCATGAAACTAGAATTATTTCCTCTTTAGCAAAAGACATACCAATATGACCAGTTTAAGACTGTCTCATAAACAAAATCTAATTTAAGAAAAGAGATTCATTAAAGGATTTTCTTTAGCTTACCCAAAGATTTATCTTATAAGAAGATTTATGATATATTTTACTTTACTAACCAGTTTGCAAGTTCTTTACCTCATTGCATATTATTTTAAAATTCTGATTTTACAGATATTTTCAACCATGTATGCTAGATAGTAGAAACTTGTTTTTATTTAAATATGAGAATTTAAATACTTGACTGAGAAACTGTGAGTTCAATGGAGAATTCTAATGAGCACTTTAAGGATTGGAATGATTTTTTTACAAAAAACATTAGCACTATGAAGGACATATAACATTGAGGAATAAGTTTATTGTGTAAGTTTCTTAAATAAAGACCACACCATACAAATATACCTAAATAACTCAACCAAACAGCATGCTTAGCTCATGAATGTTTTTGTATTAAGGCAGATAGCTATTGATCTTATAGAGTCAATGTAATCCATTTTGTAGTTATTTTTTAGTTGCAATTTAAGAAAAAAATCTTTGTTTGCAGGACCTAAAACCACATACAAGTGAATTTAATGGCGATGATAGTACAAGGGCTTTGCCTTCATGGGTATGCAGGGTAAGTGTGGCCTGTACAGCACTGAGCATACAAATATCTCTAAATCTCTTCTGGGTTCACAAGTTCATGGCTGATATGGAACACCTATTAGACATTTGAGAGCAACATAAAAAGACTGTCTCTGGAAGGTTGTGTTTATGCCTTTACGACTAGAATAGATCTCCTCCTCCTCCTGGGCAAGTTGAAAGCCCATTAGAAGAATTTGATCTCTGCCTTTGTGAGTTGCTTTCTTTCCCATCAGTAACAGGGTAGCTGTCTACCTAATTGCTGTGAATTTGGCCTTATAATAACTACAAAACAGAATTTGGACATGTCACATTATGCCATTGCTGTAGATGCCACAATATAGAAGAAATTTAACTTACCTTGCCACCCAGGGCAGCAGGAAAATATGTCTGAGCTACATCTTTTAAAGCTATCCAGAGAGGGCTAAATTTCAGATTATCTAATAAGCTCTGCTATTTCAGTCCTGTCTTCCAGGCAAAGCGCTGGGTCTTTTTACGACTCAAAAAGATTTTTTTCATAAATTGGATGGCAGGAAATATTGGCTCTACTATTTTTTCAGTCATACTTTATAGAAATGTGCCACATTTGAACAGTAAGAACAAATGGCTTATTCCATATAGCTTAATTATTAGTATTCCTAATACCACCCAACCCCTCAACCTCTTCACCCCCAAGCCTCTTTTTTTCTTTACAATTTCCTAAATGGCTTTAATTAATTACCTGCCTTAAAGTAACCAGGGTTTACTGAAAAAGCTTTAAGGAAGAATTGAAACACAAATACTGGGTTTCATTGATGAGGAAAGCTGAATTAAGGTTGTCAAATGTGTTTAGTCTGATTTTGTTGATAACAAGAGCTGAACGTGGAGGTTAGTGGTTTTGCTTTTATGATATTTGATCAGTTTTTGTCTACAGTCTACAGATGTACATGTAGCTATGATAGCTGCTAACTCAAATAATGCCAGCAAACTGATGTCATTTTGTCATTCAGATGCTCTGAGGTGAGTTTCATATTAGATGCTCCTCAATATTTCCATGGGTAAGGCTCCTTGAGTGTTTGCAGTGATTCAAGTCATGACAGGTTCTCCAAAGTGAACTAAATTATTCTTAACTGCCTCTGCCTCTCAGTTGATTCAGTTCTCATGCTGTGTGTCCTGGTTCCCAATTCCTATTTTTGTGGCGACTCCGTCTTGCTGGATCTCCAACTACCTTTCTCCTATTTCTTCATGGGATGATTTTGGTACAACCAGTCCTTCCTAGAGCTGAATGAGAAATTTGGGTACGGTTTTGAGTTTGAAACATTTTCTTTAATGGCTAACAGAAATCACAAACTTTTAAGAGAAGCCCAACTTATGTTTATTTGCTCAGGAAGTAGGATCCTCCTGGGCAGCCTGAGGCAATTTATCTATGACAAAATTATAGATAGTGAGAATTTTACAGGAAAGCTTTTAAAATTATGGGAGTTTCCATTCTTGACCTGTAAGTCATTTTATATTAGCTTCCTTTCACATAAAAATAAAGACCGAACAACTGACATTAAAATGTATAATACTTTTCAGATATTTATTTAACCTGGATTCTTGGTGCAACTACTTCCTGCTTTAAAGGAAAGATCATTTCTCATTTTGAAACAGTCACTTCAGATGTCACCATTTTTGTCAGATATATATCTCTCCTTCTAAATCTTTATTTGTTACTTAAAATTTTAAAAACTGCATAATAAGCTCAAAGTTTTAAAATTTAATTTTGTGAAGTTTCCTCTTCTCTATCTACACTAATTAGCCTAAGTAGTATTAGGCACTCAAAGACATTTGACCCAAGAAACAAGCAATTAGTTCAACAGTACTCTACAGCAAGTTGATGAATTTTTCATACGTGCCAAGATTTGTGAATTTAAGCAATCTTAACTAAATGGCTCTTTCATTTCCTTGAGTAACTAATGAAATAAAGGATGCTGCAATATTTCATATTCAAAATGTAACATTCTAGGAGTTTAGTAATGATACAGGTTTGTACAATGGATTCAAATTAGTGTTTTATATTGGAGAGCTAATTCTCCAAGGACACAGCTTACTAAATAGACACTTATCCACAGATTTTCAAGTCATTGTAGAATACTCTGATTTCTGGAATCAAGACACTGATTTCAAGTAATACCTTTTCTGAATTAAATTTTATCTTCGCCTCTCAACAGCTTTATTTCATTGCTGAAGTGAAATCCCTTGGTATGAACAGTTTTCTATGTAATTTTCATTTGTGAGCAGGTACATTAAGAAGGGCCAATCCCCTGAGCTAGTAGAGCTAGTAGAGTTAGTAGAAATTTCTTAATCCCTAAAAACTGTGAAATTCAGACCCCTTTAAGCAGGAAGAACATCAGGTTGTACAAACTCTTCTTTCTCATCCCTGGTACTGAAGAGTTATCATCATAAGACTGAGCCGCCTCCTTGTAGCCACATCCTCATTAGCTTTCCTCCCACAGCCTTTTCTCTCCTGAATGCTCTTTGAATCATTCCAATCAGTCTGTAGCTGTAATCTTTCGTATCTCATCTTTAAAACTAAAAAATGTAATAGAAAAATAAAATAGAATTCTCAATTGGGTAGTGCCTCTAGATTTTATAACTCACACATCCGTTGCTTTTAGAGCAAAATTATTTAAAAACAATCCCGTCTCTACACACTCTCTTATATGTTCCTCTTAGCCTTCTTACCCACCTATCTCAACTTACTGCACCCTGAACTCCAGTTAGTAACCCTGTTTCCAGTTCCCACTCACTCTGATTCTTGGAAGGACTTAGACTTGCTTTGCTGTTGTGATGTGAGAGAATTAATAATGTGCTAATTGTCAGCCAGAATTTTAGGAGCTTGTGTTCTTCTGTTATCATTCTTGGAATCCTGTCACCATTATGAACACAATCCAGGGCTTCCCTTTGGAAGACTGTTGGCATTTTTGTAGCTGAAGCCAATCTAGAGCAGCTGACCCCTTAGTTACCCACTGGTTGATTGCAATAATGTTCTCTAGCTTAGCTGAAATCAGCTGAATCTCCTCCATTAATAAAGCCACCTAGTTGACCCATAGATTTGTGAAAATTATAATTGTTAAAGTAGTGAGTTTTTAAAGGCTTACTATAAAGAAATAGCCAGCTAACATATTCTATTAATAGAGCATTCATTACTACCAAGTATCTGAAATGTTCTTACTGAGAGCACCAGGCCCTGTAATTTGTTACATCAAAGAGTCAATGTTATATATATAATTTATTATTTTATTTTATGTGTATGAGTGTATTGCCTGCATGTAGGTAAGTGCATCCTGTCATGCGATGCCTGCGGAGGACAGAAGAGGCCATCTGATTCCCTGGAACTGGAGTTATGGACAGCTGTTAGCTGCCATGTGGGTGCTGGGATTTGAACCCGGGTCTTCTGCAAGCACAACCAGTGTTCTTAACCACTGAGCCATCTCTCCAGCCCCTGAAGAGTCAATTTTCTATTCACATGATAATCTTTTTCCATCCTCTTGCTTCTCTTCTTCCCAGATCCTTAAATGTTGAGAGCCACAGTGGTCTTCTGTGGCCACCTTTCATTTCTGTATGTTTTCATTTATGCTAACATTTAATTCCATTGATTTACATGGTAATAACTCCCCAATACACACCTCATCATTTTCATTATCTTCTCTCTAAGTACTAGAGTGATATTCTAGAAGTCTACTGTGCATCTTCATGCAGATATATTATAGATATCACAAATTTAGCATGCTGTATTAGTTACTTTTCTGTTCCCGGGGTAAAATATCACGACCAAAAGCAACTTAAAAAAGAAAAGGTTTATTTTGGGTCACAGATCTAAAGAGGTAGAGCCTGTTGTGGTTGGGGAAGGCAGGGCAGCAGTCAGGTAAAGCATAATGTCAAGAGTAGGAAGCTGCCGGGTGTGGTGGCACATGCCTTCAGTCCCAGCACTCTGGTAGGCAGAGGCGCAGAGGGATCAGGGGGATCTCTGTGAGCTGGAGGCCAGCCTGGTCTACATAGTGAGTTCTAGTTCAGATGGGGTTAAAGGGAGACCTATCTCAGAACAACCAAGAAAATAAAAGAGGAGGAAGCTGGCTCATGACATTTCATTCCCTGACAGGAAGCAGAGAGACAGAGAATGGGAAATATGGCCAGGCTACAGAATCTCAAAAAAACCTAGTGATGTGCTTCCTCCAGGAAGGCTTCACCTCCTAAATGTTTCATAACTTTCCCAAACACCACCACCAAGAGGGGGATCAGAGGGTATCAAGTGTTCAAACACATGAACCTATGGCACATGTTTCTCATTCAAATAACCAAGCAGTAATTTTTTTTCTGTCTTCTAAATCTTTTTCTATTTGTTCCTGGGCCTAATCTTTATCATCTCTCAACCCGAATTAAAAACCGGTATGATGTCGCTAGCGCGCTACTCATCACAGAGGTTATTCTACTCAGCTACTCATCACAGAGGCTATTACATCTCACCATCTCTTACAAGTCGTAAGTAATTCACTAAACTTTCTTGTTTGTATCACTGCATTTGCCTCATAACTGATTTTCTGTCTTTTGTTCTTTTCTAAGGATGGTCAGCTTTCTTCACAGCCAGGACAGGTTTTTCAAAGTTTAAATCTAATCACATTATTATCTTGCTCATGCTCTTCCAATCGTTTTCCATGGCAGTTGAAAGAAAACATCATACATCTCACTTTCCAGTACCCTAAAATGTTCCATCTCCAGCTTTCTTTTCTTATTTTATTATTTTTATGTTATGTGTATGAGTGTATTGCCTGCATGTGTGTAAGTGCACCTGTGTCGTGCAATGCCCAAGGAGGTCGGAAGTGGGTGTCTGAGTCCCTGGAACTGGAGTTAGGATGGTTGTTAGCCACCATGTGGGTGCTGGAAATGGAACCTGCATCCTCTGCAAGAGCAGGCAGTGCTCTGAACTGCTGAGCCAACTCTCCAGCCACTCTCCAGCTTTCTAATGGGGCCTCATGTCTGACCCCCTCATTCTTTTTCATTTTTCAGGGGCCCTGGTGGCTTTCCTCTTTGTCTTCAACCACTCAATTCCCAACTCCAAGTTTTGCACTTGCCATGCCTATTCCTTAGCATTTGTTTTACTGGATTATTTGCGGCATGGTACATTTTCATCAGTCCAAACTTGGATCAAATAAAGTCTGTCTTTCAGAGCGAGCTTCTTGATTCATCCTAACTAAAGCAGCAGCTTCTAGAGATGCTTATTCATTATCTAATCTCCCATTCTCTTTTATTTCATTTCTTCATAACACTGATCATTATCTAAAATTAACTTATTTATTTTTTTACATATTTGTTGTTATTCTTTCACTACTAAAGTGTAGGCTTCCTGAAACCAAAATGCTGTTTACATCATTAACTTGTGAATCTTTCAGTCCTGGAATAATACTTGGGACTGGATGGGTGCTCACTAAAGATCTATTGAAATAATGAATGTGTGAGAAATGAAGACACCCCACTTTATAATAAGAACCCTGGAGATGCAGAAGCAAAACTGAGGCAGTTGATTTTACAGCCTTGCAAAGCTGAGTGGCCAGCCTAGAAGGCAGATATGCTGAACGAGTGCAGAGAAGAGTTTCTTTTCAATCATCCTAATGAAGATCTCTTCTCTCTTTCCTCATTGATTCAGTAAGCAGGGTGGGGTGGAGTTCAATCTTACATATCATTTGTCTTTCTCTATGCAAGATTGTGTGTGGGCTCATGCTAGCTACCTTTTATATCCTGTTTATTTAAAAATTTATTAGGCACGTGACCTTGCCATGTCTGCAGGTTATTAGGCAAACGTATCCCTTTGTTTTATTTTCTACTGTAAATTTCTAGTTTGGGTATGTATGGGGGATAGTTAGACTGCTAGTAGGGGTCCACTGTTTCCTGTTTATCTGTAATTGGACCTAAGCTGACTCAATACTTCTATTTTGAAAATGAATCATCAGAGTTTATTTCTTAAAAATCTATCTGAAGTAAGGCATAAGAGAAGAGTGTTATAAAAGGTTGGATCTTGACCTTATTTAAAAATATAATAACCACAACCCATAACATGTTCCAAATCTTTATGATGTTGAAGTGTGTAAATATAAGGCATTGCAATGAATAGAAATTGAGAAATCTCTCTATTTATAATGCTAATCTTGTCATTGATGAGGATTTAGCATTAACCAGCATGAGGGAACTGATGTGAAGATACGTGTACTCATTGCCCTGACAACTGGCCTTTCACTAAATAGATTTTCCAAATGCCATCCTCCAAGTAAGACTGATCTGCAACATGTGAAGCTTAGTTGTGTCCATGAGTAGACTCCATTCCCAGGTCTGCATATCTGTGATATACCAAGGAAATGCCAACAGATAGCTTCATTTAGGAATGAAAATTTATATTTTCAAATGGAAACTAACCCTTTTGTAAGAATATCACAGATTTAGTACACACATTACTGTGCTTGGCAAACCTTCCTTGGTTTTATAGGAAATATGAGTCACATTTTCCTCTTGGGTTCCCAGTGGCTGACAGCATGTATTGGAATTTTAATTGGTAATTGACAAGCTGTTTCCCCTTTAGCCTTGATATGCTTTACAGTGATCCCATGCCTCCTTCATCATTCTTTTTGAATACAGACTCTGATTTTGGCATTTTAGTCACTGTGTAAATCAGAGTACGCTCGTCAAATGTCTATTGGATTGTATAGGATATATGGGTACTGGGTTCAGTTCTAACATTGTTTTATGTGAAGAAGTTGAGAGGGTGACATGCAGGCAGGAAGCATGCATTATTCTTTTGTATTTTTTCTCATAGTCTAGCAGATATGCTTCATGTGGCAGAAGTCTACCTTCCCCACTGGACTGGGGCTTCAGCTTCATGCAGAGTCTTAGCTCTCTCCAGCAAGACTAGGTGAGGTGTTAGCATCTACCTTGGGTTCTCCTTAAATTTCTGTCTAGTCTCCAACCCCATGAATTGACTAGATTTTATGAAAGATTTGATAACTTCTAAATTTTTATTGAGTTTTTATGGTTTTTATGATATTTAGATCCCCTCTTGTATCTGCACCTCTCCTTTATAGAGTCTAATTTATGTCTCCAAATGCCCTTCAGTGTGGGTCCATCCATTCAGGCCTGGTTAATCTACCAAGAATCACATCCTTGAAAGACACTGACTCTCCCCCTTCCAGCAGCCACCAGTTACCAATAGTTCCTCAGGAAGGCTTGGGGTTTCTTACCCACTTCCCCATGTCTATGCTGGGAATTAGTTTGATTTGAGCTTGCATGGGACAAGAAGTAGCATGGTCTATAGTTGTCTGAACCCATCGCCCAACTCCCACTGGTGCTTCACCCACACAACTGTTGTGAATAACACATGAATTAGGATATATAATGTATATAAAGTCTTCTAACATCTACCTTACAATAAATTATCAGCAGATGATATGTGGTATTGCTTCCCCTAAAGCCTATATGAGATCTCAGCCTAAGCTATCATCTCTTAAGTCTTTTTCTTCGTTTTACTTAGATTACTGGTCTAGAGCTTCAAGGACAGATTGAGTCAAGAGAGGCAAGGAGAGTGTTAAAACTGGAAGAGTGTTTTCAATTTTAGCTTGGTGAACCAATGAGTTTATTGAGGTTCTTCATAGTGCATAACTGAGGGGTTGCTTACAGGTATATAGGTGGCTCGAAGGAGGCTGTAACACCATAAAGCCAGCCATAGCATGAGTGATGACCTGCCTCTCTGGTGCTCCCTGCATATTTTTGTAGGCAGGTTGGAGACTTTTCTCCCCTTAGAAATTATTTAATAATTTTTTGTAACCTTGGGGAATGTTTTTATGACTAAGGAACTTCCTGAGCTTCTCAAGCCTCTTGTTTCTTTAGTTTCCTGAATCTTATGAGCCTCTCCTCCAGGAGGGGATGTTTAAATTGGAGAAAATAGCTATGCAACACTGATCAAACTGGAACATAGTTTGCTGCCCCCCACTGATTTTTCCATTCAGTTTTGAGAAAGGGGCAGGCAGTACACCTCAAAGTGGAACTTAATGTGTATTTCATTCAATTTTGACTTCGTGCATCTTGATGTGGTCGAGAGGGAAGCTCAGCTGTAGTAAGAAGGTCAAAGTAATACTTGAGCATTACCTAAAACTACTTGCTAAGAGAAGGTAATACTTGTGTTAATGTTTACTTTTCTAGAAGAGTTTCATGGATTGAGCTTGTTCTTCAGGAATTTTCAGAAAAAAATGGTATGATTTACAAGAAAGGCAAGCAGAGATTTGGTGCTGTGGTAAGCAGCTACCTCTACTTGTGGACATAGAACTTTGGTTACTGTGATTGTTCCTCATTATTGTCAACTTGACTACATTTTGAATCACCACAGACGCACACCTCTGGGTGTCCCTATTGAGGGTGTTCTAGAAATGTTTCAGTGAGCAAGAAAGACCAGCTCTGAATGTAGGTAGCATCATCCTGTGTGCCAGTTCCCTAAGCCTTTAAAATAAAGTCAGCCAAGCGCCAACATTCCTATCTCTCTGCCTCCTGACTGGGAAGTAATGTGACTAGCCACCCCACCCACGCTCCTCTCTCTTCTTGCCATGCCTTTCTGTCATCATGGAGTGTATATTTCCTAGAGCTCTGAGGCAGAAATAAACTCTGCTTTTCTTAAGTTGCTTTTGTCAGGTATTTTAGCACAGTAAGGAGAAAAGTAACTAATACAGTTACTGTGGCTGTGTGTGTTCAAGATATGCAGAACTAAACCGCAGCAGATCCAAAGAAGTCAGTTCCAGAGCACAAGATTGCATTAGAAAAGGCAGGTGAAATTTCAAGAAGTCTGAAAGTATTTAATAAAATCTACGAAGGTCTTAGGGAGCAGAGAATATATTTGTTTATGTTGTCTTCCTTAGAGTTCATGAGTTTTATAGCTTTGTGATTATTTTGGATCCCCCCGAAGAAGTAATCTGTACAACTCCTTTAAAAAATTATTGCTTTCCCAGGGCACTTCTATGGGCCTGAGTTTTATAATCCATTGATGGATTTTTTTTCTGGGTGAGTCAATAAACTTGTATTTGTAATCATAGAAGAAACAATACACCATTTTTCCACAGGAATATGATATCATAGTATAAGGATGGCTATAAGATGCACAAATGATTATAGATTTTTCTGCCTATTTCTATTAAATTATATTGAAATCCATTTATACTTTGTATTAAATGGATAGATGATTAAATTTAAATATTAAAACCATTACACTTATAAATCATTTCATAAAGTGTTCATCTGATGGAAATTTCCAAATTTTACTGACCATGTATGAAGAGTTTAGCGTTCTACTCCTCCATAGTACACTGATAATCATAACCACACCTTTTTCCCCACCTACAAAGATGCAAGTTGTATTCCTCCAAAGCGACAATTTTTTCAGCACTGCCATGTATTCACTACCCATGTCTGGCATCTGACACGTCTATTTTTCTTTCTTCCTTACAGTATCATGTTCTTTTAGATGGGAGGGGAGCATTCTTACCAGCTGGAAAACAAATAAAAATGAAAGGTTTTCTTTAAAAATCACCTATGAAACACTTGCTTCAAACTGTCTTGTGGGATTGGAGGGGGGATGGCTTGGCCAGAGCTCTGATAAATCAGATCCAGCTCACGGCCTCTCTACCCCATTTCTCTCATCCACCTCAACCATGTCACCTGCCAGCCTCTCTCACAGGCGGGCTCCAATTCCTTTACTTCAGGTCCCAGGACTAGCTTCCCAAACCAGATTAACTAAACACCCTACCGTAGATCCCTAAATTCTCCCCCAGGTGGTCCCCTCATGGCCAACTTCCCAGCCTCTGGATCAGGCAGACAAACCTGCTTAGCCAGGACTCTGACCAGTCTACTACGCAGCAAGAACTTGAAATACCAATTTGTCTTCCGTACTTGTTACTGTTTCTGACTCTAACCATGAGGCCTACAGGCCCAATGCCAGAGCCACAGTATCATTTCTGTATCAGAATTGGCTTGTGACATTCCTTACCTAAAACTCAATGGCTTTTCAATCTTACCAGCACCCTGAAGCTCTCTGACCTCATCACTTGTCATACTCCCCTTGTCTCTCAGTTCCAACCATAGTGGTAGCCACTAGCTTCCTGGGCCTCTCAAGCACACTGCCTCCCCAGAGGACATTCATTTCTCTGCTTTGAGTGCTTGTCACCCAGGTTTTCACACACCTGGTGCCTTTAATTCAGGTCTCCCAGAATGGCTTTCTTTAGCCTGATCATTCTCTAATGCAGCACCTTTCAAACTGTATTCAAATTTGTTGCCTCCATCTGGCATTATTTAACTTACTGACTTTATTGTCTGTGTCTTATCAGAACATCAGGCTCATGATGTCAGGCTCCTTTGTATCTTGTTCATGGCTTTAGTGATAGCACCCAAGCAATACTTTGTACCTGAGTACTCCACATATTCTTGATGGATGTTGAATTACACCAGGAGAGGTGTTTCCTTTCTATTCATCTTCTGCATTGCATTCTGGGGTAGAGTTTACAGCTGTGGTTTGATTCCCAGAGGATGAAAAGGGAATTACTTTGATCAGAATTATTGTTTAAGAGGCTCTTTAGCTCAGCATGAAGTAAAGTTTCTTTTGTGGACTTTTAGGACTCTGAGCTTGTGATTTTGAACCATAATGTCCACAAGATGAAATTTATCAATTGATGGCATATTTAAAATAGCTTTAAAGTTGGGCCTGGTGGTGCACGCCTTTAATCCCAGCACTCGGGAGGCAGAGGCAGAGGCAGGCGGATCTCTGTGAGTTCAAGGCCAGCCTGGTCTATATAGTGAGTTCCAGGACAGCTGGGGCTACAGGGAGGCCGTGTCTCAAAAATACCAAAAAAAAAAAAAAAAAAAAGGAAATGTGAAAGGAGATTACGGATAAATTGTAAATGTTCTACTACATGAAAGTCTTTAGTCATAGAATGAGATGATCAACATCTGATTCTTTTTAGAAGCTTTTGTAGTATGCAGGATGCATAGTGCAGATGAACTTGGTATTTCCTATTTTTTCTTAAAGGAATATTATTAAGCTTATTGTGAGAGCAAGTATGAATTCAAATTGCACTGTGAGTAAAATTTTCTGCTTATTGCAAAAGCAATTTTGAATTTTATTTGCATCTATAATGATAAACATTTTATTTAAATTTAAAACAATTTCTTGTGTCTGCTAGAATATCTGAGGGTCTGTTAAAACCTATTTTTTTTTCTATGTGTAACAATCTTTCTTGGACAAGTGGTAGAAACTAAGATTAATTTTAGCAAAATAGATATTTATCATTCTCTAGAAGCAGAAATTCCAGAAGGATTTTCTTTTTCTTCATGTCTTCATAACAGTTATCTCTGCTAATGAGCTTCCTCCAATGAGGTGATGAAGCTGGTATCAGGGCTAAGTTCCCATAGAGAAACAAGCTTAATGTATCTATGAGCTTGTATATTCATTTCTTCAACATTTATGTGAGCAGTTGATCAAACAGCATTTCCAGGTTAGTTCTGAGAAAGATTCCTGTTTTTCCTAGACTGGCTTTACTGCATGTGCTTTTCCTTCTCCAGACTAGGGTGTGTTGATAGCCAATGTTATCAGGTGTCTACATCTGGCCTGGAGAGTAAAAGGTATTGCAATTTGTTTGGTGTTGAAAGAGTTACCAAAAAAAAAGAAAGAAAGAAAGAAAAGAAGGAAGGAAGAAAGAAAGGAAGAAAGAAAGAAAAAGAAAGGAAAGAGAAAACAGGTTTCTCATTCCCAGAAAATTGGGAAATATGATGAGCAAACATAAGTTTATAGCTGTACTTTACTAAAATAGGGCCCTACATAATTAATGATCCAAGTATAAACTCAAGGTAAACTGGCTATAGAGTTATAGAAATGAATCATTGTTGCTTTTTCTGTCTTTATTTATTATTATTTTTTAACTATTTTGGGACAAAGGCTAAACTTGACCAAAGTTTCTTGGTACTGGTTATCATTTCTAGAGATGCAGCTAAGGCTTTGCTAAACTGCTTGAACTTCATGAGAGTATAATTTCCTTTACAATTAAAATAAGAAACTCCCAAGTGAAAGTCACAATTATTTCTCTGTACTCCCTCCACACACAATGTAAGGCTTAATTTTGTCCATCTTAACATTTTTATTTTTCTAAATCTGAGTAATACTCCTGTTTCCAACCTTTCTCCAATTTCTTTTTTAAACAACCATGATCCTAATACAAAATTCTAAATATTAGTAAGGTTTCCATGTTCCTGAATCTCCTATGACTTCTTTACTATCTCGTAGATTGTATTCTGTGTCCGTTTTTGCCATACTTTCTCATTTCCAACAACAAGGCTGCATTGACTACCAGCTGTAACCCAAGTACTCGGGTAAATTAAAGGAATAAAAATTGTTTTCCAATAAGATACTTTACTACTTGTTACTAATTAGACTTCCTCCTCCTTCTGTCTCCACTGATCTCCACCCCACATGGGAAGACTTTAGGCAGTTTGAATAGCAAGTATGTCTGAGGTCTAATACCCAGTCGCTAGGCTTACATTGTCTTTTTTACATTCCCACCATGTTTACCTGACAAATTCCCCTTAAAAAAGTATTCTGGATAGCTTTAATTTCCTCATATTCTTCTGAGTAGTTTCTCTCCTCTTTTCATTTATCTGTCTGTCACCTGCCTGCCACTGCTACTCAGGCTGGTAATTGGTGGACTTTGCCATGTGAGCATTTCTTAATTAATGAAGATGTTTACTTTCCAAAGGTCCCTCTGAGTAGATAAATATCACTCTTATTAAAGGTAAGGTTAACTTAGTGCATCTCTCAACCCTCATCAGAGAAGCTTCTTGCAGTAAAAGGCAATGAACAGTGACTCACAACTGGCTAACGTGCAGAATATGAGACTACATAGTGTTCAGCCCTAAATGGGACATCAATACCATACCCCTCCGCCCAGGGCTCAGGGATCTTCCCCTGTGAAGGGAGAGAAAGGTTGTAAGAGCCAGAGGTGGTGGACTACAAGGAAACAGTCTTTTCCAGATAGCAGGGCAGTTGCATATATGAACTCACAGCAATTGTGACAGTATGCACAAGATGTGCTCAGGCCAGCAAAATCCACCCTAGCATTGGAGAGCAGGGAGGAAAGGTCAGCGTGCATCCCCACCTCTAGCTAAGGAGCTATTGGCATTTGATAGTTACTGGGAGAAGAGTCAGTTTTCTTTAAGGGTATGACCCCTGGGAAGTCAACCATACTCCAGGGATGGTTACACATCCCAGAGCACTTGGGCAGCACCAGTTGGACTCAAGGGGGGAAAATAATGAAATTAGGTGAGCAGGGAGGTTGGGGTGGATCTGAGAGGAGTATGGGGAAGGGGAGAATATGATCAAGATAGATGTGTTGTAAGAAGTTATCAAAGGAAAAATGTAAAACCGCATATAAAACATGAAAAAAATCTTACATGCTTCACTGCCTATCCGGTAACATTGTTTCTGAGTTATTCACTTGTATCAAGAGTATAATAGTCTCCACAATCAGGATTGCTCATTTGAAGCTGAATAGGAAAGCTGTTCCATCCTTTTCAGTTTTCCTTCGTAAATACTGCTGGTGAGAATTTCCTCAACTTATAAATGGAGAATGACTTTTCAGAGCCAGAAACTTTTCTCCAGGATGCTTGGATGTTCTGACCAGTAAGGTGGATAGGCACACTAAGAACAGGCTTTATGGTTTACTGTTGCTCCATCCTGATGCAGCAGATCAGCAAATGATGCTGACATCTGGACCATGCAGAAGACTGACAGAATGATCAAAGACCCAGCCAGTGCTATCAGTTTGGGATGTTATAACATAAATTGGTGATGTATTGAGAGAGAGTTAGTGTCCTCTCTTCCTGTCTTGGTGTTGTATTGACCAAGTTATTTTCTTTAACCATTTGAAGTACTTATTGTCAGTGTCAGGGTGTTTTGGTGCTAGTTTCAAGCTAGGTGACTGGGGAAACTACTTTTTCTGTGACAACGTGATTAGACTACAGTGAGGAAACCCTGTGGCTTATTCTGCTAAGATTTCAATGAATTAAAAATAGCCAGGGGACTTAATACATTGTCTTGTACTGCTGCTTATTTTTTATTTTGAAATCATGTTTCCCCCTTATCTAACTGGTATCTTTTTGGGCAGACTATGTAAATTTTCTTCTCTTTTTTGCTCTTTTACTCAAGGATTTGCACAGAACACTGAGTAGATTTTTGTTGTTATTTTTATTTTTGAGATAGGGTCTCCCTGTAGCTCCAGCTGGCCTGGAACTTGCTATGTAGACCAGGCTAGCCTTGATCTTACAGAGATCTGCCAGGCAGATCTGGATGAAGTTGATGATCATTCACTGGAATAATATTGGTGGCTTGTTAGGCTAGCTAAGGCTTGGGGATGGAGAATATAGTTGTGAGATGTGTCATAATTATCACCACTTTTATAGTAGTAGTCCCTGTCCAGTCATTTTTCTACCTGTATAGTATAAACCCTACCACAGAAGTCTAGTCACTGTCAACACCAGAAACTGTACTAGGCCTTTGTTCTAATGATAGGAAACAATTTGACTTGTGAGGCGAGTACATGGTTCTAGAAGCTCCTACATCCATTGATAAGAAATGGTGAGTGAATGTAATAACCCAGATCATAGGATGTCATTGGGAGTATATTCCTCACGTAGATCGCCCTCACTATCATTTTGTTGGTAAGTTTATCAAATTAATTAGAATATGCATGAACTCTTTCTGTTTCCTAAGTGAAAATACACAGAATATGACTGAGAACCAATGATTTATATCTACGCCTGATAGCACACTAGTATAAGTAGAGTGTAGCCTATATTTCTTGAACTAGAACCATATTAAATGGAGTGGAGGGGGCAAAGGAAAGAAAAACAGAAATGTAAAAATAGAGGGCTTAAGGAAAAAGTATGTTTGATACCCTAGTCTAAAATAAAGGCTTTAGACAGTTTCTGTGGAACATGAAGGTCATTAGGAGCAAGGTAAGCATAAGAAATTCTAATATATATATATATATATATATATAGTCAATAAAGGAATAATTAGTAAATAAGGAACATAAGATGTAGAAGGAAGTCTGAAATATAAGAAGTAAAATTTTGACAGACCTGCTCAGCCAGGATTCTGGTAAGTCAGATCAAGCTCACTGCCTCCTCCCCCCATTTCTCTCATCCACCTATACTCTGTGTCCTGCTTGCCTCTTTCACAGGCCAGCCCAGTCTTGGCTCCAACTCATTCTCCACATAGGACTAGCTACCCCATTCCTCTCATTACTGCCCCTGCTGGCCTCTCTCACAGGCTGGCTCCTATTTCTTAAACCCAAATCCCAGGACTACCTTCCCAAACCAGATTACCTACTCACCCTACCATAGATCTCACCCAGGTGGCCCCCCTCACTGCCAAATTCCCAGTCTTGGGATCAGGCAGACAGACCTGCTCAGCCAGGACTCTGACCAAAATTAAATTAAACAAAAGCAGAGTACAAGTTCCTGATGAAAACATAACCCACAAAGAACATCCATATGCCCAGACAGCAACATGAAAATGTAGACAAATATGAAAAATGGGAAAAATATGTCCCCAATAAAATATGCCCACAAGTCCTACAGAAGGGCAGAACATGGAGAATCATCCTATAGAACCATAGGACACAGAATTTAAAAGAACAAACATAAACATGATCAAAGAATTACAAGAAAACACAACTCAAAAATTCAAAGAGGAAAGGCATAAACTTTTGACAGAAGCTCAAGAAAATACAAATATGCAGCTTAATGAAACATCAAAAACGATTTGTAATTTGAAAAGTGAATTCGCTAAAGAGATGGAAATAGTGAAGAAAACCCAAATGGAAATGAACACAGGACTGAAAGACTCAAAACAACAGGAGAAAGTCTCACAAGCAGAATGAGTGAAATGGAAAACAGAATATCAAGACTGGAGGATAAAGTTGAAGATCTGGACTCCTTAAGCAAAGACTATGCAAAATTAAAAAAACCAAAGGAATAGAATACTCAGGAAATGTGGGCCAGCATGAAACAACCAAATCTACATATTATATGCATACAGGAAGGAGAAGAAAATCAAACCAATGGCATCGAACAGATCTTCAATAGGATTATAGAAGAAACTTCCCTAAATTAAGGAAAGATATACCTACAGAGATCCAAGAAGCACAGAGACCACCATTAAAACATGATCAGAACAGAAAGTCCCCATGACATATCATACTAAAAACATTAAATGTACAGAACAAAGAGAGGGCACTGAAAGCTGATAGAGAAAATACAAGTTACATATAAAGGAAAACCCATCAGAATAACAGCTGATTTTGAATGTAAACTATGAAAGCCAGAAGAGCCTGGAAAAAAAGTATTCCCAGTTCTAAACAACCATGGATGCCAACCCTGAATATTTTATCCAGCAAAACTATCAAAGTCAAAGGGGAACAGAAAATTTTCCATGACACTATTAGGCTGAAAGAATTCATGTCTTCCAAACCAGCATTACAGAGAATACTTGAAACAATACAAAAGAATGAAGAAAGAAATGAGTATGCCCAAAAGGCTATAGAAAGAAAATAAAGGTATATCAACAGAAACACAAAATAGGGCCACAAACACAAGGAAATTAAAATGACAGTACACAATCTTCACCTTTCAATAACAACATTAAATATCAATGGCCTCAAGTTACCTGTCAAAACACACAGGCTGGTACAATGGATCAAGAAAGAAAACCCATCTTTTTGTTGTTTTTAGGAAACTCATCTCACTTTCAATGATAGACACTATCTTAGAGTGAAAGGATGGAAAAAAAATTCCAAGCAAATGTTCCTAAGAAGCAAGAAGGTGCTCCAATTTTAATATCTGACAAAATAGACTTCATATTAAAACTCATCAGAAGAGATAAGGAGGGTTACTTCATTATAATCAAAGGAACAATTGACCAAGAAGATATTATAAACATGAACATTTATGCACCAAACTCTGGGGCACCCAAATCCATAAAATCAGTAGTCCAAAACTATAAAACAGAGATTGGCACCAACTCAGTGATAGTGGGTGACTTTAATACCTAATTTTCTTCAATAGACAGGTAAACTTGACAAAGAATAAACAGAGAGACATCTGAATTAAATGGCATACTATATGAAATGGATCTAACAGATATATACAGAATATTCCACCCAACCACCAAAGAATACACTTTCTACTCAGCAGCTCATGAAAGTTATTCTAAAATCGACCACATTCTGGGGCATAAAAAAATCTCAACAAATGCAAGAAAAGTGAAACAATTCCATGCCTTCTATCAGAACACAGTGCAGCAAAGCTTAAAATCAACAGCAAAAGAAGTGCTAATAAAAACAAACTCATGGAGATTAAACAACACACTCCTGACTCAAGAATGGATTAAAGAAGAAATTAAGAAAGAAATAAAAGTATTCCTGTAACAAAATGAAAATGAGAACCCCACACAACAAAACCTCTGGGACATCCTATGTGCAGTCCTAAGAGGTAAGTTTATAGCTCTTAGTGCCTACATAAAAAAAAAAAAAATCAGAAAAAACACATGTAAAAGATTTGACAATACAACTCAAAACTCTGGAAAGACCAGAACAAACAAACCCCCAAACTTAGTAGATGAGAAGAAATAACAAAACTCTGAGCTGAAATTAATGAAATAGAAACAGAGAAAATAATATAAAAAATTAACGAATCTAAGAGCTGGTTTTTTGAAAGATTAAAAAAGATAGACAGACCCTTACCCAGTTAAACAAAAGAAAGAAAGAGCAAATCTAAGTTAACAAAATCAGAGATGAAACAGGAAACATCACAAGAGACACCAAAAGAATCCAAAACATTGTAAAGAATACTTTAAAAATCTATATTCTTTTAAATTTGAAAACCTAAAAGAAATGGATGAATTCCTAAAATTATGGCTACCACCAAAGTTAGACCAAGAGGAGATCAACAGCATAAACAGACCCATAACAAATAAGGAAATTGAAACAGTAATACAAAACCTTCCAACTTAAATAAGCCCAATTCCAGATGGATTCACAGCAGAATTCTACCAGGCATTCAAATAAAATCAACCAATACTGCTTAAATTATTCAAAAAGGTAAAAACAGAGGAAGAACTCCCAAACTCCTTCTATGAAGCCACAACAACAAAAGAAAACGCTAGACCCATATCTTTAGTGAACATAGATGTAAAGATACTCAACAAAATACTTGCAAGCTGCATACAAATACACATCGAAAAGATCATCCATCACAATCAAGTCTGCTTTATTCTAGAGATGCATATGTAAGTCAATAAATGTAATAAAACATATGAATGGACTTAAAGACAAAAGCCACATGGGCATCTCAATAGATGCAAAAAGGCATTTGACAAAATCCAACATGCATTCATCTTAAACTTCCTAGAAGGAATTGGTCTGGAGGGAACATACTTCAAAATAAAACTATATACAACAAACCATCTTGCCAAATGACCATCTTACCAAAAGCAATTTATAGATTCAGTGCAATCCCAATCAAAATATCCATGACATTCTTCACAGAGCTTGACAAAATAATCCTAAAATTCATATGGAATCACAAAAGAGCTTGGATAGCCAAAACAATCTTGGACAAAAAGGAACAATGTTGGGGGTATCACCATACCAGATCTCAAATTATACAGAGCTATAGCCATAAGAACAGCATGGTGCCGGCACAAAAACAGACACATAGATCAATGGAACACAATAGAAGGTCCAAACAAACATGAGTGCATATAATTTCAGCCACCTGATATTTGACAAAGGTGCTAAGAACACACAATGTAGGAAAGACAGCATCTTTAACAAGTGGTGTTGGCAAAACGATCTCCACCTGCAGAAAAATGAAACTTGACCCCTATCTTTCATCTTGCACAAAAGTCAACTCCAAATGGATCAAAGACCTCAATATAAAACATGAAACTTGGAAACTGCTAGAAGACAACATAGGCAGCACCCTCCAAAATATAGGCATAATAAAGGACTTTCTAAACTAAACACCAGCTGCTCAGGCACTTAGGTCAAAAATCCATAAGTGGGACCTCATTAAATTACAAAGTTTCTGCACAGCAAAACCAGCTGCTCAGGCACTTAGGTCAAAAATCCATAAGTGGGACCTCATTAAATTACAAAGTTTCTGCACAGCAAAAGAAACAACTAAGGAAAGGAAGAGGAAACCCCGAGTGGGAGAAAAGCTTCTCCAGATACCCACCCGACAGAGGATTAATATCCAGAATATACAAAGAACTCAAAAAAGAAAGAAATAAGATAAATGACCAATAAAAAAATGGGTGATAGACTTAAACATAGAGTTCTCAAGTGGAGAAATGAATGTCTAAGAAGCACCTTAAAAAGTGTTCAACATCCTTAGTAATTAGAAAAATGCAAATCAAAACCACTTTAAGATTTCATCAATCCCAGTCAGACTGGCCAAGATGAAGAGAATGGAAGACTCCAAATACTGGAGAGGATGTGGAGAAAGAGGAATGCCATTCATTGCTGGTAGGAATGCAAACTTGTGCAACCACTATGGATAGCAGTGTGGTATACCCTCAAAAATCTAAAAATGAACCTGTCATATGATCCAGTGATACCACTCCTTGGCATATACCCAAAAGACTCATCATACTGTAGATGCAGATATATTTCACTTGTACATCCACGTTTGTTGCTGCTCTCTTCAGAGTAGCTAAGAAATGGAAACAGCCTAAATGCCCCTCACCTGACAAATGGTTAATGAAAATATGGTACATCTACTCTTTTGGAGAAGAACTGAATGGAGTTCTATTCAGCAGTAAGAAAAGATGAAATTACGAAATTTGCAGGTAAATGGATGGAGCTAGAGAGTATTATACTACATGAAATAACACGAATGCAGAGAAACAAGGGACATATGTTTTCCCTTATCTGTGGACTGTACACTGGCCCCTTACATATGAGTATATAAATTCTGATGTAACACCAGGAGCCAAGTAAAGGCAAAAGGTACATGGAGGTAAAGGAAAATAAACAACCTGAAAGGGAGATAGTAGGGAACAGATGCTACCTGAGAACCTGAGAGAGGTGGAAGAAGTGGGAGTAACTGGCAGGGAGGAGAGGAGGGAGGAATATTCAAGGGAAGATGATGTGGGGGAGGGAGGGAAAGATGGCAGGAGTCAGGAGGTATTGAGGGGAGGGTGGGAATAATGGTGGCACTGTGACCTCGAAGGGAGGGAAGAAGGAGGCCGGATGGGAGAAAAAAGAGTAGAGATGAGTGAATGTCAAAGGGGCTAGGAAACCTAGAGGGACAAGCGATGCCCTAGAAACCCTATGAGAAATGCATATAGAGTGTCTGAACATTAATGCATATGTATACTTGGGAGCTGCTTGGTAGAGAACTCGGTGTGAGGTAGAAGAGACCTCCCTTAGAGTGACAAGCATGCCATAGAGCACTCAGCAAAGAGGCCGCTTTTTGCAACAGATGGAGGCTACTGCAGAGTTGCACATCTGGTCAGGCACAGAGAACATACACTTGGGAGATGCCCAGTACTAGGTGACACATCTGCAGTCGAATCTCATGGAACACAGCAGAATAAGGGACAGAGAGAGGGCTAATGTACCTCTCAACTCTCACCAGTGAGGCTTCCATGTACATCAGAGTGCAATGCACACAGAAGGCCACAACTGGCCAAGTTTTGGAGAATAAGAGACTGTAGAGTATAAGTAGGACTTCTATATGGAACCTCACCCACCCACAGCTCAGTGACCATTGTGTAAGAGGAGGTGGAAAGATTGTAAGAGCCAGGACTGGTTCATGAATGTATGAGGTGGAGGCTTCTAGGCCAATAGAGGCTTTCTCATGTGAGCCTGCAGCAGTGGTGGCATTGAACCCAGGACCCATGTCAGCTCAATTAAACAAGGGCCCAAAGGGGAGGTGAGTAATAGGTGACAGGTCAGCACTAGGTTGAGAACTATTTGAGACTGGTTGCTGCTGGATGAGGTAGAGTATGACTTACGTAGGACCACTGGATGGGCTGACTAGACTCCAATGGATGCATTTACACTGAAGGACATTTGTGTACAAACACCTGCATGAATAGGACTCAGCATGTATGGCAGAGTGCATAGGGTCTGGGGAGGGGGAGGAAGGCATGGAGGAGGTCTGGGTGTGAGTGGGAAATATTGTGTGAACTTTTAAAGCTCAATAAAAAATAAAAAGAAGTAAAATCTTGTTTTGAGAAAAGACATGGAGAGAAAGTATACCTTTAATTTTATGAAAGAGAAAGTTTTGTTATCTTGAGTGATTGCTGGCCAAAAACTGAAAAAAATTCAGAAATGAAAGATCAAGTTGTTTGTTATTTAATATTCATTATTGGTCTACATTCCTATTGCTTCACATTAAAAATCTTAGAGTTTCAGTAATTTGAACTAGGAACAAATAAAGATGATTTTTTTATGCTGCTTATTAAATTCATTCCCTTTTATGCTCTTTGAAAGATGATTATTTGTCCCATTTTATATAGTTTATTTATGCTGTCTGAACTTCTTTTAATTCAATATATTTATTTAATATGTTAATTTAATTTGTTATGAACAAATTTCACTTTATGCTATCTTCACTAATTTATAAATTTAAGGTTATTTTAAATAAATATCCATCCAAAGGCATCTTAAAAATATATGTAAACTACTAGATTGTAGATAAACACATCATTTCAAGCCTAAATCTGCATTAATATTTTTCTGGAAAGATGTTTGAAGGTCACAACATTTGAAGTGCTATTTCCTTCTAGTTACATAAGGATATTTATCCTTAGCTAATAATGTAGACATGTTCCATTTACTATTCTGCCTTCCACCATCTCCCAGGTTTCACCAGATGATGAAATGCATGACCTCTTACCATTAAAAATGTGATTAGGAGACAGATGGTATCATAAAGTGTTAATACTCAAATTGATAGAATATTACAGGATGTATATATGCTAAATATGGATTTATATTACATTAGATTTACCATTCTTTTAAGGGCTTGAAATGCAAGACAAAATGTGTTTCAACTTAATATTTTAAATGGCCATTAATATAGAGAGATAATGAGGAAGACAAAAATTTACACAAAGTAAAAATAATGACAAATATAAGAGAAGGTGGTTAATGTGGGTTATGAACTTCCTGTGAAGTTGATAAACCTGTGAGCTAAACGGCCTAAGATAAAACAGAAAAGTAAACTATCAAGAAATCTGATGAAGCAGTTACTGGGGATATTTGTCATATAACTTCTATTTGTGACCAATCTAAAGGCAACTGATTAAAAGCAGTCACTTTCAGTAGATCAATTTGTCTACCAAAGCAACACTCATAGCAATATTCCAGTCATGAACAAATCACAGTTTACCCTAAAGAATTAAAAAATCAATAAAGCAATTTCTTTGATGTACTACAAGCTCCTTGAAAGTCTGAATGTGTAGATGATTTTATTGTTCTCTGTTTATATAAATTACATTTTTTTGCAGTTGCCTATGAAATCTTCCATTAGGTGTTTCTCAAAGGAAATGTATCTCATTGACTTAAAAGCACCGAGGCTGCTTGAATAGTGCATTCTGCTGTAGGTCAGGACTACACAAATGTAAGGCTCAGATTAATAAGGTATGGGGAAAGCCAGTGCTACCTGGAAGCACTGACATTTGCTTCCTTTCTTACTTCACTCTGAATGGACGAAGGATATCCTCACCTGCATCAAGTGGCTGTTCACTGGTGTTGATTTCCATAGCTCTTCGTCTCAAGGTTTTTGAGCTTGTTACAGGAAATTCCTTTCATTTCACTAACTCTAACGGAGAGGTTTTCTGTGACACCCGACTTTCTCTGGTCCCATTCTGTATTGGTTCTAGCACAGTTTCTGTGATCTTACTTCATACTTGTACTGGGATAGAAAGTCTTAAATAAATAAGTAGGTTAGAGATGACATTATAGAGAATAGTAAGGATACTGTAAAGTCTGAGGAAGGTGAGGATGAGAGGCATCTCAGAATCTGGTGGAAGAACCCCAGGCAGTGCAGCAGCAGAAGAAATGTATTGAAGTGGGAGCATGGTTGGAGGGATAAAGGAACCAAGGAACCAAGGGTTGTTAGGGATGGCCGGAAATAGTGGGTGATGCAGAGGGACGTTGGCACTTAGAAGACAAATCACATAGGATCATAGAATTAAAAGAGTTCTGAGTGAAATGGAAAATTATGGAACAATTTTGAGCAGCACCTCCAAATTTCCTTAATGCCCTTTTCTAGTTATCTTTTTTAACTTAAAAAAAACTTTATTGAGAATTTCATACATACATATAAGGTGTTTTAGTCAAATCCATCCCCAACACTTCCCACATCTCCCCATCACTTTTTTCTGACAAGTTCATATACCCTTCCTTCCTTCCTTCCTTCCTTCCTTCCTTCCTTCCTTCCTTCTTTCCTTCTTTCCTTCCTTCCCTCCTTCCTTTTAAAATGGGTCTTTTTGCTACTCTAACATTCCCCTCTCTGAAGAGGTAACCTTAAAATCTTTTAGGGATTAGATCAGAGCTTCCAAATACTTTTCACATTTTTAGCCTTTGGAACAGAGTATGATGCTAAGAGGCCCAAGGACATTCTGACTTTTAGCCAAGAAACTGGCTACTTTTGGGGGGGGGTTCTTTTTTACCCTAACTGCCTAGCCAGTTTCTACCTCCTATTCTTATCACACCATCTTCTAAAGAGGTTACCCAAATTGCCAATAGGGAATAGGGATGCAGGCTGCTCTGGCTTCTTCCATGCTGAACAGGGACACAGGGTGAGGCAACTGGGGTCCTTAAAAGACTCCCAAATTGCATAACTCTTATCTGTAGGGAGAACAGAAAGTCCTTGACTGGTGAATAGGGGATGTGAAGGAGAAGTAAAGGCAAGAGTAGTTAGCATTACAAGTTCTAGACAGGGAACCAGAAAAAAGTCAAAATATGCCAAATTTCAAATGTTCATATCAGAGTCCACTGGGATTTCTTGATGAGAGCTTCAAAAACCATCATCCCATTGGGTTCCTCCTCATTTTTCTTTTGTCTGCCAAGGCTGGACTCAAGAGTGATATACTCAGGATTTGTTTTCAGGCACTTTGATAGCTGTTGGAGTGGCTAGAATCTCTCAAAGGCTTCTAGACAGAGGGAAAAAACAAATTTAGCCATCATTTTAGAACAATAGTGGGTTATCTCCATTAGCTACAGGTGGGCACTACAGTATTGCAGACCAATATTTGAAATCTTACATCTGAGCAGCACTTTCTCATTAGAAACAAAATCATCAATGATAAATTATTGTGTAAATAACATTTTATATGGACTTAAGCCTAATGTCTGGGAGGTGTAATCCCTTGAACTCTTAAAGAAGTATGCTGATCACTTTAATCCTTGGTTATACTTTCCTTTTGGGTGTTTAAGACCATAGAGTTGTCCCAGATAAATGAATTTATTTTTACTCTTAAGGTCATTTGAGGATCTGTTCCTCAGGGGTCACATGGGCTTGGGAAGAGCCCCTGGCTCCTTTCTTTTACCAGTTCCATCTATGTGAAGATAAGTCAAAGGTCCTGCTTGACCATGGCTAGCTTCACTTGGAAGCATGAATGAGATGTTTCCTCTTTGTTGACCCTCCTCTTGTAGACTGGACACCGGTTCAAATCCATCTGGTGGGGTCTCCATGGCCTCCCTGAACAGATTCAGGTGACTCACCACAGTTATAGGACATTTTAAGAGATGTTCCATAGTCCTCTGGAACTTAGTTGAGCTTGGAGTAGAAGGAGCAAAAACTATCCAAGTCTCACTGACCACATTAGTATAGGCCTCAAAGTATAGCTGTTAAACATACAAGAAAGTTAGCTCCACCATTCCAGACTGGGACTGGACTGAGCCCGGGGCTCCTCTAAGCCCATGTGATCCCTGAAGAACAGATCCTCCAACGACCTGAAGAGTAAAAATGAGTTGGTTTATTTGGGCCAACTGTATGGTCTTAAACACCTGGTACTTTTAGTTACATGTGCTATGTAGATAAAGCTTGGGCAAAAACCAAACATTCTCAGATAAACCTTCACTACACATATAGTTTGTTCCTTAAACTAGTTGACTAAACTATGACCTTAGAAATTTTAAGATTTTTTTAATTAAAAAAAAATTTTTTAGAAGAAGCGTTTCATTACAACTTTAACATACTCAAAAAAATTTCCAGAGCAAAGATGCATCTCTTTCAAAAGTGGCCATAAAATTTTTAGGTTCACAGTTGAATTAATACAGTCATACAATACTGAACTCAGTATAAACCCTGTAAGACATAAAACTGAATGAGTTTTTAGCCTTTAAAAAAGATCTCTGATGGGGCTGGAGAGATAGCTCAGAGCATAAGAAGAATGACTGCTCTTGCAGAGGACCTGGGTTTGATTTCCAACACCCACATGGCAGCTATGAACCATCCTTAACTCCAGTTCCAGGGGAATCCGAAGCCCTCCTCTGACCTCCGTGGCATTGCATGACATGGGTGCACTCACATACATGCAGGCAATACACTCATACACATAAAATAAAAATAAATAAAATATTTTTTTAAAAGATCTCCGTTTAATTTGTTTTTGCTAATAACACATGTTGGCACATGCGTCTCTAATCTGTATGTATCTGATTATTACTAGTCATGGTCGGTTGCGCTTGTATCTTTGGCACCTATGTATGAATAAAAGTCATCAGGTAGATTTCAGTGGTAATGTTTATCATCTCTACTAATTAACGTGATATAAATTTTTATGCTTCCTCCTCAAATGTAACTCATTTTTTGTTGATTTTTTTTGTGTATATCACACAGAATATCCCAAACAATTTTATTCATCTATACAACTACTTCCCAGATGGCACCCTCCCATAGCCACTCCCCCCCACTAGAGCCCTTATACTCTGTCATCCCTGCTACTGTCAGCACCCCCAGCCATTTCCCAGTACTTGTCCATCAGGTGAATCTAGTCAGCCTATCTGGAGGTCTTTGTTTTAGGAATGTCAGCTCTTCCCCATCTAGCAGCAATCAGTTGTCAATGTTCCTTTAGATAAGATTGGGGTCTGCTGTTCAAGAGTATGTATAAATTATTTTTGTTTCATCCTTTATATACCATAGCAAACCTACACAGACTTTCATCTCTTGCTTAGGCTTCCTCATTTTTACTATTTTGGAAAATATCTCCATTCCCATATCCTTTTAACATCTTTTATAATCTCATTTTATTTTTTAGTAATTATGAGACATAATAAATTAACAAATAAATTTTCCTTCTTTTGTGAAAATACTTTTCTTGGGGATACTAAGCAATGCTTATCTCCTTTTAAGGTTCTACTGTCAAACCAATGTTTGATTAAAGTCTTCCTGGGAAACCACTGAATTTACTGAGCTTACTTACAGAGAGAACTGAAGGGTTGCTGAGGTGTATAAATTACCTGGGGATGTGCACACTGGAAAGCCTTTACCCAGCATGGATCAAGGCTTCTCTTCCTAGCCTTCACCAGATTATATACTTTAGTCCTCCTCAAATCCAGGAGACCATATGTGTGATTAGGGCCAAATTATATACAGTTGGCTGGGAAGAATGACTGGATACTCTGGTGAGGCTCCAATAGCACTGCTTGTCTCTCCTTTAATGAAGGTGCACAACCCTCAACAAGCCCAGTCGTGACAATGTTTAGCAAGCAGGCTCAGCTGAAGTAGTGATGATGGTAGTTATTTCACACAGAAGAGACTACTGTACAGCATCATCTTATTAAAAGAACATGGGCTATAAAAGGATTTGGTGCTAGGATCCGCAAATGAGGGAGAATATACATTTTCTGCTTTAGTATAACAGTGTCTAGATGCATCCATTTACTTGCAAAGTTTATGGTTGCATCTTTCTTTACTGCTGAATAGAACTCCATTGTGTAAATATACCACATTTGTGTTAGCCACTCATCAGTTCAGGGGCACTTAGGTTGCTTCCATCTCTTAGCTATTGTGAAAAGAGCAGCAACAAACATGGTTGTACAAGAGTCTCTACAATAGGATGAGTCCTTTGGGTATATGCAAAGGAGTGGTATAACTGGGTCAAATGATAGATTCATTTTTAGTTTTTTAAGAATTCTCCACACTGTTTTCTATAGAGGCTGCACAAATTTGCAATCTCACCCACAGTTGAATGAGTGTTCTCCCTTTTCCACATCCTGGCCAGCATTTGGTATCATTTGTTCTCTTGACCCTAGCCAGTCTGATTGGGGTAAGGTGAAACCTTAGCATGGTTTTAATTTGCATTTCCCTAATTACTAACGATGTTGAACACTTTTCAAATGTTTCTTAGCTATCTTTATTTCTTCCTTTAGGAAATCTCTGTTTAGATCTTTAGCCCATCCTTTAATTGGGTCATTTGGTTTCTCGATTCTTTGTTTTGTAAGTTTTTATATGTTCTGGATGTTAAACTTCTGTCAGATGTGTCACTGGTGAAGATTTTTTTCCCACTCTGAGGGTGTTCTTTTTACTTTTTTGATTGTTTCTTTGCTGTACAGAAGTTTTTAGTTTTTTTAAAATTTTTAATAACTACATGATAAGAAGAAGCATTTCATTACAGCTTTACCATATTCAGTAACACACCCCAGAGCAAGAGTACATCTCTTTCACAAGTGGCTGTAAGTTTCTAGGTTCACAATAGAATTAATACAATTATACAATATTGAACTCAGTATAAGCCCAGTAAGAGATAAAATTGAATGAGTTTTTAACCTTTAAAAAAGATATCCATTTCATTTTAGAATATATTTGTTGGGGACCCCTGCTGTTTAGGGTAGCAGTCTCCCCATGTCCGGATAGCCGCAAGCCAGCTCGGCACAAATGGGGAGACTCCCCTTCTCAGCGGGGCGCCTTCTGCTTTCCTCCCTGACTTACTTTTGCAATGCCTGTCACCGCTACATGCCCTCTGGCCTGGGAGCTGCCAGGTTTTAATCAGTCATTGTCTGATAGCCGGATAGAAGCCCACCGCCCTATGTAAATGAAGCATTCCAGGAGCACCTATCAGCTAAGGCTTTTTCTACTGTCTCCACACTATAAATAATCCTAGTTTTACCCCAATAAAGCTGGAGCTAAATCACTGAGATCTGAGCTGAGTCACTTGTCTGAAGCTGTGACACTAAATCCTGTGATCCAGTCTGGGGGGGGGCTATCCTTCCATCATCAACCCACGAAGACCCTGCTTTCGCCGTCCCACACCTCCCCTCATGACCCAGCAGCTGATGGATCTCGAACCCAGAGGGAGTGCTCGGTAAATTGGGACAGAACCCGACCGGGTAGCTGACAGCGGTCCTTGAGAGCCGCCAGGCCCGGTAGCTGAGAGTTTCAGCAGACGTGGTGCGCGACCCGCCCCACGTCCCCCCATCGCTGCGAGGGAGACCGGTGCCACACCCAGCAGCTGGTGCTCCGCGAAACCCGCATGCCCATATATATTGTTCCTTGCAGAGACTCATTGTTTTTGCTACTAACACTGAGATGTTGGCGCATGCATCTCTTATCTGTATGTATTGATTATTAGTCATAATTGGTTGCACTTGGATCCTTGGCGCCTGCGTATGTCTAAAAAGTCATAGGATAGATTTCAATGGTAATGTTTATCACCTCTACTAATTCACATGACATAAGTTTCCATGCTTCCTCTTCAAATACAATACATTTTTTTATAATTTGTTGATTTTTTTTTGGTGTGTGTATATCACACAGAACATCCCAAACCAGAACATCCCAAACCATCTTATTCAACTATACACCCACTTCTCAGATGGTAACCTCCCATAGTCACCCCCCCACTAGAGCCTTTATACTCTGATATCCCTGCTACTGTCTGCTGTGTTGTCGGCACCCCCAGCCATTCCCACTACTTGCCCTTCTGGTGAACCTAGTCAGCCTATCTAGAGGTCTTTGTTTTAGGAGGGTCAGCTGTTCCT
>NW_008357164.1:213655-214834 GCF_000622305.1 Nannospalax galili
GGGAGTCCCTTTGGCCACCCTGGCCAACAACTCAAAAGAAGGTATCTCCTATCTGGCATTGTTGCTTGTTATGTGGCCTTTAGCTATGCATATGGACCCTTAAAAAATTATATTGGCCCCTTTAATCTTTGGTTATACTTTCCTTTTGGGTGTTTAAGGCCATAGAGTGGGCCCAGATAAACCAATTTGTTTTCGCTCTTAAGGTCATTTGAGGATCTGTTCCACAAGGGTCACATGGGCTTGGGAGGAGCCCCTGGCTCCTTTCCTTTACCAGTTCCACCTATGTGAAGATAAGTCAAAGGTCCTGCTTAACCATTGGCTTCACTTGGAAACATGGAAGAAATATTTCCTCTGTTTTGACCCTCCTCTTTGTAGACTGGACACTGGTTCAAGTCCATCTGGTGGGGTCTCCTCAGCCTCCTTGATCAAGAGGACAGGTGACTCACCACAATTACAGGACATTTTGAGAGATGCTCATAGTCCCCTGGAACTTGTCGTTTATGTCCCTCTGACCAAATTATTATAGACCTCAAATATGTCTGTTAAACATCCAAGAAGGTTAGTTCTACCAGTTTGGTACTTTGAATTACTGTGTGTCATGTAGATAAATATTGGGAAAAGACCAATTGTCCTCAGATAAACCTTACCTAGACATATATTTCTTATCTGCTATGTATAATTTGTCAGTAGGTTGTTGGAGTAATATAGTTCCCACTGGTTTTTAAAACTAGCTAGGTATTATTTATCTCTTGCATTGTCTCACCCCTCCATCATGGTTTTTAAACTTAAGGTGCCCCCATTTCCCCCCTTTCTCCTCTAATAATACCCTTCTCCTACAGTCCTACCTCTCTTGAGCTCCTTCTTTCCCTTTATCCCCTAGGTTCCTGGTACACCCTTCCTCCCTCCCTTACACTAACCCAGTTTTTATCCATATCTCCCTTGTTAAGGCCTGTTTCCTGTTGTTCTTCTCTTTCAGGTTCTTTCTTTTCCTTTACCTCCCTGTTTCCTTTCCATTATCCTGGTTCCTATAGTTATGTCTGGATACATATTCACTTATCAGGGTTTGGTTCTGGGATCCACATATGAGGGAGAACATACGTCGATTTGTTTTCTGAGTCTGTGTTACTTCACTTAGTATAACAGTTTCTAGTTCCATCCATTTACCTGCAAATTTCATGA
>NW_008357164.1:214970-216109 GCF_000622305.1 Nannospalax galili
ATTGTGAAAAGAGCAGCAACAAACATGGATGTACAAATGTCTCTGCAATAAATTGAGTTCTTTGGGTAAATACCAAGGAGTTTTATAACTGGGTCAAATGTTAGGTTCTTTTGTAGTTTTTTTGAGTTCTCCACACTGCTTTCCATAGGGTTTGGACAAGATTGGAGATCCACCATCAGTGGATGAGTGTTCCCCTTTCCCCACATCCTCTCTAACATTTGGTATTATTTGTTCTCTTGATCTTAGCCAGTCTGACTGGTGTAAGATGAAATCTTAAAGTGGTTTTAATTTGCATTTCCCTAATTAGTGATGTTGGACATCTTTAAAGATGCTTCATAGCTATCTTTACTTCTTTTGAGAACTCTCTGTTCAGCTCCTTAGCCCATCTTTTAATTGGGTTACTTCTTGTCTTGATTCTACTTTTTGAGTTTGTTATATATTCAGGATTTTAAACCTCTGTCAGATGTGTCGCTGCTGAAGATTTTCTCCTATATGTGGGTATAGGAGAAACACTTGCCTGTTGCCTCCTTTGATGTACAGAAGCTGTTTAGTTTAATAAGGTCCCGTTTGTTAATTCTTGCCCTTGTTCACTGAACAATTGATATCCGGTTTAGAAAATCCTTTCCCTTACCTATATCTTGTTGGATTTTCCCAGTGTTTTCTTCTAACAGTTTCAGAGTTTCAGGCTTCACACTGAGTTCTTTGAGCGATTTGGAATTGACTTTTGTGCAAGGTGAAAGATAGGGGTTTAGTTTCATTCTTCTACAAGTGGAGATCCAGTTTTGCCTGCACCATTTGCTGAACATGCTGTCTTTCCTCCAGTGAATGTTCTTGGCCCCTTTGTCAAATATCAGGTGGCTGAAATTGCATGTACTCATATTCGGCTCTTCAATTTTATTCCATTGATCTATGGATCTATTTTTTTGTGCCAGTACCATGTTGTTTTTATGACTATAACTTTGTAATATAGCTTGAAATCTGGTATATTAATCCCCCCAGCATTGCTCTTAGTGCTCAGGGTTGCTTTGGCTATCCGAGGTCTTTCATGCTTCCATATGAATCTTAGGATGGTTTATTCCAATTCTGTGAAAAATGTCATGGGGATTTTGATTGGCATTGCATTGAATCTATATATGACT
>NW_008357164.1:216358-262569 GCF_000622305.1 Nannospalax galili
GCATTCCCATTAATTTTTGTAACCTGCCACTTTATTGAAACTGTTAATAATTTCTAGGAGTTTTCTGGTGGAATTTTTGCCATCTCTTAGATATAATTTATCATCTGCAAAAAGGGATAATATGATCTCTTCCTTTCCAAT
Organism: Nannospalax galili; assembly: GCF_000622305.1. NCBI lineage: Eukaryota > Metazoa > Chordata > Mammalia > Rodentia > Spalacidae > Nannospalax > Nannospalax galili. The sequence continues at coordinate 216,500 of NW_008357164.1, forward strand.
TATTACTCCTTTAATTTCCTGCTCTTGTCTCTTTGCTCTTGCAAGAGTTTCAAGCACTATGTTAAAGAGAAGCGGAGATAGTGGACAGCCTTATCTGGTTCCTAATTTCAGTGGGAATGCTTCTAGTTTTTCTCCATTTAGAATGATGTTGGATGTGTGTTTGTTATATATGGCTTTAATTATGTTGAGGTATGTTCCCTCCAGTCCAATTCCTTCTAGGACTTTGAACATAAATACACGTTGAATTTTGTCAAAGGCCTTCTCTGCATCTATTGACATGACCATGTGGTTCTTGTCTTTGAGTGCATTCATATGATTTACGACGTATATGGACTTAAGCATATTGAACCATCCCTGCATCTCTGGGATAAAGCCAACTTGATCATGGTGGATGATCTTTTCTATGTGTGTCTGTATGCGGTTTACAAGTATCTTGTTGAGAATTTTTGGGTCTATAGTTTTCTCTTTTGGTTGTATCTTTACCTGGCTTTCGTATTAGAGTGATGCTGGCTTCATAGAAGGAATATGGAAGTTCTCCCTCTATTTCTATCTTTTTGAATAAATTAAGTAGTATTGGATGTAGATCTTCTTTAAATGTCTGATAGAATTTTGAGGTAAATCCATCTGGTCCTGGGCTTTTTTTAGTCGGGAGGTTTTGTATTACTGTTTTGATTTCTTTTTGTGTTATGGGTCTGTTTAGGCTGTTAATCTCTTCTTGGTTTAGTTTTGGTGGTCCCATGCCTTTAGATATCTATCCATTTCTTTTAGGTTTTTAAATTTTGTAGTACGTAGGTTTTTAAAGTATTCCCTTATAATGTTCTGTATCTTTCTGGTGTCTATTGTGATGTTTCCCTTTTCATATCTAATTTTGTTGATTTCAAGGTGCTCTTTCTTTGTTTTCATTAACTGGGCTACTGGTCTGTCAATCTTGTTTATCTTTCCAAAGAACCAGATCTTGGATTTGTTGATTCTTTGTATTGTTTTCTTTGTTTCAATTTCATTAATTTCTGCCCTGATTTTTCTTTTTTCTACTTGTCTTCTGGGTTTAGGTTTCATTTGTTGTTATTTTTCAAGTGTCTTGAGTTGTAATGTTAAGTCATTTCTTTGTGTTCTTTCCGATTTTTTGATGTAGGCACTTAGAGCTATAAACTTCCCTCTAAGAACGGCTTTCAGCATGTCCCAGAGGTTTTGTTGTGTTGTATTGTCCTTTTCATTTAATTCCAGGAATACTTTATTTCTTTCTTAATTTCTCCTTTGACCCATTCACCATTCAGGAGTGTGTTGTTTAATCTCCATGTGTTCATGTAGCTACAAGGGTTTCTTCTGGTGTTGATTTTAAGTTTTATTGCATTGTGGTCTGATAGAATGCATGGAATTTTTTCAATCTTTTTGTATTTGTTGAGGTTTGTTTTGAGCCCCAGTACATGGTAGATTTTGGAGAAGGTTCCATGGGGCACTGAATAGAAAGTATATTCTTTGGTGCTTGGGTGGAATATTTGGTAGTTGTCCATTAGGTCCATTTGATATATGGTATTGTTTAATTCAGATGTTTCTCTGTTAATTCTCTGTTCTGTTGACCTATTTAATGGAGACAATGGGGTATCTTCTGATTAAAGTCTATTTTTTCAGATATTAGAATTGCTACACCTGCTTCTCTCTTAATACCAATTGCATAGTATATTTTTTCCCATCCTTTCACTTTATGATAGTGTCTGTTCTTGAAAATGAGATGAGTTTCTTGCAGACAATAAAAAAAATAGGTTTTGTTTCTTAATCAATTCACCTAGTCTGTGTCTTTTGACTGGGGAGTTTAGTCTGTTAATATTTATAGTTATTAATGGAAGATGAGTATTGAATCCTGTCATTTTTATTTCTGTTTACATTCTTGATATAGCTTTACTTTTCCACAGTTATACCTTCATTGAATTTCTTTCCGCAACCCCTTGGTATAGTCATTCCTTTCTTCAGCTCTTTGTATTGCTTCCAGAACTCTCTGAAGGGCTGGTTTTGTGGATATGAATTCCTTCAGCCTATTTATGCCATGGAAGATTTTTCTTTCCCCTTTGACTATAATAAACATTTTGGCTCAATATAGTAATCTGGGTTGGCTTCTGTGGTCATTTAAAACAGGGAATACTTTGGTCCAGGCTCTTCTGGCTTTCATAGTTTGCACTGAAAAGTCAGCTGTAATCCTGAGTTTTCCTTTATATGTGACTTGTTGTTTCTCTTTTGCAGCTTTCAGTATTGTCTCTTTGTTTTGTACATTTAGTGTTTTTACTATGATGTGCCATGGAGAGTTTCTTTTCTGGTCCTGTCTGTTTGGTGTTTTATATGCTTCTTTATTTGTATGGGAATGTCTTTCTTTAATTTTGAAAAAATTTCTTCCACGATTCTGTTGAAGATCTGATCCACGCAGTTATCTGGGGATTCTTCTCCTTCCTGTATGCCTGTGATTCATAAGTTTGGTCTTTTTATGGTATCACTCAATTCCTGCATATTCCATTCTTGTGATTTCTTAAATTTTTCATAATCTTTGTTTGAGTGGTCTAGTTCATCCACTTTATCTTCCATTCTTGATACTTTGTTTTCCATTTCGTTCATCCTGTTGGTGAGGCTTTCTCCTTCCGTTTCTAATTGCTTACTGAGTGTTTCACTTCCTTCTTCATTTCAGCCTGAGTATTCTTCAATATTTCCAACTCTTTTCTGAATTCATTCAGAAGTTTATCCCTATCATCCTTCAGTTCTTTGATTTCTTTGTGTGTTCTTTAAATTCACTGAATTCTTTTATCATATTTATAATTCTTCTTTTGCATTGCATGTCGTGTATTATCTCTAGGAGGTTCTCACTGTACTCCTCTAGAGGACTATTGGTATTTGGTGAGGCTATGTTATTTTCATTTTTCATGTTATTTTTTCTCTGTGTTTTTTCATGTGAATTTCTTTCATAGTTTCTGATTCTTGTGTGAGACTCAAGCCTTCAAGTTTAGGTCTGCTTCTTTTTGTGAATTTTATGTGTCTTTGTGGTTTACTTTTGGGGCATCAAAAGCTGGTTCCTCTAAGCTTCCAGTTCTCTCTTTTGATTTTATATTGGAATGGCAAGATTGCTTTGTCTTCAGGAGTTCCCACAGAGGCCCAAATCAGATGAGGATCAGATGTTCTCAGGCTGTCTCCTAAGGTCTGGATCCCTCCAGGAAAGATGTTGCCCTCAGGAGTTTGGGGGTTGGACTGGCCTGGCAGCTGGTGGCCATGGCACCCAGAGATGCAAAGGCAGATGGGGGTGGGAAGTGGCCCCAAGGACTCCTGGGGACTGCACTGAGGAGCTGGGTTGGTCTGGATGCAAAGGATCAGGAAGAGTAAGGTCAGCCCCAGCATCCAGGAAAGATACTGGTGGTCGTGCAGGCCCAGGGAATTAGAGGCAGGTGAGGGCAGGGCCAGGCCCAGAGGGCTCCTGGGAACCTGAGAAGGAACTAGGTTGGTCTGGATGCAAAGAATAAGGAAGAAGTGGTGGTTCCCCTGGTGTCTGGGGTGCCAAGACAAGGAATGGGACAGGACCCAGGCTAGGAGGAGAGACGGGTGGGGAGGTGGGAGGGTGAATGAAGCTGTGGGAGTCAAGGTGCAGAGGGCATGTTAGACTCACCCCAGAGAGAGGCCTGCAGGTCAGAGAGAGGCCTGTGGGTCCTGCCGTCCCAGGGAAGCAGAGACAGAAATTTTTTAGTTTAATGAGGTCTCACTTGTTGATTGCTGACCTTAATTCCTGAGCAACTTCTGTCTGATTTAGAATATCCTTTCATACACCTATATTTTGTAAGTTACTGCCAATATTTCCTTCTAATAATTTCAGGCTTTCCAGTTTCACATTGAGGTCTTTGAGCCATTTGGATTTGACTTCTGTACAAGGTGAAAAATAGGGATCTAGTTTCATTCTTGTTCAGGTGGAGATCGGTTTTGCCAGCACCATTTGTTGAAGATTCTGTCTTTCCTCTGTTGTATGTTCTTGGCACCTTTGTCAAATATCAGGTGGCTGAAATTGTGGGTACTTGTGTTTGGATCTTCAATGATGTCGATTGATCTATGTATCTATTTTTGTGCCAGCACCACACTGTTTTTATGACTATAACTCTTTAGTATACTTTTAGATTCCATATAGTAATCCCCTCAGCTTTGCTCTTTGTGCTCAGGGTTGCTTTGTCTATCCGGGAACTTTTTTCTGCTTCCACATGAATTTATGGATACTCTTTTTCTAATTCTGTGAAGTATGTCATGTCATGGGGATTTTGATTGGGATTGCACTGAATCTATATATTGCTTTTGGTAGGATGGTCATTTTCATGATATTAATTCTTCCAATCCATGAGCATCTTTGGTCAGGTTTATTCCAAGATTTTTTTTTTTTTTTTTTTTTTTTTTGCAGCAATTGTGAATGGGAGCATTTCCCTGTACTCTTTCTCCAATTGCTTGTTACTGGTATATAGAAAGGCTACTGATTTTTGTAGATTGACTTTATAACCTGTAGCTATAAAGAACATGTTGATCATTTCTAGGAGTTTTCTGCTGGAACTTTTAGGATCTCTTAGGTATAATATCATATCATCTTCAGAAAGGGATAGTTTGATCTCTTCTTTTCCCATTAGTACTCCTTTAATTTCTTTCTCTTGTCTTATTGCTCTAGCAAGAGTTTCAAGCACTATGTTGAAAAGGAGTGGAGATAGTGGACATCTTTGTCTGGTTCCTGATTTTAATGGGAATGCTTCCAGTTTTTCTCCATTTAGAATAATGTTGGCTGTGGATTTGTTGTATATGGCTTTAATTATGTTGAGGTATGTTCCTTCCAGTCCAGTTCCCTCTAGCTCTTGAACATAAATGTATGTTGAATTTTGTCAAAAGTCTTTTCTGCATCTACTGAGATGAAGATGTGGTTTTTGTCTTTGAGTCATTTATATCATTAATGACGTTTATTGACTTGCATATATTGAAACCTCCCTGCATCTCTGGAATAACTCCTACTTGATCATGGTGAATGATCTTTTTGATGTACATCTGTGTGTCTAGTTACCATCTTGAAGGAAGCCTTTATGCTGACTTTTGATAGCACAAATTCATTTGGCTTGTGCTTGAATTTTATTCAAGTGAAGTTCAAATTTCAAAGTAATGAAATTATGCAATGCACCCTTCATTGATATTATAATTCAAATATTCTTTGCTGTATATAGTCAAAACTTACTTATTTTCCTTGTTGTACTGAATTCTAGTGTAGAAACATGCTACAGTAAGCTTATCCACTTTATTAATGATTGATATTTAGGGTGATTTGGCTATCATGGAGGATGTCACTATGATCTATTTCTTCCTAAATTTCTCTTATCACGTTATGCTTTTCTTTTTTTTGCATCTACAGACAGATGGATTTGCTGAGTCAGAGATTATGAATATGTTTAATAAATACTTCCAGACTTTTTCTATAATGGTTGTAATGATTTATACTACCATCAACAATGTTTGGGAGTTCTGGTTGTGCCAATAACCATGTCTGTGTACAATGGTTTCTTTGTATATGTGTCTCAAATGAAGGCAAGGCCATGCATTCTCTCTTGCTGGCACACTTGATATTTTGTTTGCATGCTCTGATGAAATCAACAGTCATGTTTTGACATGGATGGAGTCATCTCTGTGATGAAGATTAGAGACCTTCTGCCCAATAGCAGGTGGGTAAGTGAATTATGCCAACAACCACTGGGGTGAGCTTCATGGGCTCAAGATGGCAGTAGTCTTGTGAGATGTTCAGAGTCAGTGGACTTGGACCCACAGGAATGACAAGTACATGTGTGAGAAATGAATGTATTATTATTATAAGTGAATGCTGTTTGCTACCATTATTTTGGGGTAAGTTTTTATACAGATCTAGACCAATAGATTTGAATATTTGGGTATACACTGAGCATTTAAACCACATTTCTACATGTCTTTGCCAATTTTCCTGTTGAGCTTAAATGCCCATTTACTTATTGATGTGCTTGGTTATTAATTTGTTAGAGTACTTTAGACATCTTGAACATTGATCTCTAACATATATACTACTAATTTTTCCTTCCAGTTTGTGGTTTGCCTTTTCCCTCCTGGTTTGATAATTTAATATAACCCAATTCACCAAATTTTTTCCCTTTATCATAAAGGTGTCCTGTGTACTATTAAAGAAATTTCTGTTTACTTCAAGATATCAAGATATTGGTCTATATATTAATTACAAGCTTAATCATTTCAGTACTCACATCTAGATCTATAATCCATCTGAAACTGATTATGATTATTATGTTGCTTAGGCATGGAGTCTCAAGTTTTTCTCACATGGATATCTAATTGATTCAAGTATATTTATTGAAAGGTTACCTTTTCTTTCATTCTACTAAAGTACCGTATTTGTTGTAAATCAGTTGAATATTTTTTTGTTGACTTATTCAGTGTGCTATGTTCATTCAGATAAACTAGAAAGAATTCCCAGAATGTTCATCGTGTGACTTCCCACTGTGGTTGGATGAAACAGGAAGTTGCGCAGGTTAGGAAGGAGAAAGACAAGGAAATGGGGATTACTGTTTGGAGATATTCTCAGGTAGGCATGGCAATGGATTAAAGTAGAGATATTGGTGGTCCCTACTTTACCATCTTTCTCCCCACCTTCATGTCTGTATTTTCTTCCTGAATGCTGACTAGAAGCATCTGTAGATCTCCCCCCACACACACCCCAACCAGGTGATCACTAGCAGGAATTGTGGTATAGTTTGCCATCGACCTTCTCTGTGACCTTTTATTGTGGAGGTGGAAAGCTTTTGCAATGTGGTGGTAATTAAGAACTTTGGAGCAGGAGGAGCTTCTAGATAAGAGGGAACACTGGGGAGATAAGCTGGAGTCTTCTCCCCCACCTCCTCTAGTTACCCAGGATAGGAGTCTTTTGTGACCCCTGCAGCCATATGTTACCTTGATTAATTATCACATGTACCTTTTACTTAATTGCCACCTATGTGCTGCTTTGTCTTTTACTCGTACTTCCTCACATGAATATAAAAACCTTTAAAACTGGAGGGGGGACTGGCTCCTTTACTGAAGGACCCATGGGTCAGTCTGCTAGAGTAAAATTAAATCCTCTCCTCACCTGACTTTGGCTGCTGGTCTCTGATTTTCCCGTAATACTTTGTGTCTGTAGCTGGACGTGGTTACTTTTTTCAGGAAATCCTGAAGCCTTTTATTTTTTTCCATCCATGCTAGAGCATCAAAACAATTGATTATAGACTCTCTGACCTTTCCTGAGTGCAGGCTGATAGTAATGTGCACATGTGGTCCTAGTCTCTTGTGACCACTTTATTTTGTTCTTGCAGAAATCTCACAATCCCATATTTCAATTTTATAATAAATCTTACTTTTTCTTTTGTAATATAAGGTATCCAGCCCTGTTCTTTCTCAAGATTGTCCCAGGAACTCTTGGCCTTTTTTATTTCTATGTAAATTTTAGAATCAGCTTGCAAATTTCCAGAATAAGCAAGCAAACAGACAAACAACAAACACCTGCTGGGTGTGAATTGAGATTTCACTGAATTTCCAAGTTGAAGAGGAATTGACATTTTTTATAATAATATGTCATCTGAGAAATATGTAATTTAGGAACTGAAATCAATCTTCCACAAGGGAAGTTAGCATAGCTTTGATACCAGAATTAGTTAAAACTTGGCATTCTAAAATTGAAAAAAAGATAACCAGCAATATGCTATCTGATGCAGACATGGGTTCAGCTCCCTTGACAGTTGAACTATAGCCATTTCTCTCACTTCAATAAAGAGATGGCATTTATTTGTCTTGGAAGTGGAAACTCCTGCCAGTGATCTAGGTTCCTAACAAGATTCTTTGGGTTCATTAATTCCTACAGATCTCTTGAAATAGGTTCTAGGCACTGCTGTTTCCACTGACATAAATCTTTGGGAAGAAAAATGGAGTCAGAGCTTCCAGATCTGTAGAAGATGAGCAGACATCCTCTAGACTTTTCTTTTGAAATAGAAAAGATGACTGAGAAGGGGGAGCCATGGTTTACATCTTAGCCATATTAACTCACACATGTTGAATGGATAGCTTAAGAATCCCTGGGACCTGCTCCCAGGCATCTTCAGAGTGTCCCACCTCATGCTCCATGAACCCCCTGCATACTCTTGGATATGAAGACTTAATCCCTCATCTCCCCACCCCCACTTCATTGCACTAAGAAGATGGAAAACATATGTTATTTTCTGGACTCAGGTTTAATATGCTTTAAAAAGATGATGTAGAAAAGCTGCAAATAGTCCCTAATGGAAAAGGGACAGCTTGCCTTTGAAGAACAATGCAAAAAGTTGTAAAGGAAAGGACTACCATTGGGATTGCAGGAAGGGAAGAGAGGAGGGACAAAATAAGAGCTACCAGAGAGCCAGCAAAGAAACTGTGGTCTGATCTTGGTGATGTTTCCCACAAGAGGAAATGCCCATGCATGTGTCCTGGCTAAGGCTCATTGGGTGCTTAGAAAGCAAGGTCAAGAAGCTCTCATGTCTCTTGCATATGATGTTTGATGCCTATGCTTTCTGCTCTGTCTAGTTAGGTAACTCCTTCAGAATACTGTGTGTGTTTACCTGCTCATTGTTCTTCCCCTACCCCACTGGAACAGGACTTTTAAACTTCAAATAAGTAGGCAATATGTATATTTCCTATGGATGATGACTCTTGGATTTGCTTGCTAAGGTGGGAAAATGAACAAACTAAACCTTTGACTTAGATGGGTGTTTATAAGTAGTACTGATAAACAGTTTCTTTCCCTCCCTCCCTCCCTTCTTTCTCTCTCCTTTCTTTCTTCTTTCCTTTTCTCTTTCTTTCTTTCTTTTTCTTTGTTTCAGTTTCATTCATTTCTGCCCTGATTTTTGTTATTTCTTCTTGTCTGCAGGGTTTGTGTTTGGTTTGCTGTTGCTTTACAAGTGTCTTGAGTTGCAACGTTGTCATTTATTTGTGTTGTTTCCAATTTTTTAATGTAGGCACTTAGAGCTATAAACTTCCCTCTAGGGACAGGTTTTAGTTTCTTTCTTTCTTTCTTTCTTCTTTCTGAAACAGGGTCCCCCTGTAGCCACAGCTGGCCTGGAACTTGCTATGTAAATCAGGTTGGTCTTGATCTCACAGAGCTCTGCCTGCCTCTGCCTCCCAAGTGATGGGATTAAAGGCATGCACCACCTTGTCTGGCTCTGATAAGTAGTTTTAATCACTGCTTTTGTAGTGGCCTTTCCCACTGGAGAATTCCAGTAAAAATATTGTTTCTTCCAGCATAAAAATTTGCTTCATGTTGATTAGTAGACGTGAAAAACATTACCATTGAAATCTACCTGATGACTTTATATCCATGCTCAAGTGCCAAGGTTCTCAGAAAGTAACTGACTGTGACTAGTAAGAATCAGATACATACAGATTAGAGATGCATGTGCAAGCACCTAAATGTTAGTAGCACTGAGTTTTTCTGTATGAAACAGTGTATTTTAAAATGAAATGGAGATCTTTTTGAAAGGTTAAAACCTTATTCAATTTTATGTCTTCTAGGGTTTATACTGAGTATCATATTGTATAACTGTATTAATTCAACTGTAAATCAAAATATTTACAGCCCTTCTTCTAATCACGTATCACGTGGTTATTAAATAAATAATTAAAAAATATTTTTTCTTCCAAGAAACCATGCTTAAATCTCTCAGGCAGAATTGTGTGTGTGTCTGTGTGTGTGTGTGTGTGTCTGTGTGTGTGTGTGTCTGTAATTTCTTCCAAGAAACCATGCTTAAATCTCTCAGGCAGAATTGTGTGTGTGTGTGTGTCTGTGTGTGTGTGTGTGTGTGTGTCTGTGTGTACGTGCTTATCTGAACATGTGCTTGTAGAGGCCAGAATTGACTTCAGGTGTCTATGGATCTCCATCTTATCTTTAGAAATGGAGTCTCTCACTGAACCTAGAGCTTGATGCTATAGTTACACTGGCTGACCAGCAAGCCCTGGAGGTCCTCTTGCTTCTGCCCTGGGCTCCCAGTGCTGGAGTTATAGGCGAAAGTCATCATATCCATGTTTAACGTGGGTGCTGGGGATTGATATTTAGGTCCTTGTGCTTGTGTAGCAAATAAATGATCCACTGAGCCATCTCCCCAGCCTTCAGGTAGAATCTTCAACTCCCTCCGTAGTGTTCCTGTGATCCTCTTCTACACCTCAGGTATAGGCTGTCTCACGTCATGTTTTGATTATTGTAAATACTTTTTGTTATATGTATACACTTTGAAGAAACTTTCTTAGTCATAATTTTTTAATGTCTATAAATAGTGCCTGACAAAATAGGATCTTGAAACAAACCATTGTGGAATTAATCTAACCATGGTTTATAATTTGCAGACTCCGGTGTACATGGAAATGTGGCATATCTTGTTCAGTCATGATGGATTCAAGACAGCAACATCTGCTCATTGAAGTGAGAGTAACAGCCTCCCGAGTGTACAGCCTGTTACTTGTGTAACCATGATGGGAAATCAGGCAGCCTTTGATTCAGCTAGATATCAACGTGGTATAAATTCTATCATATTTTACTGGCCCATTTGTAGAACTGATATGACTCCATGGTACTTGGTTAGATATATCAGTGGACATTATGATGGAACATCAGAAAGAGCTGCCTTGTGAAATTCATTGTATGTACTCATAGAAATGTTGGCTATATTTTGAGTGCAATCATAAATATTCAATGTATCATACAGTTACTGCATAATACACCCCTTTACCTATGATTATTAGGATAAATTTTCCTGTAAGCATTAGGCCAAAAAATGATTGCTCTTTCTTCTGAGTTATAGGAATTATCAATGAGAATTCATATTTATCCATTGGTTGTTCAAATATTTACTGAATGTATACATTGTGCTAGATACTTGGACTAATGTTAGATATATAGTTAAAATAAGTGATGAACCATCCTCACCCAGGAGAGAAAGATAGATATTAGACAAAAAGCATTCAGTTCATTGTAATGACATTAAAAACTGTGATGTGATTATATAACATGGAATTCTGACTGTGCTGGGGTACAAGAAAGTCTTCCTTAAGGAAATGGGATTTAAACTTGGTCCTGAGCTGAAAAGGAATACTGTTAAGTAGATGGGAGATGGAGAAGAATCCTTGAAGTGGAGAGAAGCAGCTCAGAGAATGGAAGGATTGATAAACCAGAGATTGAAGACAGAAGCTGCTGTGGTTCACATTAAAGGAAGCAGGAAGAAGAAATAAAATAGGAATGAGACCCCCTGGGAAGAATGCAGAAGTTAAGGTGGGGAAGTGGTAATATAAAATAAGATGGCGATGAGACAGAATTTTAGGAAGTAAAACACACATGAAAAGTATCTATGAAATGAAGGAGAAGAGATTAAGTTTCATGGATGTAACAAAATTTCAGACAAGAACCTAGAGATCAGGGAAGAGAATAAAATAAAAATTTGAAGCAAGCATTGATGGCTATCACAAATATGTTCTTTTCCTATTGCTGATGTAGCGACTGTAATGGCTTCAAAACAACATGAATGTACCACCTTATAGTTCTGGAGGTCTAAAGTCTAGCAAGGATCTCACAGGGCAAGCTGTTTGCTGGAGTTGATTCCTTCTAGGCTCTCCAAGGAGTGGAGGTTCTCTGCCATTCTTTGCCAGAGGCTGCCTGCAATCTTTGGCACATGGTCCCCTGCCAGCAAAAGTATAGATCTGATTGCTATGTGAGGAATCACATCCCTTCTGTTTCTTCTGCCTCTTTCACTTATAGGGTATTTGTGTGATAGTGCTAGGCCCAGTTGGATACCTGGGATGCTAACTCCATCTCTAAATCCTTAAACACATCCTGAAAGTCTCTTTTACCATGAGAGGTAGCATCCATGGGTTCAAGAGATTAGGGCCTCTTTTTTGTGGGGGAGGCAAAGGGTGTAATTCTGCTTACTAATCTCTAAGCAAAGTTTAGATGTTTATCCTTTTAAAAATAAAGTCAATTTGATTCAATTTTGTGTGTGTGTGTGTGTGTGTGTGTGTGTGTGTGTGTGTGTAGCTACGGCTGATTTGGAAATCAGAGTTCTGTCTGCTTGCCTCTGCCTCTCAAGTATTGGGATTAAGGGCATGTGCCACCAAGTCTGGACTGATTAAATTTTTATAGAGAATATCCTGTAAAATCTCAATAAGAAGATAGAGTGAACTTGAAACTCTAATGCATAAGAAATACGTGCTTCTTCATCTCTGTAGACCAAGAAAACTAATTTAAAATTTGTTAGTAACAATTTCTACCTGTATGACGCTTTATAAATCTCTCTGCATTTCAGCTTTTGCATCTGATGACAAAAATAATATGATAATGTAATGCCTAAAATTAAGATTAGTATTCTATGCCACCTTCACATTTCATTAAATTGGAAGGAAGGGCTTCAAAGCAGTAACTCTAAGTTGTTTGCTCAACTCTCCTGCAATGGCTAAACAATCTTCTGTCAGACAGACTTCAGTTCCCTGTTGGCTAACAGAACTACTCAAAGAAGCCAGTAATCTCCTACTGCAAAGCCCAGCTCCTATAGTCCTTGTTTGTTCTTCTTCCTTTGTAAACCCTTATGTGGCCCTGTAGAGGGGGTGGTCCTGCTCTTGGGGATCTGAACGTATGTGGATGAGAAACCAAACTGTGCCGCGCGTGGTGGTGTGAGCCTTTAATCCCAGCCCGAAGGAGGCAGAGGCACGTGGATCTCTACGAGCTCGAGGGTACCCTGGTTCACATTGTGACTTCCAGGTCAGCTGTGACTAGAGAGACCCAGTTTAAAAACAACCAACAAAAAGACAAAAAAACAAAACAAAACAAAACAAAAAAACAACCCCCCAAAACCCCAAAACAAACAAAGAAAAACCCCAAACTATTCAGTGTTGGGTAATGTATCTCCAGCCATTTTTATAACTATGTAATACGAATTCCTTCCTCAACAACACAATGAAAAGAAGGCGGTTAAATCAAATATCAACCTCAACAAATATAGGGTTTTTCAAAGGGCTACCATTTAAATATGTTAAGCTCTTAGCAGAGAACTTGGGAAAATCCTTCATAAAACAATCTCAGTAAATGGTAACCACTATTATTATTGTTATGATGCCTAATGTATCATTATATATTAAAATTCTCATTTCATACGTTAGATATAAGTTGAAATTTTGCTTTTCTCTTGATACACATAATAACATAAAAGAGGAGATCAAATTCTTATGAAGGCACATGATGAGCAAAATGAAATTTGGTGTTAAATGGCATAAACATTGATCAATTTATATACTCTAATCTCAAAGCAGCTTTGCAGCAAGGCCACATTTTAACAGAGGCATAGACCAAAGATACAGTTGCATTTGCCATAAATGATAATTATCACTTGTAGTACAGAAACGTTATTCAGTTCTGGATAAGCAGCTGTGCACTTCTGATTTGTATAAAGAAAGAAATGGTTCCTAAGGTTGATGGTAGGACCTTTAATAAAGAATTCACCAAAATTCAAGATTCTGTTATAAAGGGAAAGAGAAATGAAATGATTTAGGGAATTTGTGTGTGTGTCTTTTATTAATGATTGTCTGAAACATGGAATCAGTACTGTCTTAGAAGTGAAACACATGCTGGTTCTGAATCAAAGTGCTGTTTATAGACCAAATCTCAGAAAATGAATTTCAAAGGCAAAACATTGATTAAACCCGAAAGGACATGGAAGATACGAGGGGGAAATGTGCTACTAAGATGCTTGAAAAACATTTTCTTAAGAGCCTGATGCAATTGGCAAAGAAATTGTTCATGGTTAGGGAGTACCCAGCAGAGCTTTCCAGAGTCAAAAATGAATAAGGAAAGCTCTAGTGTCTGGTTGTAATTGTGTGCTGATTGGCACACACTCTTTTATGTTGTGTTCCATTTATGTAAGAGCTCTTTGCAGAAGATTTCATCAAGCTTGCTGTGATACAAACGTGCCTCCTTTTTGGAGTATAGAGAGCTTGACTTCCTCAGGTTAGGCTGCATAAGCAGTTTCCCCTTTTCAGTTCTTACCCAGACCATATTTGACAAAAGCTGGGCACATCAGGGGAGGCAGAGTGCTGTGGCAGCATTTTAGTTCTATTTAAATGGAGAAATATCATGGCCGAATGGTAGGTGTGTGGAGCACACACTGAGCCAAGCCAGGCTCTTTTTACAAGTGTAGTTTCATTCTTTGTATACTGAAATCAGCAAAGCCATTCTTCAGAGAAATTATAGTATCCTGGGATCAGAGCCGGCCAGCACATACTTTCCCCATGGCTCTTTGTTGAAGCACGTTTTTGAGCCCCAATGACTGAGAAAGAATGATCTAGACTGGAAAGTTCAAAAAGATTGATGTAAGCAAAGACCCAGCTAGTTTTAAGGAAGGAGAGGTGCTGAAAAGTAATAATGGTACAACTCAAGATCTCTTCTAGACTCTTCAAGATTTCCACCCATATACACAAGTGCCAACCAACAACTAATTGGTTATTTCCTCATAGAGAACTCACCAGTCTCCTGAGAGGTGTTCTAGCAATTCTAAGAATTTGAACAATATCTCAGAAAAAGTACCTCTTCCTCCAATCACTATTATTTAAGGGCATAGCCCCATATCCATGAGTATATAGGTAGAACAAATTGGACTCAGTGGCTTAAGAGTAAAACAACAAGAGGACTCCAAAGTGGAAGGACGTGAGGAAGTTGGGGGTGAAGAGTTAAGGTAGAAGTAGGGGATGAATATGATATAAATGCATTGAATGCACATATGAAATTATCAAAACAAAATATCTCAATACAAAAATAGCTCCTCCATATCCTGCTTCTTCTCTGAATCCCTTCAACTTTGCTCCTTTGCAGTCACTTTCAAACTCAAGCAAACTCAAACTCAATTTGATTCATCCTCCTCTTTGGCTTATGCACTTTCCACCCAGTTTTCATTGTTCAACAACAGAATCCAAACTCATTAAGAAATCCTTATTTTCCATTTTTGCCCTTTCCTTTTGTATTTAAGCTGCCAGTGTTGTAGAAATGCAAGTTCTTGCAATTTGAGATCTATATCACCTTCATGTAACTGTTTTTCTCTGCTCAAAATGATGTTTCTCCGGAGGTGGCCAGGTCAAGTTTAGATACCTTTTAGTAACGTGTACAGTCTCCTTCTAGACCAATGCCTCACTAAATGCACTATAATCCTATTACTGAAGCACTAACATGAGTTATTATGGTCAACTACTTAACTGTCCCTCTGCTAGACCTCAGATTCTAAAAGGGTAGCTGACAAGTCTATTTGGTTCACAATTCTATCTTTATCTCCTCTGTATACGAAGGTGATTTGAATAACACAGTTCTTAAATACTTGTTGAACGAGATTCAGTCTATATGCCAGATAAAATCATAGCTGTTCTGTTTTGTTTGGTTTTTGAGGCAGGACCTTGTTATGCAGCATTGGCTGGCCTTGATCTGATTATATAACCCAGACTGACCTTAAATACATGGTAATCCTCATCATTTTGTGTGCTGGGATTACAGGTGTGAGCCACCAAGCCAGGCTAATGATAGATACTTATATACACTGGCTCACCTGCTGTCCATAACAAATTCGTGAGGGAGGTAGTATCATATGTGGCACACTGATCAGAACACAGAAGTTCAGTGAAGGAAGGGAATCGCACACATCAAAAAACGGTGTTGCCGTTAGGCTGGGATTTAAATGTATATTTCCAGCTTTCTTCCTAAACTTATACAACGTGCAAAGGCGATTGCTTTCAGAAATGCTGTGCTGGATAGCTCTAGTGTCCCGGGTTGAGGGAGCCTCAATTGGGGAATTACCTCCATTGGGCTGGCCTGTGGCCATGTCTGTGGTGCATTTTCTTGACTGTTGAGTGATGTGGGAGGGCCCCAACCTACTGCGGGCAGTGCCACCCCTGGACAGGTGATCCTGTGTTGTATAAGAAAGCAGATTAAGCAGGGGCCAAGGGAGCAAATCAGTAAGCAGCATTCCTCCATTGTCTGTGCTTCAGCTCCTCCCTCCAGGTTTTGTCCCTGAGTTCCTACCTTGGGCTCCCTGATGAACTGTGACCCTGGAGATATAAGTCAAATAAACCCTTTCCTCCCCAAGTTGGTATTGGTCAGTGTGGTCGCTGGCTGTGGCTGCTCTCCTCCGGTTATGGCTGCTCTCCTGCTCTCTTAGTTCCTCCGATCAGTCCTCCGGTCTGGACCCCAGGCCTGGTGAGGAGTCTGCGCCAGCATCGCCACATTCAGGCACAGGAGACCAGGTTCAGTGACACAGATCTGCTTTATTTCAAGAAAGGGTAATAGTCCAATCACAACACAGCATATGGGATCCCTTATTAGCATGGCAGACTAGTATCCTATTACACTCTAGTGGGCCAGATGCCCCATTAGAAGCAATGCATTCCAGCATGATAGGTATGTAAGGCAAAAGGCAAAATCAGTCACAAGATTTTCCACAGCAGGTCAGAATGTTTTGTCACAGCAGTTGAAGGCAAACTAGAACAAATGTACAACACTCCTTACACTCAGAGATGTAGACAAAAAAAAAGGAAGAATGGAAACTGGGAGGGTCATAGTGGTGGGTAAGAAGGGAATTCTGCTTTCTGTTTTCTGAATGCAGTGAGCTAGAACTCATTCTTCATTCCTTCTACCTGCTGCATCCCTGAAGGCCAGTCATTCCCCAAGGAAGATCCAACAGAACACCAAGCTCCTAAGCCCTACCCCCAAGAACTAGTTCCATGACCTTTCTGCTAGAGGAATTTCCTGCTTTGTATTTCTTTGATACCATAACTTCATCTCCTTGGGCCAGTTCGGCAAGAGCTAGTATAATTTCTTACTGTCTTTGTCTCCACAGACCCTAATGGGTATCCAATTAGGGAGATTATTCATATTAGATAAGTTTATTTACTATTATTCTATGTCCTCCTGCAAGATGTTTTACCCACACAGTGCTCCCCTTGCTTTGAAATATATGATAATTACCACTGTAGTACTTTCTGTATGCCAAACATAGTTCAGAATTTACTGCTTCAGTTTAGTGCCACATACAAGGCTCCAAGGTAGGCAGTAAGCAACAATATTTTAATTTGCATTTTTAAACATAGGTTTTCCCTTAAGATATTTTAAAAATCTCTGCAAATGTAATAGACAGAGAATGATTGAAAAGGAGAATAATTTCAAAAGTAAAGCTCTTTTTAGTGATTTGACTCACTGGGAACAGAGAACAAAGCAGCCCAAATAAAGAATTTCAGAATAAATCATCATTAACCACACATGACATGTTGTACACCAAGTTCTGATGCACAATTAGGCACCTAATTAGGTTTAAAATAATTTAAATAGATGGCTTCAATGCCTGGACCACTACTCACTTTTATTACTTTCACTTAAACACTCGTGTACAATTTAAGGCTCATATCACAGAGCTAGCTGACCCAAACACATATATGATGGATGAAGAGATAAGGGACCTACTTGAGTGATCAGTATATCAGAATCTGTTGAGATCCACACTTCCCAGTGAGTTGTATACACATTGGATAATGTTCAGTGGGTAGAGTCTCCTATTGTATAAACTCTTAACCCTGTGATCCAGGAGGTTTCTGTTGATTTTAGCTTTTTAAAATTTTATTTATACTTGCTTTATGTGTATGAGTGTTTTGCTTACATGTACATAAGTGTGCCTGTGCATGCAATGAATGTGGAGACCAGAGGAGGGTGCTAGATCTCCTGAAATTGGAATTACAAATGGTTGCTAACATCATGTGGGTGTTGGAAACCCAGCTTGAGTTGTCTGCAAGAGCAGCCAGTGCTCTTAATCGCTGAGCCATCACTCCGACCCCTTTCTTTTTATTTTAATATGCAGAAACAGGAACAAATAGGCACTACATCCAAGTAAGCCGTTTCCAGTGGAGATGTGTTTAATCTTTATAGCTACCAGATGTCATATAATACATCACCTGTTTCATTAACAACAGCACATCATGCCTTTTCACATTTTTAGCATTCTTGAACACCAAGTACATCTTGCAATCGATGGTTGTGGCAAGCTTACTTTCCAGAATTTTTCTTTCTTGGTAGTATATAAAATATTGGTATGTCTTCTGATCAGTAGCATGCTAGATTCAATGAAATGTGATGTATAGCTTTTCTGGCAACTTTAAATGGAGTTTCTAAAGGTAATTCCTTTATTTACATAAAGTTACTTACTAGATAAATATGTATTCTGTCATTCCTCCTTTGTTTCAGGACATATTCTTATTGTTCCTTTTGGCACCAGAAAAATAAATGAAGACACTAATACTGCTTCCTAATAGCTTATAGTAAATAGGGGAAATAGATATATCAAATATAATGCTTTAGTTTTCTTCCATTATTACAACAAAATGCCTGAGGTAATCAATTTAAAAGAGGAAAGCTTATTTTGGCTCACAATTTTGGAGGCTTCAGTTTGTGGTAAGGCAGTACATAACAGCAAGAGCACATGCAAAGGAAGTCTGCTCACATCATGGTCAGGAACAAAAGATAAAGAGTCCATGGACCCAAAATCCCCATTTGGGGACAAGCTTCAAGTGACCCCAGTCCTCTCACTAGGTTCCATCTTTTAAAGTTTAAACACCTCTTTATAGTGCCTTTTGAAGACTATGTGATGGTTTGAATGAAAATGTCCCCCATAGGCTCCAAGTATTTGGATATTTTGTCCCCATATGGTGGCACTGTTTTGGGAGGTTTTAGAAGGTATGGCTATCCTGGAGGAAGCATGTCACTAGGGGTGGGCTTAGAGAACTCTTAAGCCTTGCCAGATCTCCAGTTGCTCTTGCTTCCTGTACCTTCGTGATGATATGAGAGCTTCACTTCTGCTCCTCCTGCTCCAGCCACCTCCAGCCACTGTGCCTCCCCGCCATGACGGACTGTAATTCCCCTGGAACCATAAGCTCAAATAAACTCTTCCTTCTATAAATTGCTTGGGTCAGTATTTCTATCACAGCAACAGAAAAGTGACTAATAAAGCCTTTAACTTATGGACCATAGGGAACATTTACGATTCAGACTGCAACATATCATATAATGTAAAACATTGGGAGGATGTTGTATACAAAGTTAAATACATGGTGTAGAGTGGAGTCATAGTAACTCAGTGTCATTTTTTCAAGTAACTTCTTTTGTATATTTTTCTGTGACACCTAGTTTTTGTTCCCTAACTAGTGATAACTCTTGTAGAAGATTGTAGATTTCTCTCATTCTCTTTCTCTCTCATTCTTTCTGTCTCTGTCTCTCTGTTTCTCTAAGCACACTTTGACTTGACTGTGAATCTCAGATTTTAATGCATTAGAATCACCATTCCTTTTTCTTTATTAACAATAAAGATTTCCATGGTTCTCACCATGAGGACAGGTCCAGTGGGTAGGCACCTAAGAAACTGTGTTTCCAATAAACTGCTTCTCACTCAGGGTGATTCAGATATTTGAGACAGACTTTAGACTGTACTATGGGAGGCTCTGTGCTGCACAGCAAAAGATAACACTAGAGCCACAACATTTTGCATCCTTGCTATTTGGTTAAGCATTCAAAATATGATTTATTAACGTGGGATGTACACACAGCAGTGAGAACTGTTCAGGGATTGGCTATTTGAGATTTATCCTACTTGCTTACAACAGCTTCTATCTGGAAATTTAAAAACAAAATTCTCTGAAAGTGTCTATGGTAAGAAGGGGGCAGTGATGAAGGGAGGCTGGATAAGCAAGCTAATCTTCAAGGGTGAAAGGGAAGGAAACAAAGGGAGACACTGTAGGCAGAAATGGAGGCAGACAATTGCATCCTTTTCTCAGTGGCCTCATGCCAGCCCCCTTTGAGGTGTTTGTAGAATTGCCATTGCAAAGCTAACCAGATGGCTTCGGCAGGCAGGTAGATAAGGAGCACGGTCTTCTGCCCAGACCAGGGAGTGCCTGTTCATCTCAGTGGCTAGGCTAGCCAGGGATTTTCATGACTTTTATGGGGAATATTTTGCTCTTACCATCTACCAGTATTCAATAGTTGAATCTCATGTCTACAAAGAAGAGCAGAAACATACTTTTATTTTGTTTTTGTCTTCATCCTTGTGGTGATTTTTAAAAACTTTTTCTTCCCTTTAATTGATTCTTTGAAATTTTCATGCATGTATATATCTCGATCATATCCACCTCTCCCACTCCAACTCTTCCTAAGAACTTCCCACATCACATCTGCCTCTTAACTTCATGTTTTCTGTTATATTTTATTATTTTTAAAAATATTTTATTTTATTATTATTATTTTGTATGTATGTGTGTATTGTCTGCATGTATGTAAGTACACCTGTGTTGTGCAATGCCCACAGAGGTTAGAAGAGGGGATCAGGTTTCACTGGAACTGGAGTTATAGTTGGTTATTAGCTGTCATGTGAGTACCTGGGATTGAATCCGGGTCCTCTGCAAGAGCAGCCAGCACTCTTAAATGACGAACTATCTATCTGGCTCCTTAATTTAACTTTTGAAAAAAATTCACTGAGTCCAATTAGTGTTGCCCATATGCACACGGGTGTGGGGTCATCCACTGGGGCATGGAAAGCCTTCAAGTAGTCACTCTCCCAAAGAAAAATGCTGCACCATAGCTTTGACCTCTACAAATTCATTAGTTTTCATTTGGGTTGCTTTGAAAAATCTTTTACACTGACTTCAAGATTATGGACGAGATGTGGAGAGCTAGAATCAATGAATGTGTTTGTTGGATAATTTACTTAAATGTACAAAATGACCATCACTGATGATTTCTTTTAGTGTATTGGTCTGGGCACCATAAAAACAAACAAAAATTTACTGTTGACAACAGCCAAATGTAGTTAACAAATTGTGCTTTTATTCAGTGATTAGTTAAACAAGATTCTTTGATTAGTTTGCATATATTTTCTACTTAATTAAATACACATTTTTATTAATTTTACATTGCCTTATTATTCCCTTTTTAATTGAATTTTTGCAATTTTCATATAATATAGTTTGATGGTATTTAGATCTGTTCCACATCCCCCACTGCTCCTCACCCAATTTAATGAACTCTCTCACATATGTAAACATGACCTATTAAGTATGATTTGTGAACCCGATGTCCTTCAGTGTGGATCCATCCACTGGCTCCACCAAGAGTCCCATCCCTATGAGACATGATATTCCCCCTCCCAGCAGCCATCAATTGCCAAAAGTTCCTTATGTTGGGATTTCTTTACTAAGAGGAAGAACTTATTTTGGCTCCAAATTTCAGAAGTTTCTGTCTATGGTTCCTTACTCCATTACAATAGGGTTATGGTGCGGCAGAGCCATAGAAACAAGAACACGTGGTGGAGGAGGTGACTTTAATCAAGGTAGACAGGAAGCCGACAGAGCAGAGTGAGAGAAAGGAGGGGCGTAAGGCAAGACATCCGTCCAAACCACAGGCCTGGTGATCTACTTCTTTCAACCAAGCACCATTACAGCTTCAATGCTTCCCAACAGTCTATTTAAAATTTGAATCCAACTGGCTAATCAATAGATAAAGGCAGGGCCCCATGATCTAGTCAGCTCCCAGAAGGCTCAACCCTGCACATTTCTCAGACTGGCGATCAAAGGGTGCACACTTCATATTCAAGCCATAGAGCGTCTTTTTTTTTTTTTTTTTTTTGAATGAAGAACTCTTTAAGAACCAAGAAAAGTGACTATTATATAGTCTCAACATATGTATGTCCCAAGACAAGTTTGCCGTCTGCATGACTCGGCTTACCTGGCAAATGTTTTTCAGACTTATATATGTGTAGACACAAGGAAACTTCTGTGAAATATAGAAGAAAAAAATCACGGACTTCCTCATTATTACCCGCATATTGCTCATACTATTGAATGCTTTCCTCTGGCCTCTAATACTGTTTCTACAATTCAGCTAAATGCATTTCAAAAGTTAAAGCTCTGCCTTCTGTCTGCCCATCTTCCTCTTTATCATTATCCCCTCCCCCTTCTTTTGAACTATTTATGTTTAAAGGGGTGTTTGGTTGTTTCCAAGCAGGATCGCCTTTGGTTGGTTGATTTCATTCAATGGTGATGTAAGTGGATTTCAATCTCCAGGGAAATCCTACACAATTTTCATCAGGATCACTGAGAGGTTTCTGTGATGGCCCATTATTACTAAAGTGATTTACTGGAGGTTGTAGGCTTCCTTTGAGAGCCAAGTGCTTTGGGGGAACTTGGGCTATTATCAAAAAATGAATAAAGGGATTTAGGGATTTCCCCACATTCAAAATTACTCCTAGTTTCTCTGCATTTCCAGCTTTCTTTCTAATCCCCTAAAGTTCATTTTGCTTCTTATGCAGAGGTAGCTTAACAACGTATTTATTAGATGTAAGATAATAGCTGCAATGTTCTCCATAACTGATAGCACCTAGCTGAGACTTTGAAAGACAGGAGACATTTTTAATTGACTGGCAATTTGTTTCTACAGTCCTTTCCTGATTTTTTTGGCTAGACAAAGTTTCATTTTCTGAATGCATGAATAGATTTCTTTTATAGAAAATAATCATTTTCTCTGAATAAACTCTCAAAGACTACAATTTCTGCTTTCTGCCAAAGGTTTACATCACTTAAATTTGTCTACACTGATAAATATAGTCAATCAATGAAGAACATACTCTGAGGAATTAGTTTTTGTCAGTTAATGTGTTTAATGGGACATCACACTTCATTAACTTAGCTCACTCATTAAGCCTAATCAGACATATAAAAGAAAAAGTTAAGGATCAAAGTTACAAAATAAAATCTGGACTCTAGAGAGCCTGCATTTGTAACATAGACCATAGGCACCAGCTGAAATGGTTCATTTATTACAGAAGATTCTTGTTGTGAGGTCTGATTCTATGAAGGAATTATGTAGGTTTTTCTTCATTTGTGATAAATCTTAGGCTAGTGGAAAGGATTAGAAAAAGAAAACATTATGTTTTATATCAATGATTCATATGATATATAATTCTTGTACTCTGGAACTATTTGTGATTTAGCAAAGGCAATTCAAAATGTAAAAACCCATGAAAATTATAGATTTCTATGATGGATATAGATATGTTGAATTTATACGTAACCCTTAACAAAAAAGCTTCAGATAATTACATCATTTTTTGACTTTTCACATTCATTTCAGCTCATACTATCTTGGTTTCATTATCTATTTTTATTAATCTTTTCAGTGGCTTTTAACTTAAGAGAAAACAGTTGTAGCCACATCTTTCAAGAATAGGGACTTGGCTGCCCTGGCTTAATGTAGCTGAGGGTTTCAAACCATAGGTCTATTGAGTTGTGCTTTCTATAGAATGGCATGGATTGGTGAGATAGGCAAATGTGAACAGGGATTAACCACATTTCATTACTAGTAACTGTATCTATTGCTAGTCTGGAATGCCAGTGTGGGGAGAACAGCCATATTGTGATTTGACTCTTTTGTTAGCTGGGTCTTAAAGCTATTTCATATATCTGAACTCCATCATTTCCTAATGGGTCTTTTCATGCTCACTAATTCCAGAGCCAGCAATGCTTTCTCTACTGAAATCACAAGGCTCTGCTCATGTTTGCACTGTGTAACCCTCTGGTTAGGAAAACCCTTATAGGCTCTTCTGGGAAATCATTATCTCCTGGCTTATTGTGTTTGTTTTTCATATCACACCTGGAGAGGTAAGCTAATTTAAAGAAGGTTCACTTTATGACTGTCATGGGCCATGTTTAGTTTTTCTGTGGATTGACATCAGAGATAATATGAAAGAGCAAGAGAGGAACTTAGAGGGGATCCTTAGGGATCTAGTTTAACAGTCTCATATTTGAAATGGGGATATCACAGGCCAAGAAGGTAAAGTGGCTTATTGGAGATCTCATAAAAGCTAATAGTTCGTTAACTGATTATTTTTTCTTACAGGAGAATTTTATTATTCTATACTGACTTCCCAATGACAAAACGTTAATTTACTGGGCACAACAGGTATTTGCAATTTCATGCTATAGAAAGCTGTATAAAGATAGCTGTCTCAAAGTTTAGGGGTATGGTTAATCTGGTGTTTTCCATTGCCCCACAGTCTAAACTATGTAATATACTTTACAGGATATTTTAAGTATTTTTTAAAAATATTTTGTTATTTTTATTTTATGTGTATGAGTGTATTGCCTGCATGTATGCTTTGGATTCCCCTGGAACTGAAATTATGGATGGTTATTAGCTGCCATGTGGGTGCTAGGAATAGAGATCCCATCCTCTGCAAGAGCAATCAGTGCTCTTAACCACTGAGTCATCTCTCCCATCCAATATTTTATTTATTTTTAAAGTTTATTTTTAATTTTACAGAACTGAGTGTTTTCCCGCATATATGTGTGTATACTGCCTGCTTACCTGCTGCCCATGGAGTCAAGAAAAGGGCACCAGATCCCCAGGAACTGTAGTCAAGGATTGTTGTAAGACATCATGTGGATTCTGGGACTCAAACTCAGGTCCCTCTACAAGATCAGCAAGGGCTCTTAACTGCTGAGCCATCTTTCCAGCAGCATAGCATGCATTTGATTATTAAGATTGTAGGAAAGACCTCTTTTCCTCCAGGAGTTCTGGTTTTATTATTTATCATAAATTTATCAAGCACCTATCTTCAAAAAAGCATAATGTGTTGGGGTGGTAAAATCAATGAATCAGATACCCACTCTGTTGTCCTGGGGGGGGTTAGAGATTGTGCTAATTTTTTGAGCACTAGTGTGTTTCAGAGCTAGTGGAGTAGTCTTTCAATCTAAATTAGCTAGATGGCAAATAAGCATAGGAAAAGGAAAGGCAGTCTATTTAAATGGCATTCTACAAAGCACATGTGTATCTACAAATCCTCAGTTTTCTGCTGACATGAAGCAGGCTTCTTTTCCTCAGAGAAACACCACATACTCTCCTAAGGCCTATTTGAAGTATTTGACATTTTCAATGAATCTTTCCACAGCTCTCACATGGAATTTTCTTATCCTCTCATGCATTTTTCCTTCCACTGGTTTGGATGGTTTCCATATTTCACTTCCCAAGTTCTTTGACATATCAATTTTCTACTCTTCCTCGGTTGTACAAGGTTCTGGTTTAGTCGGAGATTTTGTCTTCCGCTGTACAAATTTCCTTCCTTAGGTTTTAAAAGTCTACTTCTGACTGCTATGCCTTTGAGAATTCAAATGATATCCTTTAGACATTTGCAGCCTTCAATTGTACTTCAAGTTGTTTTCTCTGTTGGTTTTGTAGATACATTGCCTTTAAAATGTTTCTATAGTCTTTGAGCAGTTGCATTTGGTCCAGTGTCGCTGGTTTCTAGGAAATAGCTTAGAACGGATTTTTTTCACCCCTTAAATAAAATATATTTTACTGTCAATCTTCCATTAATTTTGTTGTCAGAAAGAGATCCTATGGTGATTTAGATGGTGTTAGGATGATACACAATATAAAGGTGAGCCATGATCGGAAAGTGCTTGAAAAATCTATCACCTCTTTCAGCCAAGAGCTAAGTGCTGTCGGTGCTGCATCTTCTTACTGTTTTCAGTGTATCTCAGAGGATAAACTGAAAAACTACCACCATTCTTCATCTTACTCTATTATTTATTTGTTTGCCCAGAAATTTATATATTTAGTTATCCATTTTTCCATCTATGGCTTTATTTGTTTTTTAAAATATTTTATTATTTTTATTTTAGTTTATGTGTATGAGTCTATTGCTTGCATGTATGTAATTTCACCTATGTTGTGCAATGCCCATGGAGGTCAGAAGAGGGTATAGGATCTCCTGGAACTGGAGTTACGTACAATTCTTTACTGCCATGTGGGTGCTGGGAACCAATCCCTGGTCCTCTCCAAAAACAGTCAGTGCTCTTAACCACTGAGCCATCTCTCCAGCCCCTATGGATTTATTTGTGATGTTATAATCCCAGCACACATAAAAAAATGAACACAGTTTAGGCATGCAAAGAGGGAAAAATTGTAAAGAAGATGGTTCCATGGGTAGCTGTAGGTAGGAGAACCTGAGTTTGAATCCCCAGTATCCATGTAAAATCCAGCTACGGCTGCTTGTGTCTGTAATCCCAGCATTGGAGGGTCAGAGACAGGCTGATCCTGAGAGCTTGTTGTCCAGTTAGCCTAGCTGAAAATGGTAAGTTCCCTGCCAATGAGAGATCCTGTCTCGAGGTAATAGGGTTAGGGTAATAGAGGAGGATACCCAGTGCTCTACTCTGCCACAAGCAAGGCATGGGTGTGCACACCCATACACTCATATATGTACACCACACGCATGAACACAAATACATACAATGTGCAGAAATAAAAGACATATAACACAAATCTATATTCTCTACATTTACCCATAGGAATAGTATTTATGCTTATTTTGTTGTATTTTCTTCTACCTTTGCTAAAGCAACCATTTATTAGGATTAAAAATCCTTCAAAGCATTGCCTCCAGCTTTATTTCTTCCACACATTCCTGAGGAGCAGCAGCTATCATGACTTTGGTAAAGATATTTCTGATTGTTCATTTTCTTTAAAAGTGGTGGAATAGTCATCGTGAATAAAATGAAGTATTTGTTTTACATAGATGAGTAATAAAACAATGATTCATGGTTTTCCTACCTGTTATGGGTTGAAGCCGAAATACCCCACACAGTCTCATAATTTTCCCAGTTTGTAGAGTTACTTTGAAGGCCTTTCATAGATTGGGCCTGCCTGCTGGAAGTAGGTCACTGAGGGTGGACCTTTAACGGTTATACCTGCCTATGGTTTTGGTTTTGCTTTTTGTTTCCTAGCCTCCAATGATGTGAATGGCCACTGCCTCCTGTGCACTCCAACATGGATTGAGCCCTTCTGCCGTGGGTTACTGCTTTAATGGACAGCAACCTACTGAAACCATGTTTCAAGATAAATCTTTCCTCTCTTTAAGTTTTTTTTTTTTTTTCAGGCACTTTCTCACAGTAATGTTATTGTAACTAATGTGCCACCCAGTTCAAGAAAGACAATATTATTAGTATTTTTAAATATTCTATTTATTTTTATTTATGCAAGTGTTTTGATTGCTGGTATTTATTCAGGTATGTGTGTATTGCTCACAAAGACTAGAAAAGGGGGACAGAACCACCATGTGGGTGCTGGGAATTGAATCTAGGCCCTGTCAAAGGACAGCTCTTAATGCCCAAGTGACCTCTCTAGCTTCCTTTTTAAAAAATTAGTTAATTAATTAATTTTTATTTTATGTGCATGAGTGTTTTGCCTACATGTATGTAAGTGCATCTGTGCCTTGAAAAGCCTGTGGAGGTCAGAAGAGGGCATGGGATTCTTTACAATTGGAGTTATGGACAGTTGTTAGCTATCATGTGGGTGCTGAGAACTGAACCTGGGCCCTCTGGAAAATCAGCCAGGGATCTTAACTGCTGAGCCATCCCTCCAGCCCTTATTAACATTCTTGATGTGATGCTGTCTGTGTCCCTCTGTCTGTCCTTCACTCTGGGAAATCACTGTTGAGAAAGTTGCATTTAACATTCTCCTGTTTGTTGTTTTCCTTGTCCAACCACATGCATGTATTTATTTAGTTTTGCTTTAATTTTTTGAAAAAGTTAAGAGGAATTTGAGCTTTCTGAGCATTAGTGTTATAGTAATTAGACATGACTAACCATTGAATACATTTTCTCATTGACCAATTTAGGAATAAACAATTGTTTTTGTTAAATTTGTTTTGTGACCTGAAAAATTTCCCCCTTTCTTCTGTTTATAAATCAATTATACTACAGTGTTATTTAATATGTAAATTACATTTCTGTACGTAAAGTATGGTTTTAAAAAGAGAGAAAAAAATGTACTTAGATTAACTAAGAAGTGAGAGAACTCAAAATCAGAAGTGAAAAAGAAGACACTATGAATGTAAAAATAAAAATATCAAGTATCATGAGAAAATTTTGAACAATCAAATACCATTAAAGTAAAAAACCCACAAGAGGGAGATGGGGGGTGCTGAAAGAAAAGGAAAGACTCTTAGAGGCATCCAGCTTACCAATACTGAAGCTTGAAGAAAGAAAATGTGAATGATCCAGTAACAAGGAGACTGGATCAGTTGGATCAGACATAATACAACAGAGTGTGATGCACATAGATGGCCACAACTGGACAAGTTTTAAAGAATAAGAGACTGTAAAGTATAGGATAGGACTTATATATAGCACCTCATCCATCCACGCCTCAGGGACCATTGTGGAAGAGTAGGCCAAAACATCGTAAGAGCCAGGGCTGGTTCATGAACACAGAGACACAGAGGCTTCCAGGCCATTGGAAGCTTGCACATATGAACTTGTGGCAATGGCGGCATCGAGCACAGGACCCATGTCAACTTAATTAAACAAGGGCCCAAAGGGAGGAGAGAAATAAGTGGTGGGCCAGCCCTGGACTGAGAACTACTGGAGACTGATTGCTACTGGGTGAGGGAGAGTATGACTTACATACAGTCACTAGATGGGCTGACTAGACTCCAGTGGATGAATTTACACTGAAAGACATTTGGGTACAAATGCCTGAATGAATAGGACTTAATATGTATGGAGGAATACGTGAGGTTTGGTGGGAGAGGGGGATTCATGGATGGGGAATGGGGTCTAAATTTGATTGTATGAAATTACAAAAGCTCCATGGGAAAAAAAATTTAAAGTCTTCTCTTACAGTTAATGACCTGTGAGCTTTCCTGATGATTTCTATCAAACACTTAAGAGCTAGTTCCAATTTTTCTCAAACTTTTCAGAAACAATTAAAGGTGAAAAATATTTAAAGCTCATTTGATGAGAACAGTATTACCCTGAAATGAAAGCCTAATAGGGATAAATCAAGAAAAGAAAAATAGCCATACATATCCTAGGTGAACAAACGTGTCAGAGGAAAGTGAATGTAAAATTCATCAACCAATTATAACAAACTAAATTTAGCAGCACATTAAAAGGATCACAGAGCATGAAGCAGCATGATTTACCCCTGAATAAAGATGACTCAACATACACAAATCAGTAAACTTGGTGCACACAAACAGCAGGATGTTAAAATAAAATCACGCAATCACATTATTTTGTGCTGAAAAAACATCTGTCAAAATTCATGCTTTCATTCTAAAAACTTCCAACAAGTTAGGCATAGAAAGACTTTATGCTAACACTGGTGACATCATATGCCACAGGAAAAGCTTAAAACTTCTCCCAGGATCAGAAACATGACAAGGTTGCTTGCACTTGAACAAGAACACAGTACCGCAAATTCTAAGCCAGAGAAAAGACAAGAAACATGTCATCCAATTAAGAAAGGAAGACGTTCCATTATTTCTGCTTGCAGATGTCATGATCTTATGCACAGAAAATGCTAGGCTCTATCAACTATGTTAAAATTAAGAAATGAATTTGGTAAAGCAGAAGGATTAAAACTCAGTGTATTTCAATTAATTACTAACTGTCTGAAAAGAAATAAGAAAAGAATCCCATTCACAATTACATGAAAAAACTTAAAGATACATTTAAACAGGGACATGAGAGGTATGTATACGAAATACTGCAAAACACTGATGGAATAAATCACAGACACAAATAAAGGGTCTATCCAATGTTCATGAGTGGACTACTTACTACTATTAAAATGTCTGTACTATCCTAATGCAATATCTATAGGTTCAATGCAATTTTGTTCAGCTGGCCAATGTGTCTGTTTTTATGCCAGTATTACAAAAGAAAGAGCCGGATACACAGTGCACAGCACTGGCAGAGCAGTGGAGTCCAGGCTGTCTCCGAATTGCTCTAGTTTGCTCATTGTTGTAGGAAGACCATGACTGTCTTCGTGTCTGGATTGAGGATATAATAGAGCACAGCTCCTTAAACTGTGACCCCATAAGGGACCGTGTAACTGAATCTGGGAGTCCTAAAAGTGGCATCAGTAAAAGGTTTCTGAACTCAGGTGAGCAAAAGTTAATTCACAGTCAAATGCTTGCCTGTGTTCCAGTGCCTGCCTTTACTGTAGCCTTTGTTCTGACACAGTGTCTGTGCTTTTCACTGTACATACCATTACCCCATGCAGTTCTAAAAAGACTGCCTGAAACATCTCAGCTGAGATTTGAGACTGCTGAATGTTATGATTTACAGTGTTTTCACTGTTTGTACAAAGTTTTCTGCTCTTTTAGAAATGATTATTTAATTATGGAAACCAAAGACATACCATTTTCCTACTTTCATTTGTCAACATGTAAGTATCATAGTGTCTTTGGATTAGACTGTGTTAAAATGTTTGGTTTTTAAATTTCCATTTGAGTTGCTGGCTTGAGAACTGTGCAAGGTGATGGAATGAATTTTGACATGGGATAAGGACAGAATTTCTTATAACTTACGTAAGAACACATTTCTGTACTGTGTTCCTTTCCACATATTGATGTGAAGTAGTGTTCTCAACACGACAATGATAAAACCCAAATGTTGAGCAACTCTGAAAAAGGTTGAAGATGTGTGTTCTGCAGTATCAGACATTCAAGTGAGATTTAATTCTTTGTGTAAAAGCAAACACATCAGTCTCTCTAGTATGTGATTTGTGTTTGTCTTTAATAAATGATAAGGTTTATGTATTCAAAAAAATTTTAAATAAATTTCTTTCTGACAGATGATTATCAGTAAATATTTGATACATATTTATTGTATATATCTACCTGACTAGTGCCATGTAATAATTTCTTGGTCATAAAGACACCATGAATAGAAAAATTTAAGATGTTACAAAATAAGAGATATTTGGAGAGAGTTATGGATTATCACCTAACAGAGTGAGAATGTGGATATGTTTATGGAAGTTGAGCCAGATTTCTAGACAGTATTAAATGTTCACCTTGAAATGTGATTATTAATTGAAAATACTTTCCCACATGGTTGTGTGATTTCTTTGTAGTGATGCTCATTTGCATAGCTCAGGGAAGAGAGATGGGAGAAATGTGATTAGGTGCAAAAATAATCTGTATTATAATAAAGTATGATAGGAATTCAGAAATCCCTATGGAAGACTGTAAAATTGCTTAATGGGTAAAGACACTTACCACTAAGCCTGAAGACCTAATCTAAGTTCAATCTCTGCAACCCACAAGGTGAAAAGAGTGAACCAGCTTCTACAAGTTGTCTTCTGACTTCCATATGCACTGTGACATGAGTGTCACAGAAAAAAAAACTTAAATAAATGTGAAAAAACATTAGAAAGAAATCCCTTATGGAATGATCTTTATGTGGTGATTGAGTCTTGAATACTGTTTGAAATAAAAAAGTCACTGAAATCCAGAGAAGACAAGTGTGAAATGAATTAATAAATAACTTAAGTAATTTGTTAGACAATGACAGGCATAAAGGTATGGTGACGCTGCATCATTTATAAATGCCATAAATATGGAATTGTCTACCTCTGAGAGACCTGGTGCATTTGCCTGCTGTTACTTGTTGGAAAAGATTGTGCTGCCTCTTTTTATTTCCATTCCATATTAACATTTTTATGAAACAAAAATTGCTCATGTAACTGCCCCATTCATCACTAATTTTTGCATCCACTCTTTTTCTAAGATTGTACCACATCATTGCTGTTTTATACTCTTTGGGATGATAATATACAGAATTAAGTCCAAAGTAATGTACTGTGCTGAACTGCTTGCTTCTTCTGCTAGCGTCCAGCGTTGCAAGGATGGTGTGCTTTCCTCTCACTGTGGTCCTTTGATAAGCAGTGAGATAACTACTGTGAAGGTCGTTTAGACGCTCTAGTCCTTGTTACAAGCTAAGTTTCTCTAGGTTAGAAACGAATTCTTGGAACTCTGTGGAAATAAACCCTCTGAGTTGAACCTGGATGCTGGAAACCTTTTCTTAAAGGGCCTTGGTTACCAATCTTGTCGAATGAGTTGAATTATGATGGATTTGGGTGAGGGAAATTACTTGGACCCTCTATTTTCAGAATCGTGTGCATTGTTATGGGTGCGTATGCCACAGAGCATGTGTAGAGGTCAGAGGATAACTTTGTGGCATTGTTTTCTCTCTCGCACATCAACGTGTTCTGATAATTGAGCTCAGTTGCTTAGACTTGTACATTGAATGATTTACCCATTGAGCCATCTCCCAAGCCCATATTTGGACCTTCTTGGGCATATTTTGGTCTCTTCTCTATACTCCTGTGACACTTTGCAAAGTAACATTTATTTTTCCAATTCAGACATGGAAATGAGCTGGTGGCATGGTGAACTATTAAGTAGAATTTTTATATTCTTCTTTTTTTTTTTTTTTGGTCTTTTTGAAACAATTCCTATATTCTTAATCAGATAATGTTTTGAATTTAGAAAAAAACATATTCTGGGGAAAGACCACGGTTTGTCTCCTTGTCAACCTTCAGTACCTCTCTTTTTAAACCTCAAATATCACTTAACACTTCTTTGACAAGTAATGTATATCCTGCAGGCAATATGTCTTCGTTTAGAATGAGGAAACAAGCTCTTCCAGGATCATTTGCTTTAGGAAAGATCTGCACACAAAACCTCCCTGTATTTGATAGATTGATCCCTGTGACCCAAGGAACAGAAAATCCATGTGCCATGTGACACTATCCTGATAGTCATTAGGCTTGTGATAATTGCCAGGTTATGAGAGACAGTGTTCTTCCGTGCCTTTTGTATATGATTTTTTCTTAAAGATTTGTGTGTGTGTGTGTGTGTGTGTGTATGAGAAAATTTATGTTTACTGTGTATGTGTACTTCTTGTAGGCTAGAAGAGGGCATCAGATCCCCTGGAACTGGAGTTACAGGCTGCTGTGAGCTACTGGATGTGGGTGCTGGGAACTCAACTCAGGTCCTCCGGTAGAGCAGCAGTGCTCTTAATCACTGAGCCATCTCTCCAGGCCCCTTGTA
Source organism: Nannospalax galili (assembly GCF_000622305.1). Taxonomy (NCBI): domain Eukaryota; kingdom Metazoa; phylum Chordata; class Mammalia; order Rodentia; family Spalacidae; genus Nannospalax; species Nannospalax galili. Next base: position 249,526 of record NW_008357164.1, read on the forward strand.
TATTCTTTCTAGTTATTTATTCTCTGTGCAGTACATGTGATGTGTGCGTGTGTGTGTATGTTTGTTTGTGTGTGTGTTTAAGGAGCAAAGAGAAGGTAGGCTGATCAAAGAATCGTCGGCCAGTGATAGCATATTCTGTTACCTTTGAAACTGACATACAACTTATTGATGGGTGCATGTAAGCAATGCAGTAGAAAGTCCGAGCAGATTGCACATAGGAAAGGTCAGTCATGTCATAGAAAACTGTTGTTTGAGCTGCATGTTCTCGGTTATGCAATTATTTGTTTTCTTATTGTAGACTGGAGTAAAAACATTTTAAAATCAGTGACCTAAAAAGCTGGTAATGTCTCCTGAGTAATTTTCCTCAAGGGATTGTAACAAGGTTCATGTGTAAATGTGTACAATATGATAAAAGCTTTTATTATAAAAATACTTAATAAACTTATTGCCTTATTTTCTAATGTACTATAATAGAAACCTGCTTTCTTTAAACTTTATTTTAAAATGAAGTGTTTCTATGTATTAGTTATCTAAAAAATACAATTCCAAATTTTATTTTATTGAGAAAAATATCTTTTTTAAAAAATAAAAGGGCTTCTGAGAACCTTGAATTCAAGGGTTATAGAATGTGTTATGCTTTGTCGGAGGTTTCCTGGCACTGGCCCCCAGGAAGGCCGGATTAGTCTCAACAGGGACACTGGCCAGGAGGCCTCACACCAAGGTTAAGTACCAATCATTAGAACTTGGGCCCGGAGAGATGACTCAGCAGTTTAGAGTACGTGCTATTTTTGCAGAGGCCATGAGATCGTTCCCAGCACCCAGTAATTTCAGTTCCAGGGGTTCTAACACACTCTTCTGGCCTCCGTGGGCACTCCATTCATATCATATGTACATACATTTACACATGCACAGAGCGGGGGGGGGAGAGAGAGAGAGAGAGAGAGAGAGAGAGATTAAAAATAATAAAAATTTAAAAAGCAAAACCTTTTAGAACCTGGTAAGCAGGATAAGCCAAAGTTCACACAGAGAGAAAGTCACATAGTTCTGAGAAGGGGAGTCAAGAAAATAAAATCTGTTCAAACTGTGTTAACAACCATGGTTAAGATGTAAGAGCAGAACAGGGAGCAAAGAGGAAATGTTCAAACAGTCAAGAAGGTAAGTCCAGCTTCAGAACTCTGCACTGGAATACAAACTTAGTCCCTGAGCCTCATGGTTGAGTGATGCAGGTAAGAGGGAATCAGGAGAGGAGGGCAGCAATGGAATAAAATGGTGCAAGCTCTACAGGTCAGCATCTCCTTCTAGGAACATGAAGCAAGGGCAAAGCATCCTGGTAGCCTGCCTTTGAATGGGCAAAGCATCCTGGTAGCCTGCCTTTGAATGGGCAAAGCATCCTGGTAGCCTGCCTTTGAATGGGCAAAGCATCCTGGTACCCTGCCTTTGAATGGGCAAAGCACCCTGGTAGCCTGTCTTTGAATACAGAATTTGCCTCTCATTGAGAACACAGGCTGGAATAAATGAATCTTTTTGCTTTAGTTTCTCCAATGTAAAATGAGGAAGGTATAGGATTGTTACGAAGTTTGCATAAGGTGATATTTAAACAAGTGTCTAGCACAGTGACTGCTCATGTTATGCACACATGCCGAATGTGATAATAAATCATCAAATTGTCACAATACCTTTTCATTTGTAGCAGGATGACATCTTTTAAAAAGTTATCTTTAGTTTTTTGCTGTTAGAATACTTGAGCCCGTATAAAGAACAGAAATTTATTTCTCAGAGTTCTAGAAATTGGGAGGTTCAAGGTCAAGATGCTAGCATGTGGCTTCTGGTAAAGGGCTTCTCAGTGTTCTTGTGCACTGGAGTGTGGAACAGCAAGGGGCAAGCTGGGTTGTGACAGAGCAGGAGAGTGAAAAAGAGCAAACTGGTTTCTGACATACCACCCTCTTTTTCTGAAAGCCCTTTTTATAGTGGCATTAGTCCGTGTATTCAGGTAGATCCCTCATGACCCAAATACATCCCTCCAGGCTCCATGCCACCCCAACATTATCACATTGAATATTAAATTTTAGAAGAGTTTTGGAGTGGACAAAACTTTTGAACTATAGCCCATTTCTGTTTTCTGTTCTTTCCCACCTCTCCTTTCCTTATTTAAGTTTTTATCAGGCTCAGCAACTTTTAGATTCAGGATATTAGGGGGCTTGCAGAAAGCAAATGTTATATTAAAATTTCCTTTGTTGAATTACTTCTTTTGAAACCTTCTGGGATCAGCAGAAAGGGAGAAACGCTTTCTCCATAGGAAACAAGAAAGAGGTTTATCTCTGATGCTAGTGGAGATTCTTGTCTTGCAGTGTAAGTCCTCTCTCAAGTTGAGTCAGCTGTTTTAGGAAAGGCTGAAAGGGGCCCTTGGGGAGGCTGAGTTCCCAATCTGAGTGCTCTCTACCCTTTGTAAAGATTTCCTCATCCTGGGGTGGTACAGCATCAGCAAATGATCATGTGTGTCTCCATGGGGACGGTGTGTATTTTTATGATGAGTCTGCTGGCCCAGAAAGACCTTTTAATGCATTGGCTCTTTTGGGTGATAATCAACTTTTACTCAGACCAGGGGAGGAGACAGAATGAGAAACAAAAGGGAGAGAAACTTCCAGAACAACCAAAGCTGAATTTTCTCCCTGTATGGTGGGATGGAGGCTGAGATCTGGATCGTCTTTCCTTGTTTGTATTTAAGAAAAATTTAACATGATGGGTAGTTTATCCACATTCATTTATAATCTGAATAGCATAAGGCTAATAGTTATGATTTTCCAATAAGTTTCCTTTGTCACCTTCACCTAGTGGTTATTTGTTTTGAATATATTTCACATGGTATAGAAATGCTGACTATGAAAAGAAATCGGCCAAGAGTGTTCCGCATCTCCCTCCACAACCATCCCCATCCCATGAAGGAACACAGAACCTGGGTTTGCTGGTCAGCAATCATATCTGAAACTCCTAACCACTGAGACCTGGTTTCTGAGGTTCAGAGTCAGGAAGAGCTTCTCCCACATCTGGGATCTGTTGTGCCTCCGTTATTTCTAGAGACATCGGTGCAGCAGCTTGTCAGGCCAATAGCTGCTACAGCAAGGAGCAAAGGTTTCTGAGAAGACAGTAAACATGACCTAAAAGGAAACCAACCCCCAGGAGTGAGTGGCCAGAGAACAGGAACGCAGCCTTAGTCATGCTCAAACTTAATTCAAGCCCCTTTGGTGGTAGTTCACTGTCCTGAGTGCTAAGGGATTGGCTTAAGAGATGTTTTTCACAGAACTGTAAACCTGAGAACAGGTTTCTTCACTGGATTGTGATCCTGACTGCATTGTTGGGGATCCCTATGCCACCTCAGCTCTTGCGATCTTGAAGATCTGCTGATGTCACTATCAGCTGATCCTGGATTCTGCAGCTGCTGCCTTTGGCAGGTGAGTAGGGTTGCTGTGCCCTCAGCTGTCTCCACCCACTGAGGGTCAAACCTCTGCCGATTCACCACACATGCTGATGCCTCCCTCCGCCTTATGGGAGGAGTGTTATGCTGGTTCTCAGTCACCACAGGAGCTAATACTCATCTTTTCATTCCTCCAGGACTGTTATGATTGTCCTCCTTAATGGCAAACACCTGAACTGAGAACATCCCTCTTCTAGTCTCATGTTCGCTTTTGGCTCCCTACCCAGTAGCTTGCATCCTTTCTCTGAGTGACTCCTATCTCAGGAGCCTCTGTTCCCTAAGAAAATATGGCAAAAACTTGCTCTTATCACATTATTTTCACCACCACTGCAGGACCTCATGCATGCTTAGATAAGTCTGAACCCAATTTGCAGATATTGTTCTTTTTTTTTTTTTTTGTCTCAGGTCATTCCTCAACCTCCAGGAAAACACACAGATGTGTACAGAAACTGTATATGGGGAATATGACCACTCTGTGTGAGCTTCAGTTTTAATCTGGTTGCCATATTCTTCAGATTACACACGTTTAGGGTCAGGAATAAAGAAAATAACAGCTATCTGTTTTGAACTATCACATGTACTAGACTTTTGTTTGTATTATTTCACCTTCATATTAATACCAAGAGTAGTTATTTTTCTATGTGAACTATAATGGTACTAAGTGACAGAGAGTTTGAATCATTTGTTTTCACTTCTGTGCTTAGTAAGAAGTTAGACAGGGTTCAGTATCAGGAAGTCTGACTTCTGAATTCAGCATCGTGTGTTATACCGTCTGGGTCTGGCTGGGCTCTGTTCTCTAGGCTAGAGAGGTAGGCTTGTTCCTTATTTTTAGATAACTTATAGGGTCATCATATTCCCAGATCTCACTTTTATCTGTCTGAAGGGGAAAATTCAGCTAATGAACCTTGACAAATATATTTAATTACCTTTTTGTCTTGCTCTAAACAGCAGTCAGAGACCTCCTGGGTCATTGTGGCAATTCATACCTTAAGCAGATCGTTGAGGAATGAATGTCCACTGCCCTCTTTTTTCAATTATAATTAATGGTGCCAAGCTATTTAACAGGCACAGTGCCAAAGCTGGAAGTCTTGTTTGTTCGTCTTTCACTTTTTTCAAGGAAGCACAGAAAACACAGCACTATCAATCAGTTTAATCAGTGACTGCATTATGGATGTACAGTAAAATGATATGAAGACTGTGTTATTGTTTTTTCTGTGTCCTTCCTTTATGGACGTTTCCACTTATATTACTGAAGCCAATAGAGGTAGCAACTTTTTAAAGTGATAGCTAAGCAAAGTATTTTGCCTATATGCAAATGTATGTCATGATACATTTTGTCCATGAGCAAAACTCAGGGGAATTGTGGGTAGATTACAAGACATTATGGACAGTAACAAAGAAAGCTGGTTTGCAAGGACCTTGAACTTGGTGTGATTCTGGAAGCATCACTTCCAAGTACCTCCTGAGGCTTGTGGTAATTAATGGTGAAATAGCAGGACTAGTACTGAAACGCTTTCTCTGCAGCTAATTGCGGGTTTGGCTAATGAATTAGGTATTTGAATATCGTAAAGCTGCTTATGCTTTAACTGACAAAAGATTAGGATTTGCTGCTCTCTCCCAGGTGATCCTTAGGATGATAGCTTGACTTCAAAAGAAAGGCAGTTTTAACCATGCTTAATTATTCATGATGGTAACAAGAAAATCCAGAAAACAGATCCGTGCTGCTTGTGTTCAGTGTGCTGTCAAATTTAGACTATGTCCTTCCAGAACCTGACTTCATCGTCTTACTTCTATGATGCTCTTAAATGTTATTGCTTAGAAACAAATAGCTTTTTCATAATCTCATCTTTTGGAAACTTTTGGTAAATTAGTCCTTGTTCCAGATATTCTGTTTAGCTTAGTTGTTTGTGAGAATGTTATGAAATAAATTACAAAATAAAGGCCTCTCAGGCACACAGTTGTTTTCAAGTGGCACTTGTATATATTTAACATTTGGTTAATAGCTGTGAGAAAAACAAGGTGTGTGTGTCTGTAGTAATGAATTACCAGCGACAGAAGCTGTGCTTGACAGGCTTTTTGCAAGGATGATACTGAAACATTTGAAGACTTTTTTCCATTTGTGTAGTTAGGGCAAAATGATTACTTTTCAAATGCTGTTTATTTATTGCTAACATTTTCTGAAACAGTGTTTTTGTGGAGCTGACTTTCAATGTGACTTTCTTTTTTTTCTCCAATTGAATTTAACAGTTTGGAAATTGTTATCAAATGAAGCTTTTTAGAACATATTTCTCACATTTTACTGTTATTTTTCCCAGAAGAATTATCTAATAGAAATATAGTTATTTTTGTTTAACTTGCAGTTTAAATTGGCCTAGAGGATATGTTTAGAATAGACTGAGTCTCCTATAGATAAGGATATTTCTCTGTAAGACCCAATTCCAGTTAAAGTGGGTATCAAATCACCCCCAACTTACAGTATTGATCCACTTTAAAGATTGCACTGTCCATAATACTATTTTTCTCTTTATGTCTGGTCTGGGGGTTATCAGTGATGATTTGGGAAATAATTAAGTGCAATCTTGAGCTTCTTTCAAGATTTCACTTGTCCTCTTATGGTTTGTGCTACAATTACTGAGCTCTATATGATTGATTGGGTGGCTTTATACTGACATAGTTATTAAAAGAAACAGGAGTGGTGGCTGCAGTCTGCTGTAAAACAGGAGCCGATGTAGTAAAACAGCTTGAGCTAAAGTGATAGAAATAGCCATGATCCAAACATATGATAAAGAATAGCATTATGTAGTACTAGAAGTCTATGGACATTGTCCATGAGAAAAATTATGCTAGTGATGGAGATACAGCCTAATCTCTATCTTAGAAAAATTTAGTGTAGCCTGAGGATGTAAACGAATACAAAATATATGACAAAAAGATATCACTGCAGTTGGACAATAATTGACACTGAATTGAATTTTTTTAAGGGGGGGAATAGATGACATTCTATTGATTGCATCCTCTGATAATTTCTTCTTATAAATTATGAACTTCTAGGCACTCAGGAGAATTCTTGATACATAATATATTCTGTCAAATGTCTATTAAATTAATGAATAATAATAGTTTTAAACAATGGTGATTATATGTCTTTGTTAAGAATTTACTTCACGATGACACTGGCTTAGCATTAATATCTTTACTGTAACATTTTGAAAATATCTATAATTTCTTCTGCTTTCCAGATGAAGAAATAGTTTCAAAGTAGTTCATGTAAAATTTTCACATAGAAAAGAGACTTGAAAGCTGGTCTGATTCTGAACTTGTAAAAGCATAGCCTGACTTTCAAAAAACTCATGTATTAAAGGCCAGTGAAAATAAAGTTTATGAGAATTATTTCAACTTAATTTCCCAGAAAGAACATGCAAATGTAAATATATGAAATATGTTATATGCCACAAAACACACAATGTAATGCAGATGGGATTATATTTAACTTAAAATTAATGTTATATATGTGTTATAAGCATAATCTGCTACAGCTGCATAATACAATATAAAACTATAATGTTTTGTATAAATATGTGTCATCTAAATTTTTATACATGCAGAGGATAAAACAATCATAATAACTAAAATACCAACATTCATCTATTTCATCCTTTTTCCTTATCAATTCTACTTTTAGGATAATACCACCAAACTATTTTTAGTTTTATTTTTTTGTATAATTACCTTCAAATAAAAGTGAGGTACTTATAATACCATATCCTAATTTGTCAACTTGACCCCCCATGATGAAGGATGGACGTTTTAGCTCATTTATAATGCCTATCACCTCTCTATTTGGCCCTGTTCTGCAAGATAAACTATTTGTCTTAGTTCTTCACTGGTTAATTTTCTTCCTTTATGACCCTTAAACCCAGCTTTTCACTCTATCAGTTTTCTTAATATGTCTGTTTCTTCAAGCAGCCAGTTCTAATTCTGTATTTCCCAACATCTAGGATGGTTAAATTCATCCTCCTTTCTCTGGCTAGAATGGATTAGTGTGTGTGTGTGTGTGTGTGTGTGTGTGTGTGTGTGGGGGAGAGAGAGAGAGAGAGAGAGAGAGAGAGAGAGAGAGAGAGAGAGAGAGACCTTAGAAACTTGCAATAGGAGCTACATGTTTTATAGACAATGCAAAATCTTTAAAAATTTTAGTTCATTAACCCTAACTTACATGTTATTTTCTCATAGTTTCTTATATATGCTTACACATGCCAGCTATGTATATAGATAAGAGTATACAGATAAAGTATATAGATAAATAGAATGATGAAATAATGAAATGTCTATTTACATACGTTTCTAACAGAACTGTCTGTTTCTGTGCAGTCACTGCTCGTAGAGAGTCTCCACATATTTATGTTTTCTTACGTCCTCAACCTTTATTTCTCCACTTCTTTATTCTTTAGTCTGTCGTCAGTCATATGCAGATGCACAGAATTGTCCACCCTCCTCATTCTCTATAGCCACCTCCACTGGATTTCACGTGTTCTGTCATATATGTTAAGGCCTATTGAGACAAGTGAGGGTAACCAGATGTCCCTCAGTGCAAGTTCATCCACAGGGGTCTAGTCAGCCTATCTAGAGTCTCTCCCTTTAAGACGATCAGCTCTTCCTCACCTGGCAATAATCAGCTGCCAATAGTTGTTCAGCTAAGGTTGGGGCCTGCTGCCCATTTGCCCAGTTCTATTCTGGGTTTCAGTCTGAGTTTGCAGGGGTCTTGTGCATGCTGTCACCATTGCTGTAAGTTCATATGAGCATGTAAAACTCTGTTTCTATATGGCACCTCCTCTCCTGTCTCTTACAGTCCTTCTACCCCCTCTTCCACAATGGTCCCTGAACTCTGGGTGGGTGAAATTTAATATAGGAGTCCTGTTCAGGGATCCATACACTACATACTCTTATTCTCTGTGCTTTGGCCATTTGTAGCCTTTTGTAGTCTTTGCTCTCTGTTGCATGAAGGAGCTTCATTTACTGGAATTGAAAGATGTATTTGTATTCTCTCTACCCATTGTTCCACCATGTTCTGTGAGCCTCAGGCGTAGAGGTTCCATTGTAGAGGTGTCACTTAGGGTTGGGCATTTCACAGACACTTATTCTCTGTTTGTGACCAGTTGTGGAACTCTGTAATAGTCTTGATCTGTTATAAAAAGAAGCTTCTTTGATGAGTGATGACTGGCATACTTGTATGTAAATATAAGGATCCATATTTGGCAAACAGTAAGAAATTACATTTGCTTAGGACGTGACAGTCTTAGGGTTTTCTCTAAGATCTATGACCTCTCCAGCCATGTGCATTTGGCTGTGTTTACAGTACAATACATAAGTTCCCTCCCATTGAGTGGACTGTAAGTCAATTAGATAGCTATTGATTACCCCCAAGATAAAAGCACCGTTACGGCACCAATATAGTTTGCTGTGCTGGTCATTGTTGTAGTTATTATGCTTTAATGCTGGAATTGGAATAGCAATGTTTTTTTTTCCCCCTTAGCAGCTTGAACAGTGTTCTCTAAAATTATGAGAGCTAGCCTTCAGGGAGGTAGATTCCAGATCAGTTCCAGCTTCATTGCTCCAAATCCTGTGTCCAAAGTATGTCCTGTCTTCAGCAATAGGGTCTTACCTTCAAGTTTTGGGAGGCAATCAAGGACTTTGGCAAATACCCTTTGTAATTTGGGGAGTCTTTTGGACTACCCCAACCAACAACTCAGAAGATGGTTTTTCCTGCCTGGCACTGTTTCTTTTTATATAGCTTTCAGTTATATACATGAACTCATGTAGGGATATTGTATGTGTAATTTTTCAGTAGATTTTTGAACCAACATATTTCCCTCTGGCTTTTCACTCTAGCTAAGCATTATTTATCTTTGCTCTCTCTCCCTGTCTAATCTTCCCTCCTCTCTTCACAGTTAAAGTATGCCTATTTTCCCTATTTCCTAAATGAAGAAGAACATATTTTGTTTGTTTATCTGAGTCTGTGTTATTTCATTTAGTATAACAGGTTCTAGTTTCCAACTATTTACTTGAAAATTTTATGATGATCTCATCTTTCTTCACTGCTGAGTGGAACTCCATTGTGCAAATGTACTGCATTTTCATTATCCACTCATTAGCTGTGGGCCACTTAGGTTGCTTCCATTTCTTAGCTACTGTGAAAAGATCAGCACCAAACATGGATGTACAAGTGTCCCTGCAGTAGGATGAGTCTTTTGGGTATATGCCAAGGAGTGGAATAACCAAATGATATAGTAGATTCATTTTTAGTTTAGTTTTTATAAAAGAATATTTTATTTATTATATTTTTTTTTATTTAAAAATATTTTATTTTATTTTATATGTGTGAGTATATTGCCTGCAAGCATATTAGTGCACCCATGTCATGCAGTGTCCACGGAGGTAAGAAGTGGGTGTTGGATCACCGGGAACTGGAGTTACAGATGGTTGTTAGCCTCCATATGGATGCTGGGAACTGAACCTTGGTCGTCTGTAAGAGTAGCCAGTGCTAATAACTGCGGAGCCATCTCTCTAGTCTCTCACTTTTAGATTAAAAAAAATTATTACTTTTATTTTGTGTGTATGAGTATATTGCTTGTATGTAGGTAGGTGCACCCATGTCATGCAATGCCAGCAGAGATCAGAAGAGGGCGTCGGATCCCCTGGAACTGAAGTTACAAATGGTTTTTAGCCACCATGTGGATGCTGGGAATCGAACCCAGGTCCTCTGCAAGAACAACCAGTGCTCTTAACTGCTGAGTCATCTCTCCAGGCCCCATTTTCAGTTTTTTAAAAGAGTTCTCCACACTGATTTCCATAGTGGTTGCACAAATTTGCAATCCTACCAACATCAACTTATGTACATTGAACCATCCCTGGATCTCTGGAATAAAGTCAACTTGATCATGGTGGATGATCTTTTTGATGTGTGTGTGTGTGCAGCTGTGAGTATTTTGTTGAAAAATTTCGCATCTATATTCATTAAGGATATGGGTCAATAGTTTCCATTTTGTTTCCTTGTGTCTTTACCTGGTTTTGGTGTTAGAGTGTACTGGCTTCCTAGAAGGAGTTTGGGAGCCCTCCTTGTCTTCCTGTCTTTTTTGAATACTTTAAGCAGTATTGTTTGTAGATCTTCTTTAAAGTTCTGGTAGAATTCTCCTGTAATACCATCTAAGCCTGGGCTTTTATTAGTCGGGAAGTTCTGTATTACTGTTTCAATTTCCTTATTCATTATGGGTCTGTTTAATCTGTTGATCTCTTCTTGGTTTAGCTTTGCTGGTTCCCATGAATTTACATATTTATCCATTTCCCTTAGGTTTTCAAAGTTAACGGAGTACAGGGTTTTAAGGTATTTCCTTATGATGTTCTGAATCTTTTTGTAGTTTGTTGTGATGTTTCCCCTTCCATCTTTGATTGTGTTGATTTGGATTTGCTCTTCCTTTCTTTTGGTTAACTGGGGCAAGGGTCCGTCTATCTTGTTTATCTTTTTTTTTTTTTTAACTTTGTAAAAAGTATTTTATTTATCATTTTTATTTTATGTGTATGAGTATACTGTCTGCAGGTATATAAGTGCACCATGTCATGCAATGCCAGCGGGGGTCAGAAGAGGGCATCGGATTCCCTGGAACTGGAGTTAGCTGCCATGTGGGTGCTGGGACTAGATCCCAGGGCTCTTAACCACTGAGCCATCTCTCCAGCCCACAAACAGATCAACTTCTATGTACATGAGTGTATTGCCTGTGTGTATATAAATGCACCAAGTGGGAGCAATATCCGCGGACGTCAGAAGAGGACATTGGATCCCCGGGAACTAGAGTTACAGACAGTTGTTAGCTGCCATGTGGATGCTGGGAACCAAACCTGGGTTCTCTGTAAGAGCAACCAGCACTCTTAACTGCTGAGCCACCTCTCCAGCCCCTGAATCAGGCATTTATTAAGCCTATATGCAATGTTCTTCACAGAAGCACAGTAGACAGAGAAGGCAATCCACATCCAGATAATGTCTATTCCAATCACCAGACTGTCCCCTTGAAGATAAAGGAGCTTACATAATCAGCCTTCCAGGCACATGGTAAAGTGGTACCATGTTCAGGGTTCAAGGTTAGTCACTGCTTCCAGGATGTTGTAGGCTCAGCAGTGACATAACCAGGTCAACCTTAACATAGGAACCTCCATGTTCAACATTTCTATGATCTTAATACCAGTGATCTTGTTGAGAAAATAGTAGGGGGAGTAGAGAAGACTAAAGTCCATACAGTTAAGATATCTTGCACACTGTTTGAGAGCCTCCTATCCTTAAAAGTGTTCTTTGCATTGTTTTCTTTGTTTCTGTTTCATTAATTTCTGCTCAGATTTTTATTATTTCTTCTCACCTGCTTGGTTTTAGTTTCATTTGTTTTTGACTTTCCAGAGTCTTGAACTTCACTCTTAGGTCATTTATTTGTACTCTTTTTGATTAAAAAAAATTAATGATTTTTTGTGTATTTCATACAGAACATCTCAATCAATGTATGGACTTATAGCTATAAACTTCCCTCTCAAGACTGCTGTTAAAGTGTTCCAGAGGTTTTTTTTTGTGTTGTATTGTCCTTTGCATTTAGCTACAGGGGTACTTTTATTTCATCCTTAAATTTCTTCTTTGATTCATTCATCATTAAGGAGTGTGTTGTTTAATCTTTATGAGTTAATGTAGTTTAGGGCTTCTTTTGGTGTTTACTTTTTTTTTAAATTTTTTTAAAAATGATTTATTTAATAACAACATACTTAGAAGAAGCATATCATTACAACACAAAAAAAAACCTCTTTCCTGAGGTAGGATGCATCTCTTTCAAAATTGGCTGTAAATTTTTAGGTTTACAGTTGAATTATTACGAGAACCTTGAGAGTGAGTAGGAAGGATGGACTGGCAGGTTGGCAAGCTGGCAGGCTAGTAGGTGAGGTGACTAAGCAGTCAGATATTCCTGATCAGGGCCAGTTTGGGGGGAAGAGATGACCTGCTCCTGCTGTGAGAACCCTGGGTTTCATCCACTTCTCTACCAAGATATTTACCAAACTCTTAAACAAAAGACTAGCAACTCCTCAAAGACCAATTCTGCCCTCTGTGATTTTGTAAAGTTCATCCCACCTTGCATGTCCTTTGTCCTGCAGAGTTTGGATCTGGCCTGAAGTGTCTTAGCTGTCTTTCTCAATTCTGACAGTCTCATAACTGTGCTGTCAGCATTAATCTTTGTTCAAGTTCAGACCTGGACTGATCTTCCTCCTTACTGTCTGAAACTCTCCTCAACCCACAACTCCCCTTGGGACAGGCCTTTGTAGAGCCAGGAGTAGGCTGCTGCTGCAAGGCGGCTGGGTGGAGCCTGTCTTCAGCAGCTTGGAACTAGAATGTGTCCTCTGCTCCCAGGGGCTCTGTGTTTAAAAACAGCACAGGCAACCCTCCCTGTGCTGGTGACACACAGACTCATGAGGGTGAATAATCATTTTGATAGTCATTTTGGGGGTAAGCAACAGAACAGTGAATAAAAACTCATCTCCAACTAAAAATA